>NC_134410.1:120587370-120900780 GCF_038048845.1 Mixophyes fleayi | reverse complement strand
TTGTACATGTAGTGCACATTGAAATGAATGGGCCATTGAAATACATTGACCATTGAAATGAATGGGAAAAGCTCCAAGATTTTTAAAACTCTGCTGTTAAAATCATGTTTTTTTTTCTTTTAAAAATTCATGCAAAACACATGAATTTAAAAGGAAATTGCTTTTTAAGAGATCGGGACAATCCATTCCTGTTTTGTTGTTTTTGGTGGTTTGAAGCGATTGAGTGTAAAAGTATCAAAATCTACCTTTGTTTAAAAGCGAAAAAATAAAATTAGGATTTTAACATTTACTATTACATTGTTTCACTTATTTTAGGTATCTTGGAATATGCGTAAAAGATGAGAAACTGTATCCAATATTGGAGGTAAGACCAATTCAAGATAATTTTTGGCCAAAGGAATTCCCATATCTGCATTTTATACATAAACTTGCATGTCCATTGTTTCAGTATGTTGGAACTGCAACAGGGGAATTATTATAGATACCGTATAAGACTTTACCATAGTACTGTTAGTTTCAGTTGTAACCTGAATATCGTCTCTTCATAGACAGTGAAAGCAGCGATGTCCCTACCCGGACAAATTGACTGCAAAAGACAAATCCGTTAACAGCTGTTCATTACCTGCTCATTCATGTTCTGTGCAGTCACATTGATAATGTGCAAGAAATAACTGTAAGTCCATCATGCCTTCTGTCACTCCCCTGCAGAAGGTGGCCACGTTAGGAGGGAGGAGCTTTGCTAACAGAGCAGGCACAGTGTGACTGACAGCTAGGCACGTGCTAGTGATGTCACAGCAGCTGAAATGACTGCATTCTCAGCATATGAACTGCATCACATAAAATCCAGGCATTCTATTAAAGATTTGGGAGGAGCATCGGAGTCTGTATCTTCAAATTTTTTGAAATATTTTTTTGCGTCAGCGATCAACCAGCCTATCACAGTAGATCTTCAATAGCTTAGGCCCCTCCCTTTTTGAGAACACATTAGTAAGCCCCTCCTTCTTTTTTTTTTGTTTGTTCCGTTTTTAAATGAACATTGTGGATATCAGTGATCGGAAGTATCTGACCGGCCATCTGCTGTATTCTGTACTCTCTCAGTATATAAATGATGGTTTTATTATGGTATATATTCCTGTTCTGCTTTCTGTTCACAGTACGTGAATGGAGGCTGCTTAGAGGAATTCTTGGCCTGTAAAGAAGTGTTTCTGAGCTGGAAAGAGAAGGTGGACCTGTCGTGTGACATCAGCCGGGGGATGGTCTATCTGCACTCTAAGAACATTTACCATCGCGACCTGAACTCTAAGGTAACTCGGATGTGTCTGCCGCCCCTGGACCGTGAGGCTACAGAAACAGCGCAGTATATATAATTAGTAATGACGCACAATTCCGCCGGCAGCCATTTTGTTTGTTATTAGCGGTGTGTAACTTGGACAAGACCTCTGCTCAAACCAAGTTTTGTCAGATTGTTATTTTGATCACTTACTACCTGTCTATCATTTTATTACCAAATCGCCCCCATGTCTGTCATTCTATACCAAGTAACTCCTTATGTCTAGAAATGCACAAAATAATATTAGGATAATGATGAAGCATCTCCTTTAGAAACACAGTAAGGCTGGGCACACACTGTACAAAATTTCTCCCGATGCGATATCCTTGACGATTTTACCAAGAACTGAAAACAAAAAAAAAAGGCCCGTTCAGCAGCCGATTCCTGAGTACACACTATACACAATTTACCGTCAGATCTGTGCTCTTCATCTGTCATAACCATCGGCTGAAAAGATCCCGATTCTGCACACTACATAGAGATCTATGGACACTGCCGGTCCTGAGTGCAGACACACTGCATAGAGATCTATGGACACTGCCGGTCCTGAGTGCAGACACACTGCATAGAGATCTATGGACACTGCCGGTCCTGAGTGCAGACCCACTGCATAGAGATCTATGGACACTGCCGGTCCTGAGTGCAGACACACTGCAGAATTGGGACAACATCGTCCCATCGTTGAACGAGAATTTTAGTCTGGTTTAAAAATCACATGAAACGATACGATGAACTTTGGACGATAATCATTCATCGTTAGAGAGTACACACTAATGTCATCATCACCATTTATTTATATAGCGCCACTGATTCCGCAGTGCTGTACAGAGAACTCGCTCACATCAGTCCCTGCCCCATTGGAGCTTACAGTCTAAATTCCCTAACACACACAGACACACACAGACTAGGGTCAATTTGATAGCAGCCAATTAACCTACTAGTATGTTTTTGGAGTGTGGGAAGAAACCGGAGCACCCGGAGGAAACCCATGCAAACACGGGGAGAACATACAAACTCCACACAGATAGGGCCATGGTCGGGAATTGAACTCATGACCCCAGTGCTGTGAGGCAGAAGTGCTGACCACTCAGCCACCGTGCTGCTCTGATATCAGACTGAACTATCATTTATTGTACGATTGTCCCGATAATCTGCTGAAAGCCCTGTAGTGTGTACCCAGCCCAAGTTGATATTTCTAGCTAAATTTAAAATGTAACAATTTTACTAGCTGCCTAAATCACATTGCACTAATGCTTCTGTCCCTAAAACAGTATGACGGCAGACATTTTGTCGGCTTTGCCAGTGGTTATAAGTAGACAGACTATTATTTCAATAGGAACCAAAGATTTACTGACCAAGGAGCCTGTGACATCACTTGATGTCATCACTGGTTCCTAGTGAGTTTATTGGCTGTGTTCTCCTAAACATTGGTTCTGCGTACAATACGAATTTGTGGACCGCCTGTAGGAATAGACTACGCTGATGTCTGTGAACACTGTCTCATTGATCCGATGTTGGAAGCACATCGGTGTTATTTCCTCTAGAGGATCTATATCTTTCTTAGGTCCCCGGCTGTCTCAGTATAGAACCTCTGAGCTCTGCACCCTCTCGCCTTTGAGATCACGCTATATGTTGTACAATTTTAATGATCTATGTTCTTTGATACATTTTTTATTACGAGACATTTTCACATTTGACGGAAAAACCAATAAATGATTTATAACTTTCTTCTGGAAGGAAATAAATAATCTCTCTCTCTCTCTTTGGGCTGATAAAATCGTGTGTCATAGTTCTGCTTTTATTTTTTGGGTGTTGGTCATTTGAGTTCATTTTTACTCTTCCATAGAAAGAGTTTACGCATTTTTGTAGTTGCTTCAAAATACCGTCAGTGACATTTATTAAAAAACAAACAAACTAGTGTTAAGCAAAATGTGGTGCTGCCCATAGGAACCAATTAGTCGTTGCTTTACTCTTATAAATGGCCACAATCTGGCAGCTATCACTGTTGTAACAAGGCAGCATGGCGGCCGGATAGAGAACGTAATATGGCGCCTGACGCACGTCCTTTCTTCTCTGCCTCTAAGCGAATAAAAGCTCTGTTACCAACCGATATATCCTGTTTTTGACCCCCCCCCTTGCCACATCTGACCCCCCAACCCCATTCCAGATGTATTACAAGGATATTTTTATATTTTCTTCCATTGCTATTTGTGTCGTATAAATAGAAAACGAAAATAAAAGGTTGGCAGCACAGTAGCTCAGTGGTTAGCACTTCTGCCTCACAGCACTGGGGTCATGAGTTTGATTCCCGACCATGCCTTATCTGTGTGGAGTTTGTATGTTCTCCCCATATTTGCGTGGGTTTCCTCCGGGTGCTCCGGTTTCCTCTCACACTCTAAAAACATACTGGTAGGTTAATTGGCTGCTATCAAAATTGACCCTAGTCTGTCTGTGTGTGTGTGTATGTTAGGGAATTTAGACTGTAAGCTCCAATGGAGCAGGGACTGATGTGAATGAGTTCTCTGTACAGCGCTGCGGAATTAGTGGCGCTATATAAGTAAATGATGATGATGGTTTCTCCTTACATATTTAAGGAATCAGGACATTAGAGAAAATGCCACCCCCCCCTTCCCCAGGCTTTCGCTGCTTGCACTTGTCCTGTACTAATGTATAAATGTATTGTATGTTTCCTGAAGGCTTTGTTTTCTTTACAGAACTGTCTAATCCGGGTGACCCCGCGGGGCAGAGAAGCCGTGGTAACTGATTTCGGTCTTGCCCGTGAGGTTGAGTTGCCTTTGAAGAACGGGGAAAGGAAACTATCGCTGGTGGGGTCGGCCTTCTGGATGGCCCCGGAAATGCTTCGCGGAGAGCCGTACGACCGCAAGGTTGGTTGTTACGGATGGCGGAGGTCACCTTTTAGTTCATTAGTATATTGTGACAATATGTTCTACATAATTAAGACACTACATTCTGAAACTAATTTCAACATGATTTTATACAGGTCACAGAACTTTAGGGAATATCCTTATTTTACAGTAAGGGGCTCTGATATTCCTTATAATACAAGTTTAGTTCCATTACGGAACACTTTCACTATGTGTCATGTGACACCTGACATCACTACTATCCAAATATAAGAGATGACATCACTACTCAACTAGAAGACTATATTAGTGATTACAGGGCGCAGTAAGGGCAGCAATAAACTGGCCATATATCTGGCAATCAAGTTGTTCAATGTGATTGTGCAGCAATCCGATATTGCCCAGATATGAAGAAGGCCAGTTCAGCCATTGGGAGGGTGAGCTCTAACAACCATATTGCAGGGTTCTCCATGCGTTGTTTGCCGCGGGCACTTTTCAAGCACTGACCAGATTTTCCACAGATCAAATCTTATCACAATTTGATTGGACAAACCAAACATTTTTGATCCCACATATGCCGTTATTTTGAGTCAATTTAGCTGAAAACAGCCAAGTTGCCCAATGAAATTGTGCAGTATATTTCCCTAGTTCTTACAGCACCAGAGATCCCCTGCCTTAGTGGTCCATGGAGAAATGTTCAGGAGTAACATGTTCATGTCTTTCTTTCAGGTTGACGTGTTCTCTTTTGGGATCGTCCTCTGTGAAATTCTTGGTCGAATTCCCGCCGATCCTGAGATTCTGCCCAGAACACGGGTAAGTATCCTCTATCGTACCCCTGCTGTGTACTACCTCCGTTACATTCCCTTATGAGTGAAGCTGTGTGTTATAGATACTCCTCTCCCTTCCTTCAGATGCTCTTTCACTTCATAGAACAAGTATTGAATGCAGAATAAGAGAAGCACGTAGCTAAAGTTGACCTGTTGGCTACACACATGAGGCAGCCATTTTGTGTGCAGCCATTTTGTCTGCTGAACCGATATTTATTTTGGGTCAGTCCACAAAATGGCTGCCTTCTCCGTGTGAAACATGAGGAAATAAGTTACCATTTCACCTCCATCTCCAATATATTGAACTGTATTGATGCATTCACTCATATTATTGTATAAAGGGCAGCACGGTGGCTCAGTGGTTAGCACTTCTGCCACACAGCACTGGGGTCATGAGTTCAATTCCTGACCATGACCTTATCTGTGAGGAGTTTGTATGTTCTCCCCGTGTTTGCGTGGGTTTCCTCCGGGTGCTCCGGTTTCCTCCCACACTCCAAAAACATACTAGTAGGTTAATTGGCTGCTAACAAATTGACCCCAGTCTCTATCAGTCTGTGTGTGTGTGTATGTTAGGGGAATTTAGACTGTAAGCCCCAATGGGACAGGGACTGATGTGAGTGAGTTCTCTGTACAGCGCTGCGGAATTAGTGGCGCTATATAAATAAATGATGATGATGATTAATAGAATGTGCCGAAAGTGATCCGCTGTCCTTTCTTTTACCATCGTTAGGACTATGGCCTAGATGCGGTCGGTTTTCAAGCACTGGTCAGAGATTGCCCCAAACGGGTCCTGGAGTTGGCGTCTAGCTGTTGTCGGGTGAGTATCTTTCCTCCTCTAACGTTCTCAGGAGAACATAAAGAATATGGCGGCCAAAATCCCATCCATTAATGTCCATGTGTTGGCGTGTATGAGGTGGGAGGGGCTAGGGCAACATGTCCGTTTAGCGCCGCACTGGAGAATTCTGCGCTCTTGACTAGCGGCCACGGAAGCTCGCCAGTTACCTGCTCCAGGACATAGTAGGACCACCCATAACACTCTCTCCCCCTTTTTCTTCCACAGCTCGAGGCGTTTAAGAGGCCGTCGTTCAGCGAGGTTCTGGATGAACTGGAGGACACCGCAGAATCCTTAGAGTCACAGACCGACCTGCAGAATTCCTGCTGAGGACTTATTAGCGCGCAATTTCACCTGTAAATAATCGTACAAAACGGACTGCAGATTCTATGGAGAAATCTGGAAAAATATATATAAATATTAGATATTTGTATTTATTTAACTATTTTTTTTTCTTTTTCAACATTAAACAATTACGGAAGACTCCCCTCCTAGATGGAACATTCCGTCACCTGACCCTTCTCGTGAAAATAGCGGCTATCTGTTTGCATTTTGGAACATTCTATTCATCACATAACGCGGGGGAACAAGTGTTTTTCCTGTACAGATCAACTTTAGAACTTTGTCTTTTTTTTTTATTTCTTTGAAATATGTGTCGGACGTTTCGTGTTACGGGATTTGCGGTCCCCGTCTCCATCTGTTGTACGCGTGATATTCTCCTGTTATAGCAGTGCCTTATTCACGTTATTCCACTGTTAGGAAATACCTTGGTAGACGTCCCATTGCAAACAGACGGAGAACTCTGAGTTTGACGCAAACACACTGGGGGACAGTTATGGAAATTGTTTTACAGGTAACCGTCTAGAAAGGGGAGGAGTTAGCTCATAACAGCCAATCGGATTTTGCAATTTTTATAGTACATTTTCGGACAGGCCTGTCCAAGAATTCACCTGTATTTACAAGCAGAGTAGTATAAAAATAAATAGTCCTATAGCAGAATCTCTTTTGAGGTTCCCTGGGATGGTGGGGGCCAAAGTTGGACAACACCAGTTTAGCAAAAGAAAGTAGATAATGGTTGCTATGGGCAACACAACCTTTTTTACAGCGTTACCTGTAGAACAGTTTTCATAAATCTCCTCAAGAGGACGGATTATTATTATTTTTTTTGTTTGTTTTATTTAATTTTTTTAATCTTTACGAGTGAACAGAGCTGTGAAAGCTCTTTACTGCCAAGTAACTCATCACCGGATACGGATTTCATACCACCAGACCGGACAAGTGGCTTTTGTATACCCTCAGCCCACTGTGCGATGTCGCGGCGTTGCCGCGCGGATGGCTCCTGGGATATTGGATCGCCGTCACTGTTTAGTCTCACCTTGCAGAGAGGAAGCTCCTGTGTCTAGAGTATTTGTACGCCTATTTCTCTTGTGTAAAATAAATGCGATATTTACTTTTTTTATTGTAAATGTGAGTTTTTCAGTTTTTGTGGCCACATAAGCCGCTCTCTACGAATTATTTAAAATATTAAAATGAGCTATTCTTTGGACGGTAAAATCCCCCACCCCAAAAAAAATTAAAAAATTATAAAACTGCTTTTAATGATTATAATGTCACTTATATTTTAATTCAAATGCAGCACAGATATTTGAGTTGTAATAAGCTTATCTGCCACTAGGTGGCACTATAGCGCCATAAAGTAAGAGGACGGACGCACCATCGGAACAGACAGGCAGGATCCTCTGCCTGTCTCTTGTCTGCCAGGCTGGCATAAGAGGCTGATGCTAGCACTAAGGGGAGTGATTGCCCCTTCTCTGGATCCACCCCTGGACACTCAGGTGTGTCTTCAATATATTTGTGTAGACAGGGTAGGGCTGATCCAGCTTGGCACTAGGACTGCCACTAAAACTTGTTGTATTGCAGTCACCCACCATGAACACTTGATCTTTTCTTGTTTTGTTTTTTAAATTAATATATGGTATTCATTTTTTTTCAAATGTTATATCTATATATCTTTTAGCCAGCAGGAGGCACTGGTTCCTCTGCCACCATTGGAGAAGTTTAGCCTTCAGGCAAACACTTTTTATGAACTGCAATTACACTAGTGACACCTGCAGGGTAAAACTAGGTACTGCATAAAGATCAGAGCAAAATAATTATCAGACATGCAGTATTATTTTATTAAATGAACTGCAAGATTTATTTTTGCCCTACACGTCTAAAAATATATTAATGATACCATCCCTTTAAAGTGCAGCTCCTCTGTGTCAAACGCAATCTATCCATTGACTTGAACTAATAACATCTCACTAGAGAAGTGATAGGCTGCATTGCAAGAATATTGGTTTAACCAACAAAATACCCACCTCAGGTAGGTGATAGATGCACTCCAAGTGGACATTAACCCCAAGGAGATATAGATACAGATTATATATATATATATATATATATATATATATATATATATATAATCTTGTATGTCCTATGTTACCCTACCTCTGTGGGGTTGCTCTTACAAACTTTACCTGCTCTGACAAATTTTCGGGTCATTCTGGACAAGACCACGCCCCCGGTGATCTCATATCCGCAATCAATCATGTCACACGTATTTCTTGCCCCTTGGCCACGCTTCAGCCAATGATGATGGGAAATTATTAACAGACCTCAAATAGAACAGGAGAGTTATTTGAGGAGATTAGGGGATTATGGAGAATGGAAAGCAAACAATGGTTCTGCACTCAATGTTGAGATCTCTAAGCAGTCATTAACAATATCAAATAAACTAGGTAAAATCCTGTAATTATAATCTTTTTATACAGTCTTCCCTTGACAATTATATTGAAGATTAAAACAGGAAAATAAAATAACATTGGATTGATCCTTAATTCACGGGTGACATGAATGTGATGGTACAGAATCTTAATTAAATGTCCTATTGAAAATGAGAAATAAAAAATTTTGCGATTACGATAGTCATGCTCCATGTGATGACTTGAACTTCTTGCCCTCCTGCGACAATTTCTAAATACACTGCATCTTTGACTTCAATCTGTGCTTTTCAATCATATATTTATATCATCCAGCAGAGTGTCCATGTTTGTTGCTGCTGTTCTGGTTGTGTAATGTGCACTAAATTAGTCTTGAGAGACGCTTATCACTATCTCCATCATGGATCTTTTCATATCTTGACAGCAGCGGGATTAAAAATATGTTGAATTATCATTTAATTGCCCGAATGGACCATGTCAGGGAGTCCGGATGTAAACTTTAAGGAGAGAATTTCTTTACGTAAATCACACATATTAAAAGACAGCTATTCTCACAATAATAAAAGCATAACTGTTAAGATTTAACACAGCCCTGTTAAATCCTGCCTGTCTGTTTCAGCAACGTTTGTACATTTGTGGGTGGAGTTTGGGTAGAACGGGGGCAGGGTGTAGTTTTTCCCGTTTCGTGATTCCAGTGATTGGGAGGTATGTGTGGCAGGAAGTAAAAATAATAATAAATATATTACTTAAAAAGTGACATTTTGTAACTACTGATGTATATCCTTACCGTCTTGTGCCATCTTGTGGTCAAATTTGAAAATGCAATTACCTTTAGAATTGTTTACAAATCCTTTTTTTTTTTTTTTTTTTTTTTCTTTCTTCATGTCTTGATGTTGAATAAGGTGAAAGGTTGTCTAATTGTTCAAGTTGTCATTTGTCCTTATCTCGAGAAACACGTCATTTCCTTTCATTTAATTTATGGAGTGCAGATTTTTAGTTGTAAACTGTATGCTGTATTGTCCTGTATCTACTTGAATTTGGCATAGGAGTGCCGGCATTTACTGCATAATTTATATTTAAGTGGAATTAGCCCCTCTTAAAGGGCACATGCCGCACACAGACAGCGGAGGAACCAGTGCATCAGTTGAATGAATATTGGTTTTGACAGCACTCGGTGATGTCTGGTTCCTAGTGAATCGGTTGGCTGCATTCCCAGGATTATATCTTTACCCCAAAAATGTCTACCTGCCGATATAGGCAACAGGTACACAGTAAGTGGTTTAGGGGCTGTAAAGTGCATAACAGAACAAAGTTTCAATTCTGTGATATCCAGATTTTTTTATTGGTTTAAAGGTTAAGTCTAAAAATGGGAATAAAAATGTAACAAACCTTTAATAAGCATAAATTCACTTTAGTAATGCAAATACAATTATACATATTTTATATTTTCTTGTATTATAGTGCGAGATCCTAATATCTGAGACCTAGGATAAGTTTCTCCCCATATCCGATGGTTCTTCCTGAATTACTTCTCAGGATTGCGGTCGAATTTTCATTTCCGAAACTTTGTATGAGTACTTGTAGCCTTGTCCTGAGTACCAGTTAACTCCGTTGGCGTAGCTGCTGTGATTGCCCCTCAGGTACAGGCCGTTCAGGTTCGAGTTATGACAGGCCGTGTACCACCAGCCACCTTTGTAGGAAAGAGCACAGCTGTGTTTGGCTGCATCATTGTCTCTGTCCTTGGTAGAAAACTGGGCATTTTTGTGCATGGAGAATGAGTCACCTGGAACAGACAGGAAGGCAAAATTATGTTCAGAATATAGTAAATGAGATTGAAAAGTTGTCTGGACATCCAGATTACGAATGATGGATACATATTGTGTTTTGTTTTTTTTTTTTGTGGGGGGGGGGGGGGGGTGTTTTTAATTTTTCCAAATGTTATAGGGATATAATACCGTGTGGGACATTTATGAGCGGAACGGTTCAAGGAAATCTTTGCAGTTGTCCATTGCAACCAATGAGATTCTAGCTGTAATCTTTTAGTGCAGTTTAGAAAATTAAAGCAAGCATCTGATTGGTTGCTTTGGTAATACTAAAGTATTCTAGTGTACTAGTCACAAATGTTCTGCATTGAGGACACTGCTAAAACAAGAGGAGCGAGTGTGGTGATTGGAACAGGTGTGAGGGTACATTAGTGTGGGTAGTACAGGTGGGGGTAGGGTAAGCTCTAATAAAAGGGGGGGGGGAGAGTGTTTAAAGAGTTGAAGGCTGTGGGAAAGTCTGATCGGGCATAGTAGGGAATGCCATAGTGGGTAGTGGGGTAGTGGCACATAAGGGGATGCTGTAAAGTGGATCAAAGTGTGTTCAGTACTTTTTTTTTTTTGCAGTTGATAGATGTCTGCAAACACAGATCAACATCGGTTGCGTACTGGATTTTGAGACAGAAAATTATCCAATCTATCTTGTTCAGGTCTTTCTCTGGCATCTCACTCCTCCTCCTTTGAACGTGTTGTACAATGATAGTGCAACGTGTGTGTCCAGCTTAACACCCTGGGCCTGATTCATTAAGGAAAGTAGAGCAAAAAAGAGTTACTCTGCACCTTCGTAGAACCATGTTGCCTTTGCGGGGGAGGTAAATTTAAAATCTGGGGACAGATTTATAATTGGGCTAGGGCAGGGGTCAGGGAACTTTTTTACCTTTTACCCCAAAATATATTTAGATACGCTGATGTTACCCCCTTGAATTGAAAGGAAGGAAATCATATTTTATTAATTATTGAAATTCAAAATTTTATTGAATCTATTTAAAATTTCTTTGAAAGCTTCAACTTCAAAACTTCAGGTTTTGGAGAATTGATGTTACTTCATTTTTTATACGAGCGCATCAATTTTGGGGCATTTTGATGTCAGAGCAATTTGGATACAGTCTTCAGCGTCCAATCGATTTCACTGCTTTGTTTTTATGTATGTTAAACTGGAAAATCCTTGTTGGCAAAGGTAGGTTGTTGCAAAAGGCAGCAACTTTTTGACTGCCTCCTCATGTGCTATTTTGAATGTCTTTGCAGCTGTTGACATCCAAATATGACAGATCTGCTTTGTTTTCAAATGCAATACGTGCTTCATTATTGCATCGAAGCTCAAGAAGTGCCTCTGCCAACCCTTGAGGCTCTTCTGGTACAACAGCAATTTCACATTTAAAGGGGTCTATAATCCAACTGACAGCATGTGAATTGGCAGCATTACCCCCAGGAATTTCATTTTTACCCCATTTGGGGTAATTTACCCCTGTTCCCTGACCACTGGGCTAGGGCATGTCCTAGATCAACCATAAATGTCAGTGTAAAAATAAAGCTATCAAGTATTTGTGTGCTACGTGAAAAAGGAGTCAGAATTTTCCATATGTGCAAAATAATAAACTAATTTGCAACCCTTGCATTGTAACATGGTTTTGTCCAGGAGAAAACTTACTAATTTTTTTGCCTTACTTTCCTTAATGAATCAGGCCCACTGTGTTCCCATCTTTAGCTTCTCCGGCGTTGCACAAAAGCTTTGTATCTGTGCAACATTATACCTTGTACCACTGCCTGAATCAAGCCTGGCCAACTGGTGACCTTTGGGTCAGAGGCCTCCTTCATAGATTCCATGGTATGAAGTTAACAAGCCACAAGTATTAGTTACACTGCATATGGGGAACACCTAATATATGTTCTAAGACAGCTCTCGACTGCGTTTAGCAGATATTTACTACTATGGAATGTCTACTTTTGCCCTATAAAAATCAAGATACATTTATGTCCATCAGTCCCAAATTTGTTGCCCAAAACAAAACCGTTTTTAGACATGATTTTGGTAAACTGGGAAAGGGGAGAAGTTGGGTACATCAGGCAGTTGACAGTTCCCCCCCCCATTTTTCCACCTGTATTGTTGGGAGGTATGTGCATTAATACCTGCATTTCCGTTTACAAAGCTGATGTCACTCATGGTGTAGTTCAGTCTCTCCCCCGCAATGCGGAAATTGTTGTACAAAGCGTAAAAGCGGCTATCTGTAAAATCGGTGAGATCAATGCGCAGCTGGAACGTTCCTGCAAATGACCATAGAGAAGGAAGGAGGGTTCAGCGATGAATCCAAGGGAAGATAATTGAGGACGGAAAGCAGTTTATGCTAGGCATACACGCTGTGATATCACAGCCCTTAGTGGGCAATTAGGCTGATATCAACACATGTAGCTCCAAAATAACATCAATGCCCGATCAATGATCCGATCGGATATTCATGGTAATTTAAATGAATAAAAAGTTCTACAATTGCCAGCACGGCCAGGCAGTTAGGTTAGATTGTAAGCTCTCGTGAGCAGGGTCCTCTTCCCTCATGTCCTCCATCATTATCTATACAGCACCCCTCTGTCTTGTCTCCTTTCCTCAATCAGTGGCTCTTTCCCTGGTGTGCTCCCTATATATTGTCCCCCTCCCCTTCTGGTTATAGCGAGAGGCGTTACCGTTCCTTGCACCTCATTGATGCCGGTTCGGCTATTCGTAGCTGTGTATTGTACAGTACTGTAATGGTGTGTGCGGCCCCCTCACTGTGAACAAAGTACGACATGAGCACTAAGCACCTGTAACCTCCTCTCATCACTTTTTATTTCTTGGTCCTGGCCTTTTGGCTGGACCAGAAACATTTTTTATACCCACCGACCATTAGGCTGGGGCCTGCGAGCTCTTAATAATTTATGGGCACCTAACACTTATCACCAGACACTTTTTTATATCTTGTTTGTGGTATGACACGTGAGGGGTTTGGGGTCTTGGCCCTTATGGGCGACCTCTTCCCCAAGTCATCTGAAGGTCCCTCCTTCTGGGGGGCGCTGATGTAGAGGAAGCTTCAGCCTGCCTGAGCCTTGTGGCAGTGGTGGGCCTAAAGGCCTTTTAGCTCCAGAGTTTGAGGATGTCAAGGGGCTCTACCTAACTTTAGCAAAGGAGGCCCCCGAAGATCTTTTTTTTTTTTTTTTCTTTCTTTCTTTTTCTTTCTTTGGACCCTTCTGGAAAGGGTCCAAAGCCCCAGGCCCCCACCACAGTCACTGACTACACTGGGTGATCTGGAGTACGCACATTGGGTTTCAACAAATAAAAAATGTTATGTTCTACTGTAGTGTCTGTACGGCACTGCAGACCATTTGTGGTGTCTTGTTAATAAAAGATAATAATTTATTTAATCTTCCCTCCCCACCAAATACTTACGGTTCGGTATTTGAATTATTACAAAGCCTGACCTAACCTGAGGCTGTGAGATGGTGGATGTTATCGTTCCCCAGCCAGAATTCACCGACTTGATTTCCAAATCCCTTCTTGTAGGCGTCCCAGTCCCTAAAAAAATCCACTGACCCATCCATGCGCCTCTGGAACACCTAGGAAAGGACAAACATGAGCCAGTGACCCTGTATAATATTACCCCCACTAAGGGGCTAGCTGTTACAATATCAACAGGGGATGTTCCATATTTTACTGTACATTTACATACATTACAGTTTCCAACAAACATAGATGCTGTGTCCCAGCTGGCTGAGCATGCTGGGTCTTGTAGTTCCAACACACTTTTACATCAGAAATCCGTCCTCTTGGGCTAAGATCGAACAAATGACCATGTTGTGTGGGAGTCATTACATTAGAGCTAGAGACTTGTGAATACCTTCTTTCTATATATATATATTTAATCACAGTACTTACTAGCCATCCTCCGCCATCGGTTTCCATGTCACACAGCACTGGGAGACTAGCGCCATCTGGTGTGTAAACGGTGTACCAGCCTGTAAGAGACCATCCTTGGTCCAGAAGTTGCTTGCAGTTCTGGGCGGCTACACAGAGATCATTGATCATTCCAAGTGAACTGAATACGTGAACCATACGTTAAAGAGAACCTGTCGCCTTCATATAACTGGGCAGTAAATACTTTTATGACAATTATTATAATCCTTTTTAATTGCCATTGAAATACTCCCCTACAGTAGATATTAAAGGATAATTCTACCCAAAAGTAAAAAATTCAGTTTTGGGTTCAATATTCTATATTCACCCGGACGGGTAGGAGAAAGTTTGGTAACTGCAGGCACAAGCAAGACATTGGGGAACTTGCTGAATAGCTTAATGTCAGAACCCAGATAAGTCATCTTTTGAGAATGGGTATTCACCAGCACTAGTGAGAGTGTACCATGAACTTATTGCTTTCTCTACTTTTATAGACGTTCACCGTAGTAAGACTTTAACTTAAGAAGTGTCTAACGAGTACGCTCTAGAGGTAGTACTACAGTTACAACCAGGCAAAATTTTAAGACACATTTCATACTATGTTTGTTATGGTGCAGGCAACCAATGGCTCTTCTTTTGGTCCTAGCTTGTCTCCTCCTGGGAGGGGCCACATTCCTTGGGGCTCCACCTCCCTATGGGGGCTCGTCCGGTTGGGAATATAATTCCGCAGAGTTCTCATATCCTCTGCTCTTCACCATAATTCCTTCATCTCATGCCGGAGCTCTCGTGTGAGTCGTATACAGGTGTAATAATACTCTCTCATTATACAGTAGCTTGGGTCGTGGTCTACCAGCAAAGAATATGTGATATCAGTTGGGGCAGGTATTACATCACAGAGGGTGTGGTCAGAAAATAGGACAAAGATCAGACCCCCCCGTAGATGGCTTCTGCTGACCTTTAAATTTTCAGTGGCTGTGAATAGTGGGCAGAGGAGGGCTGTCAAATTTTAGACCGTGGGGCAAGACTCGACTCAGCAGCCTACTTTAGAGGAAAAAAATACAGGTGGCCCAAGGTAGTCCACTATGGGACCAGCCCGGGGACAGATGCGAATATATATATATATATATATATATATATATATATATATATATATATATATATATATATATATATATATATATATTATACAGGTTTTATAGTTTAATTTTGTAATTTTATCCATTTTCCATCATATTTCTGCCACATTTATATACTACTTACTTCCCTGGATGAGAACTCCCGGATCTCCTTTTGCACCTAGACAAAGAGAGAATTAATAATGAAAGATGATGGTACTGTACACAGGGGCTAATCCTGTCCCAAGCGCAATGACCCTCTTGGTGGGCGGGTTACTTTTGGACCACTTGGGGACCTATCAGGGTGCATCACTTGGCATTGTGCTCATCTTGGGACCAGACATGACAGGTAAAAAATGCTTCTATTCTCATCCCTTTAAACGCTTATATATGAGCCGTGTGCCCTTTAAATGACAGATATTGTATTTTTTAAGCAGCATTAGATCCACCAACAAGGTAAAGACCAATTGTTTAGATATTTGCATGTAAATTGGCAAACCTGCCGCCTGAGGAAGCTGCCTCGGGTCGTCTCGTTCTAGACAGGTCCCTGGGTACTAATCCGCAGTGGTAAAACTACTTTCACTGCGGGGAGAGCAGAGCAGAGTCCTCAAGAAGGGTAGTACCACTGTCCTTGGTTCTGGTTTTTAGGTTAGGTGCAGATAAAGCCACTGACTACTGGAGAACTCATCCTGAGGAAAAAAGTATTGGTCTTAGGCTAAGGACACAAAGGGGTATATTTACTAAGCTGCGGGTTTGAAAAAGTGGAGATGTTGCCTATAGCAACCAATCAGATCCTAGCTGTCATTTTGTAGAATGCACTAAATAAATGACAGCTAGAATCTGATTGGTTGCTATAGGCAACATCTCCACTTTTCCAAGCCCGCAGTGTAGTAAATCTAGCCCAAAGTGTGTTACAGCAACCACATATCTGGTTCTGGTGCGCAAAAGAAAGATAAGTCTAGCAGCAGCATTGAGTATAGATCAGAGAGGAGTGAGATGGGAGCGGTGGAGACCAGTAAGGAGAAGGTTGCAGTAGTCCAGACGAGAGATGATTAATGAGTAGATAGGAGATGTGGTTCCATCCTGGGAGAGGAAGTGCTGGATGTGAGCAATATTGCGAACCTGGAAGCGGCAGGATTTGGTAAGAGATTTAATGTGTTGGGGTGTGGGGATAGAGTAGTCAAGCATCACACCCAGGCAGTGGATTTGGGGAACAGATGAGATGGCGGTATTTTCAACTGTGATAAAGAGGTCGGAGGGGGAGGAGATGCTAGATGGGGGGAAGACAATGTGTTTGGTTTTGGCTATGTTGAGTTTGAAAGATCTTGAGGAAATTGCAGAGAGGCAACTGGCCACCCGAGAGAGGATGGAGGGTGAGAGATCAGAAGATGAAATGTAGAGTTGAGGGTCATTGACGTAGTGGTGGTACTAGAGGCCGAATGGACTGATGAGTTCACCCAGCGAGGAGGTGTACAGAGAAAAGAGCAAAGGACCAAGAACAGAACCCTGTGAGATACCTACAGGAAGGTGTCCCACCTGATGGGACCCTGGGTTCCCAGAAGCTAAGATACATGTCTGATTGGTGTGACTGCCCTCTATAGCTCTGACTAAGTTCTCAACCCTTGGCCTGTCTGCCCACCTCTCCTGCTTACTGCTTTGCTTGAATAAACAACTTTCCTGGTGGTGCCTGGAACCAGCATGAGGTCAGCTGTTTTGCTTGCTCTATTTTGTGCTTTATTCACTGGGGAGGAGCTGGGCGATGGACTTTACACCCGAGACACTTTGAGGTCTGAATCCAGCTGGCTATTATCATACAATGATATTATAAGAACTTTCTGCAAGGTACCATATCTGTACCTAGGATGTGATGTACTCAAAATGTCGCCAATGAAAATGTTGGCATTCAGAAAGTTGACATGGTTAAAAGGATGACAATGAGAATGTCAACATTGTGAATTTAAAGCCTGTTGACATAATGAACGTGTCAACATTCTGAAGGTCGACCTTTTAACTGTGTCGACATTCTGACTGTCAACATTCTGATTGTCAACATTTTCATTGTGGATATTTTGTACCCAACCCTTTAGGACAGTAAACAAGGGCCAGCTGCCAACCACTGGGAGACGGACACAACGGACAGAGTGCCCTGGAAATAGACAAGGAACAGACAAAGCACAGATGGGCCGAGGTCCAGTGACTAAGTAGCAGAAGTCAGGACAACACAGAGACAAAACCAGGTCAGGCTAAAAGACAAAACTGCCAAATCACAACCAAGGTAAATGAATTGACAGATCCAGCAGCTGAACCTGGAGTCAACGAACCAGCAAATTCTTTTGACAGCGAGACCAAGCAGCTGGGAGGTACTGGGGATAAACTGGACAAGGAGCTGGAATTCTAGAAGGGGAAACAATCTACAGGACCAACTCAAGCCGCCTCCAGGCTTATTCGCAGGAACAGAAAGCAGCGGTCCTGGGTTTGCAGATGGTGACACATTTCCAATCTCAATGATAACTTCTGAAATTATTTGTTTTTAAAATATCTACCTCCTGGAATGTCCGACATTATTATATACATGTTCTGGATATTACAACTATTTACCTTTCGCTCCCGCAGGTCCGACCTTCCCTGGTATTCCTGGTGACCCCTTATCGCCCTGCTCTCCTGAAAACATGAAATATTAGCATTTAGAACGGTGCGGACCTGTTACTCCCTCCTTCATTCTGCTGTGGCCAGAGAATAATTATATGTGCATGACGTAGGCTGGGTACGCGTTACCTTTCGCCCCACTGGGACCTGCCATTCCTGGATGTCCTGGTGCCCCTGGGGTCCCAGGACACCCCCTTAAAATAGCCAACTTTTCTGATCCTCCGACCCCAACGAGCTTTACATCTGTGCAAAGAAAAGAGCAAGTTTAGTATTGTGGGAGCAGGAGGGGCATCCACCTGTTTGTCAGTCATCTCTGGCCTGATTCATTAGTGATCTTATCTTGTGCAAAAGTTAAGATGCTTATTTTAAGAAGAAACGGGAAGATAAGAGTGAAGTTAAGATGGATTTTCATCTTAACTTAAGAAATTCTTCACTTGCGCAGTTGATTTTGCTTCTTATCTTCCTTTTCTGAGCATGCACAGAGTGGAGTGGATTTGCTTAAGATAAGCATAAAACGGCAGATAAGATCACTAATGAATCAGACCCTTAGTCCTCAAGCGTTATACTGCAATGACATCATTTGCAACATTGCATTGAGTTAATAAAAAAAAAGACTATGCCTAATGTCGTCTACTGCACTTAGTACAATATATTCTGGGGTGTTTGAAGGTTGAACGGCAGCCCTTGTAGTGTATCAGGTCGCTCGTCACTGGTACTGATTCTGCATTTAAAAGCATTCCTTCTACTTTCCTATATGCAAGGGATGAGTTATCCTGGTGAGGGGTTACAGTTCCTACAGAATATGGACAGGCAATTGGACTGTTGACTGAGGTGTCATAATCCCACTGCCTTCTCCACGTCATACATCTCCTCACATACATGATACAACATCGATCTTGAACATAAAAAAATGGGTCTGTCAAAAGTATTAGAAGAATTCCCGCATTTAGACTTGCGTGATATTTTTAAAGCATATGTAACAATGAACAAACAGTTGGGGGTAATGGGATATATCAAGCTGCGAGTTTGAAAAGCGGAGATGTTGCCTATAGCAACCAATCAGATTCTAGTTATCATTTATTCAGTACATTCTAAAAAATCACAGCTAGAATCTGATTGGTTGCTATAGGCAACATCTCCACTTTTTCAAACCCGCAGTATAGTAAATATTCCCCATGATGTCCAGTTCTTATAAAGAAACTAACTATAAAATCTCGCATAGAGCTTATTTTTTCTCCAAAACTAAAATATATCATTCAAAATGCACAAAACACAAATGGCGTCAAATGTCAGACACAGATCTTATGCTCAAAGCTGACGGAAATTTTAGAAAGATGTCCAGTAATTTATCAGACTCACTTTTACCCTCTCATTTACTCTCACCAGGTAGTGGATGTTTTGGATAATTTATACACATAAAACGAATCTGCAATTTTCATTGAGAAAAAGTAGCTGTAGTTGGCGACTGTGGTCTTAAAAAAACACTGTCCTGTTGCAATGGATATCATTATACAGCCGTAATATAAATATAATGACTAGCCAAA
This sequence comes from Mixophyes fleayi, assembly GCF_038048845.1. Classification (NCBI taxonomy): domain Eukaryota; kingdom Metazoa; phylum Chordata; class Amphibia; order Anura; family Limnodynastidae; genus Mixophyes; species Mixophyes fleayi. The sequence goes on along the minus strand of NC_134410.1, from coordinate 120,881,118 downwards.
TATGCTTTTTATCTCATCTGGACTAGGTGGATGGAAAGAATTAATTTTGGAGCACTAGAATGAATCCTAGCACAAGTCAGGTTTGATTTATCTTAACGTATTATAGGTTAATGTGTGATCACAATTATACACTGACAGAATTCAAAAAGATGTTCGAAATAATACAGTGTAACATATGTAGAATTGTTTATACGTTGAGATATTGTGATTTGTAAAATGTTTAAATTATCGGCTTGTCTCCAGTGTAACTTCTTGTTGTCATTGTAATGTTGGTTACCAATTATGGCCACAAGGTGGAAATGCAGCATTGTTTTATTCAAACCATTTATTTGTATGGTTTGTAGATTACTGTCAGTTGATCATTTAGGATTTACCTTCAGGTCTGTGCTCTTCATCTGTCATAACCATCAGCTGAAAAGATCCTGACTGCACACTCCATAGAGATCTATGGACACTGCCGGTCCTGAGTGCAGACACACTGCATAGAGATCTATGGACACTGCCGGTCCTGAGTGCAGACACACTGCATAGAGATCTATGGACACTGCCGGTCCTGAGTGCAGACACACTGCATAGAGATCTATGGACACTGCCGGTCCTGAGCGCAGACACACTGCATAGAGATCTATGGACACTGCCGGTCCTGAGTGCAGACACACTGCATAGAGATCTATGGACACTGCCGGTCCTGAGTGCAGACACACTGCATAGAGATCTATGGACACTGCCGGTCCTGAGTGCAGACACACTGCATAGAGATCTATGGACACTGCCGGTGCTGAGTGCAGACACACTGCATAGAGATCTATGGACACTGCCGGTCCTGACTGCACACTGCATAGAGATCTATGGACACTGCCGGTCCTGAGCGCAGACACACTGCATAGAGATCTATGGACACTGCCGGTCCTGAGTGCAGACACACTGCATAGAGATCTATGGACACTGCCGGTCCTGAGTGCAGACACACTGCATAGAGATCTATGGACACTGCCGGTCCTGAGCGCAGACACACTGCATAGAGATCTATGGACACTGCCGGTCCTGAGCGCAGACACACTGCATAGAGATCTATGGACACTGCCGGTCCTGAGCGCAGACACACTGCATAGAGATCTATGGACACTGCCGGTCCTGAGTGCAGACACACTGCAGAATTGGAACAACATCGTTCCATCGTTGAGCAAGATTTTTAGTCCGGTTTAAAAATCAAATTAAACTATACAATGAGCTTTAGAACGATAATCGTTCATTGTTGCAGTGTACACACTAATGCGATATCGGGCCGAACGGTCGTTTATCGCGTGATTGGCCCGATAATCAGCTGACAACCCTGTAGTGTGTACCCAGCCTTAGTAGGAGCGCATTGATTATAAAACAAACGAACCTGAAATCTATGACCTTGTATGTAGAGATGCTCAGGCTGGGTTCCCCGAGAACCGAACACACCCGAACTTAGCGGTACTTTCGTGCACCCTTGGAATTGAAAACGAGGCAAAACGTCATCGTTACATCGTATGATCTCGGGAGCTTTGGATTCTATAAGTACCGCCCTCCACGGCGATCCAGCGCCATTTCACAGAGGGACACAGAAGGGGTAGCACAGATCGTGGCAGTCTCTGGTGCAGTTGGGCACCGTCATAGGTAGAATAGAAAGAGGAGGGGTAGCAGTGTTCTTCAAAGTCTACAGTAACATTCAGGAAAGCTCCATTGCTCCATTGCTAATTGTCATTGCTGAAATAGAAATAATAGGTCTGGCAGGCTTGGTCTTCTAAATCTGCAGTCTTTGTTTGAAAGTGTATGAAAATAATATTGTGATCTGTGAGGTGGTCAAAATTGACTGCAAATGACTTGAAATTAGTGTTATTGAGGTTAATAATAATGTAGGGGGGAAAAAAAAGCAATTTTAGGGGAAATATAAATAAATCGGGATTTCAGAAAAAATCGGGAACCAAAACCAAAACACGCAAGAGCGGTTTTGCCAAAATCAAAATATGAAGTTAATCCAGTTCCAAAAACCAAACCCAGAACATGGGGGTCACAGTGAACATCTCTACATGTAGGTTTGCCTTGTAAGGTTGCAGATAATACTATAGCAGGAGTCATATCATTCACTTACCTGGGCAGGTGTCCTCGGCGGAGCAAATGATGGCGCTCAACCAGAGCATGAACGATACGGAGCTTGGAGCACATCCCCTCATGGCTGCCTCAGTCACCTGTGGCCGTGTCTCCTATGTCACTTCAGACAAGCAGAGAGCACATTATGAAGATTTGTGGAAACTGCGCAGAACTTGTGTCCTAATGAGCTTCCTGAAATGTAGCAATCAGTATTTCAGCATCAACGACTTTAATGACATCCAGCTCTTTCCTAACTCCACACTGACTCCTGCAACTTTTGTTTCTATAGACTATTGTGTTTAGTTTTTAGAAAACTAGCTAACAATTTTCCTGCTAAATCTTCGGACTGCAGACAAATCCAAGCTTTTGTATATTGGGATATTTCATATATGTCACATGTCAGGGCTTCGGTCCCACTACCCAAAGGTCGGCACACTTACCTGACAGCTGATGATCCCGCCTCACACCTCCAGCCGGCCACCGTCTTCCGTTGCGGGTCTGCGCATGCAAGGTTCTGATCTCCTTTAATTCTTCTGCGTTCAATCATTGGCTCCCAATCCAGCCTTCCACTATATAAGGCACCTCCTCCCTATTGTCTGTGCCTGTTCTTTGGGTTACCAACTCTGTGAGGAGCTAGACGTGGATCTCAGCTGTCTACCCTGCAGTCCGCAGGCTATTGCACTTCACCACCATTCCAGTGGTATCTACCCTGCAGTTCGCAGGCTATTGCACCGCTCCACCATTCCAGTGGTATCTTTTCCTGCTGTTCGCAGACAGTTGCCTCAAGTATCTCTCGTGTTTCTCTCCTACTGATTCTCTCCCTGCCGGTGTCACCAGATACGCCTCAAGAGGGCCGCAACCTGCGTAGTAGAAGCAACTATGTCCAAACCTCCTTGCGGGGGTCCCTGGTGAAGACCATCTGCTTCGTTAGATTCCGCGCCTCAGCAAAGAGTAGTGTCTAACTTGGCCGATCAGGATCCAATTATCCCAGGTACCTCTACAATATATTTACCCTTATATAGCGTGCCTCTAGCCTAGCAGCGTTTTACTGAGCGCGTGTTCTCAAGGGAGGTAACGATTATTTAGTTAAATCAAGTTGAAAAAATACCCAGGTCCATCAAGATAAACCTTTCAGAAATCCTAAGGGATGTATTTATTAAAAACTGAAAAGCACTATATCTAGCAAAAAACGTAGATTTCGCTGGCGACGGTGCTTTAACGGAGGCGGAACTACCATGTTATGGGCCCTGGTGCAAGGACGCCTATGGCTGCAACAGGCCCTATTATCGCCATGGGCCCTGGTGCCGTGCACTGGCCGTGCCGTCATTAGTTTCGCCTCTGGGCTTCACCCTATACGTTAAGTGGTCACCACTGACAATAGCGTGAACCCGATTTAGCTCGGTCAGTCATGCGCATTTCCCGGCGAATCGGTAAATTAACCGTTATGATGCCAGCTCAGTATCCTTACACCAAAAAATGGCCATCTGATGCATCCTCTGCATCAATTATTCCACAATGTCCTCTACTAATTCTGACCAGGGCCCTACCTGTGTGGAGTTTGTATGTTCTCCCAGCAATAGCGCAGGTTTCCACCGGGCGCTCCAGTTTCCTCCCGCAGTCCTACAACAACCGGTAGGTTAATTGCTGACAAAACATGGATTCTGCGTGTTTGTGTTTCCGTGTGTGTGCTGTGTGGCAGGGAATTTAGACTGTAAGCTCCAGTGTAGCAGAGTCGGATGTGAGTGATCACATATTCTCTGTTCTGCGTACTACGGTGGACTTGTACAAATAAACAATATAAAGCTGTATAGGGAGAGTGGAAGATACCTGGTTCTTAATGATGGCGCATGTTCTGTTCGCAATTTCCAGGTGGGTCTCTGATCAATTGTTTAACTAATAGGGAGTGGAGTGGAATTTGCCCTCAGTCCACCGTTTAGAAAGAGTTCTTTGATTGCAAAACAAACCAACATGAAATCTATGAATAAACTGCTATTCACAGGTCATAATAACAACTCCTTCATTGTTGCCACTCCTTGTTAATCAACCTTATTTGTACAGATTATTTCTCTGACATTGGAAGCCTTTCATTTCTCGATTGGCCTGTTTCCCGTTACATAGTGATATAAGATAAAAAAAAAAAACAAACAAGTTAGAAAATAAATGTACTGCCTCCAATATGTCTTTTTAAACCTATAAGGCAGGTAATGCCCTTACTTAAAAAGCCACTAAACCTATTGTAAAATACAAGTTGCCTTGTGTAAAACTTGCCATACATTGACAGAGCTTGAGATATTTGAACTTTTACTTACATTTCCTGTTCAGTTGAGGGCTAACACTTACTTTTATTGCAAATCAAATATTTATTTTATTTCGGAAATTTCACTAATTTTTTATACTCTGTATGGCCAGTTGGCTTGCAGAACATTAACATTAGCCCAATATGAGATCCGCCCAAGAAACAGATGCCCCCTCCCCAGCCCAGCTAGACTCTGGCTAAAGGTCAAGTCAATCAGGACTAAGATACCTAAGGGTATAGTTACTAAATTGTGTGTTTGAAAAAGTGGAGATGTTGCCTATAGCAACCAATCAGATTCCAGTTATTTATTCAGTACATTCTACAAAATGACAGCTAGAATCTGATTGGTTGCTTATGGCAACATCTTCACTTTATCAAACCCGTAGTTTAGTAAATATACTATGGGGTCACAGTTAGAAGGAGGAGTAGAGGGAAGAATGCCAGGGAGATTGTTCTGATATGCCAAACTGACCCATATACAGAGAACATTTAGATGACCCATATACAATAAAGCACACATGGGCATGGTTTTACTCTGACAATGAAATATATGAAAACTTCATATACTTTAAAAAAAACAAAAACAATCTAGTGACAAATATTCTATGCAAAATGTAGTCTAGTAAATACACAAAACATTAAAGTGACACCACAATCTATGCGCATCAGTTTAAATTATGCCCCACGTCACAAGCAGGTGCTGTTGGGGACTGTCACGGGCACTAGGAGTTTTACCCAGAATTCACCAGGTGTAGCTACACTTACCAGAAGTGCGGACCTCTGGGTAGTGTGGTGAATCAGTGGAACCATACAGTAGAATAGAGGAAAGGAATGTCAATAGTATAAATGCTGAGTCTTGGCACCGTGGAACTGTGATGGTACAGCAGTTTAGTAAACAGGATAAAATGAGGAAAGAGTCCAAGGGCTAGATTTACTAAGCTGCGGGTTTGAAAAGGTGGGGATGTTGCCTATAGCAACCAATCAGATTCTAGCTTTCATTTATTTAGTACCTTCTACAAAATGATAGCTAGAATCTGATTGGTTGCTATAGGCAACATCCCCACTTTTTCAAACCCGCCGCTTAGTAAATCTAGCCCCAAGTGCCTTAGCACGCATGTAGCATATAGCAGGCCAGTACTTGAAAACTGGATAACGTTAGGCAAAGACCAATCAACAATATAGTAGAAGAGTCAGCGACTTGCAGCTACAATACAAAGCCACTTGTAGACTTTAGTCCAGCTAATAGGTACCATACAGAGTAGTAGCTATATCACAAGGAAACATGAATGGTCTACAGCTGGTAAGTTTCACCACGGATATGTAGAGAAGACTTGTCCAGCGCAGGTGTGTAACAGAATAGCGTGAGTGGTCTGCAATTGGCAAGTTGTACCACTGATGTGAAGGGAAGACTTGTCCAGGCGCAGGCGTGGAACGGAGTACCGTGAGTGGTCTGCAATAGGCAAGTTGTACCACTGATGTGAAGGGAAGACTTGTCCAGGTGCAGGCGTGGAACGGAGTAACGTGAGTGGTCTGCAATAGGCAAGTTGTACCACTGATGTGAAGGGAAGACTTGTCCAGGTGCAGGCATGTAACGGAGCAACGTGAGTGGTCTGCAATAGGCAAGTTGTACCACTGATGTATAGAGGAGACTTGTCCAGGAGCAGGCAGGTAACGGAGGTAGCGAGAGTAGTCTGCAGCGGGTAAGTTCTACTACCGATGTGGAGAGAAGACTTGTCCAGGAGCAGGCAGGTAACGGAGGTAGCGAGAGTAGTCTGCAGCGGGTAAGTTCTACTACCGATGTGGAGAGGAGACTTGTCCAGGAGCAGGCAGGTAACGGTGGTAGCGAGAGTAGTCTGCAGCAGGTAAGTTCTACTACTGATGTGGAGAGGAGACTTGTCCAGGAGCAGGCAGGTAACGGAGGTAGCGAGAGTAGTCTGCAGCGGGTAAGTTCTACTACCGATGAGGAGAGGAGACTTGTCCAGGAGCAGGCAGGTAACGGAGGTAGCGAGAGTAGTCTGCAGCGGGTAAGTTCTACTACCGATGTGGAGAGGAGACTTGTCCAGGTGCAGGCATGTAACGGAGTAGCGAGAGTAGTCTGCAGCGGGTAAGTTCTACTACTGATGTGGAGAGGAGACTTGTCCAGGAGCAGGCAGGTAACGGAGGTAGCGAGAGTAGTCTGCAGCGGGTAAGTTCTACTACCGATGTGGAGAGGAGACTTGTCCAGGAGCAGGCAGGTAACGGAGGTAGCGAGAGTAGTCTGCAGCGGGTAAGTTCTACTACCGATGTGGAGAGGAGACTTGTCCAGGAGCAGGCAGGTAACGGAGGTAGCGAGAGTAGTCTGCAGCGGGTAAGTTCTACTACTGATGTGGAGAGAATACTTGTCCAGGAGCAGGCAGGTAACGGAGGTAGCGAGAGTAGTCTGCAGCAGGTAAGTTCTACTACCGATGTGGAGAGGAGACTTGTCCAGGAGCAGGCAGGTAACGGAGGTAGCAAGAGTAGTCTGCAGCGGGTAAGTTCTACTACCGATGTGGAGAGGAGACTTGTCCAGAAGCAGGCAGGTAACGGAGGTAGCGAGAGTAGTCTGCAGCGGGTAAGTTCTACTACCGATATGGAGAGGAGACTTGTACAGGAGCAGGCAGGTAACGGAGGTAGCGAGAGTAGTCTGCAGCGGGTAAGTTCTACTACCGATGTGGAGAGGAGACTTTTCCAGAAGCAGGCAGGTAACGGAGGTAGCGAGAGTAGTCTGCAGCGGGTAAGTTCTACTACCGATGTGGAGAGGAGACTTGTCCAGGAGCAGGCAGGTAACGGAGGTAGTGAGAGTAGTCTGCAGCGGGTAAGTTCTACTACTGATGTGGAGAGGAGACTTGTCCAGGAGCAGGCAGATAACGGAGGTAGCGAGAGTAGTCTGCAGCGGGTAAGTTCTACCGATGTGGAGAGGAGACTTGTCCAGAAGCAGGCAGGTAACGGAGGTAGCGAGAGTAGTCTGCAGCGGGTAAGTTCTACTACTGATGTGGAGAGGAGACTTGTCCAGGAGCAGGCAGGTAACGGAGGTAGCGAGAGTAGTCTGCAGCGGGTAAGTTCTAGTACTGATGTGGAGAGGAGACTTGTCCAGGAGCAGGCAGGTAACGGAGGTAGCGAGAGTAGTCTGCAGCGGGTAAGTTCTACTACCGATGTGGAGAGGAGACTTGTCCAGGAGCAGGTAGGTAACGGAGGTAGCGAGAGTAGTCTGCAGCGGGTAAGTTCTACTACTGATGTGGAGAGGAGACTTGTCCAGAAGCAGGCAGATAATGGAGGTAGCGAGAGTAGTCTGCAGCGGGTAAGTTCTACTACCGATGTGGAGAGGAGACTTGTCCAGAGCAAACGGATAACACGAGCAGAAACAGGAAACACCGCAGAGTCTCAAGGAATGAGAACCAAGAACAGGCAAAGGTAATAGGGCAACAGGTGCCTTAAGTACTGAGAGGTGATTAATTAACCAATGAGACTAGAGGCGAGGTATTAACAGTTCAGAGTTTCTGCACATGAGCAATCTTAGTCAAGATGGTGGACGGCTGCGGCTCAGGAGAGGCGCTGGCAGGAGCGAGAGAGACCCATGTCCCAACCTAGAGGCACTAACAGTCCGGTGAGTGACAGGGACCCTGCCTTTTCCAGTATGTAAATTCAGCCTGTGGCTTCCCTCTGCCTCCATTCTCCTCCTTACATCATAACATCAACCTGCCACATGCCGTCCTGTGCTCACTGATACGTTCACAAGAGAGGACAGGTCATTGTCTGCTACCAGAATGGGGACACGCAGATGAGGAGGAGATGAAGATTGTAAATGAAAAGGTGCAAAGAATCTGTTACAAATCCCCCCCCCCCTCCCCCACGACGTTACAAGTTATTGCTTTGCAAGTATTAATTGCAAGTTCTACAATTTCTTTTGAAAATGTTTAACATTCCTCTTCCTGATAAGTCTGAATCCTGGCCAGAAACGTATTTAACACATTTTTTTTTTTTGTAAAAAAAAATTTAATTTACTTTGAAACCAGGGTTGGATTTAAGTCTGGAATGTCCTGGACTCTGTAACATATATAGCCAAGTTCTAGAAGGAAGTAAAGGAAATCTGCCATGTTGCTGATCATACTGTCTGTGTGCTGGCCACTGGCCACACTTTCCTCGGCTGTAAACAGCTGCCCAGGTGAGTGTATCAAACTCCTAGAGTGCACAGGGACAGAGCATAAATGTGCTGTGTCTCTTCTTCTACTATTCCTTGTGTCTAGTCCTGTGTCTCTTCTTCTTCTCCTTGTGTCTAGCCCTGTGTCTCTTCTTCTGTTCCTTGTGTCTAGTCCTGTGTCTCTTCTTCTTCTCCTTGTGTCTAGTCCTGTGTCTCTTCTTCTTTTCCTTGTGTCTAGTCCTGTGTCTCTTCTGCTTTTCCTTGTGTCTCTCCTTCTTTTCCTTGTGTCTAGTCCTGTGTCTCTCTTCTTCTTCTCCTTGTGTCTAGTCCTGTGTCTCTTCTTCTTCTTTTCCTCGCGTCTAATCCTGTGTCTCTTCTTCTTCTCCTTGCGTCTAGTCCTGTGTCTCTTCTTTTTCTCCTTGCGTCTAGTCCTGTGTCTCTTCTTCTTCTCCTTGCGTCTAGTCCTGTGTCTCTTCTTCTTCTCCTTGCGTCTAGTCCTGTGTCTCTTCTTTTTCTCCTTGCGTCTAGTCCTGTGTCTCTTCTTTTTCTCCTTGTGTCTAGTCCTGTGTCTCTCTTCTTCTTCTCCTTGTGTCTAGTCCTGTGTCTCTTCTTCTTTTCCTTGCGTCTAGTCCTGTGTCTCTTCTTCTTTTCCTTGTGTCTAGTCCTGTGTCTCTTCTTCTTCTCCTTGTGTCTAGTCCTGTGTCTCTTCTTCTTCTCCTTGTGTCTAGTCCCGTGTCTCTTCTTCTTCTCCTTGTGTCTAGTCCTGTGTCTCTTCTTCTTTTCCTTGTGTCTAGTCCTGTGTCTCTTCTTCTTCTCCTTGTGTCTAGTCCTGTGTCTCTTTTTCTTCTTCTTGTGTCTAGTCCTGTGTCTCGTCTTCTTCTCCTTGTGTCTAGTCCTGTGTCTCTTCTTCTTCTCCTTGTGTCTAGTCCTGTGTCTCTTCTTCTTCTCCTTGTGTCTAGTCCTGTGTCTCTTCTTCTTCTTCTTGTGTCTAGTCCTGTGTCTCTCTTCTTCTTCTCCTTTTGTCTAGTCCTGTGTCTCTCTTCTTCTTCTCCTTGTGTCTAGTCCTGTGTCTCTCTTCTTCTTCTCCTTGTGTCTAGTCCTGTGTCTCTCTTCTTCTTCTCCTTGTGTCTAGTCCTGTGTCTCTTCTTCTTCTTTTCCTCGCGTCTAATCCTGTGTCTCTTCTTCTTCTCCTTGCGTCTAGTCCTGTGTCTCTTCTTCTTCTCCTTGCGTCTAGTCCTGTGTCTCTTCTTTTTCTCCTTGCGTCTAGTCCTGTGTCTCTTCTTTTTCTCCTTGTGTCTAGTCCTGTGTCTCTCTTCTTCTTCTCCTTGTGTCTAGTCCTGTGTCTCTTCTTCTTCTTTTCCTCGCGTCTAATCCTGTGTCTCTTCTTCTTCTCCTTGCGTCTAGTCCTGTGTCTCTTCTTCTTCTCCTTGCGTCTAGTCCTGTGTCTCTTCTTTTTCTCCTTGCGTCTAGTCCTGTGTCTCTTCTTTTTCTCCTTGTGTCTAGTCCTGTGTCTCTCTTCTTCTTCTCCTTGTGTCTAGTCCTGTGTCTCTTCTTCTTTTCCTTGCGTCTAGTCCTGTGTCTCTTCTTCTTTTCCTTGTGTCTAGTCCTGTGTCTCTTCTTCTTCTCCTTGTGTCTAGTCCTGTGTCTCTTCTTCTTCTCCTTGTGTCTAGTCCCGTGTCTCTTCTTCTTCTCCTTGTGTCTAGTCCTGTGTCTCTTCTTCTTTTCCTTGTGTCTAGTCCTGTGTCTCTTCTTCTTCTCCTTGTGTCTAGTCCTGTGTCTCTTTTTCTTCTTCTTGTGTCTAGTCCTGTGTCTCTTCTTCTTTTCCTTGTGTCTAGTCCTGTGTCTCTTCTTCTTTTCCTTGTGTCTAGTCCTGTGTCTCGTCTTCTTCTCCTTGTGTCTAGTCCTGTGTCTCTTCTTCTTCTCCTTGTGTCTAGTCCTGTGTCTCTTCTTCTTCTCCTTGTGTCTAGTCCTGTGTCTCTTCTTCTTCTTCTTGTGTCTAGTCCTGTGTCTCTCTTCTTCTTCTCCTTTTGTCTAGTCCTGTGTCTCTCTTCTTCTTCTCCTTGTGTCTAGTCCTGTGTCTCTCTTCTTCTTCTCCTTGTGTCTAGTCCTGTGTCTCTCTTCTTCTTCTCCTTGTGTCTAGTCCTGTGTCTCTCTTCTTCTTCTCCTTGTGTCTAGTCCTGTGTCTCTCTTCTTCTTCTCCTTGTGTCTAGTCCTGTGTCTCTCTTCTTCTTCTCCTTGTGTCTAGTCCTGTGTCTCTTCTTCTTCTCCTTGTGTCTAGTCCTGTGTCTCTTTTTCTTCTCCTTGTGTCTAGTCCCGTGTCTCTTCTTCTTTTCCTTGTGTCTAATCCTGTGTCTCTTCTTCTTTTCCTTGTGTCTAGTCCTGTGTCTCTTCTTCTTTTCCCCAAGTCTAGTCCTGTGTCTCTTCTTCTTTTCCCCAAGGTGTCTCTTCTTCTTTTCCCGGTCTCTGGTCCTGTGTCTCTTCTGCACAAGTGACTACATCATGTATCCTTTTCTTTCCAAACAGAAGTCACTTTAAGTTCTTTGAAATATAGTACTGTCTGTAAACTTAGCAAGATATTCAAAACTTTTAAGATATTCAAATGATTTTTAGAGAAATGTAATAGTTAAAAGCAAACACTTCATTTAGGGACGTCTTACTTTAGAGAAATATTTTATTTTTAATTTTCATTACCATAGGATATGACACAAAACTGTACTGTGGATTTAATGGTATCCAACGCACATAAAACAGGAGAGCTGGGATCTATTGTATACATAGGCAGTGATGAAAATAAACAGGCTTTGGTGAAAAGGAAAGGCAGAAAGAGCATTTAGTAATAGATGCAGGAGGGCTAATAAAAACAATACATAATATTAAATGAAGTTAGAAGACAGAACTCCCTTTTGGATTCCTGGTGAGAGGGTAACTTGTGCTGTAAACTGCCAAAAATCTGATCAACTGTTGATCCTGTATTACTCATCATGCGATAATGCTTTATTTTATGCATGGCTGTGACATAATATAATTGTAAGATGATCTAATATTTATTATTGATCTTCCTAATGTTTGCGATAAATGTTCACCTTCAACTTTAGTATTTGTCTTTAGAAGTTAAACTGGTTGGTATGAGCGAGACAGATAAATTCGCAATTATCCAGCCCTGTCCCGGGATTCCAGGAGCCTCAGGACCAAAAGGAGAGAAGGGTGACCAAGGGGAGAGAGGTATATTTTATACTAACAACCAGTGATTTTTCTGGGAGAAAATGTACCAGAACTGTCCTCTCTAGAGAACCTCTACAGCTTTCTATTCTCTTTTCCTTGTATGGATTAAACTGTCCCCATTTGTTTATATCTACTATTTCCATGAGTTCCGTTCCACCTTCCTTTGCCTTTTCCATCTTCATTGTCTTCTCTTGTCCTTCTCTCTCCCTAAACACCATCTCCGTTCCAATCCACCAACACCATCTCTCTCCCATCCCAGTGGCACCATCTCTCTCCCAACCCACTGACACCATCTCTCTCCCAACCCACCGACACCATCTCTCTCCCAACCCACCGACACCATCTCTCTCCCAACCCACCGACACCATCTCTCTTCCAACCCACCGACGCCATCTCTCTCCCTACCCACCGACACCATCTCTCTCCCAACCCACCGACACCATCTCTCTCCCAACCCATCGACACCATCTCTCTCCCAACCCACCAACACCATCTCTCTCCCAACCCACCGACACCATCTCTCTCCCAACCCACCGACACCATCTCTCTCCCAACCCACCGACACCATCTCTCTCCCAACCCACCGACACCATCTCTCTCCCAACCCACCGACACCATCTCTCTCCCAACCCACCGACGCCATCTCTCTCCCAACCCACCGACGCCATCTCTCTTCCAACCCACCGACGCCATCTCTCTTCCAACCCACCGACGCCATCTCTCTTCCAACCCACTGACACCATCTCTCTCCCAACCCACTGACACCACCTCTCTCCCAATCCACCGACACCATCTCTCTCTTTATAACCGGACTAACAATCTATAAACGATGGAACGATATCGGGCAAATCCTGCAGTGTGTACACACTCACCACCAGCAGTGTCCATAGATCTCCATAGAGTTTACAGAGTCAGGATCTTTTCAGGCGATGGTTATGAGAGATGAAGAGCACAGATCTGATGGTAAATCATGTAGAACGTGTATAGTGTGTACACATGAATCGGCTGATCGGGACTTTCATTCATTGGTAAAATCATTAAACTATATCGCATCGAGAGAAATTTTCTGTGTGTACCCAGCCTAAGCGAAGGAAGGGGATAAGGGGACAATAAGTCATAGGTTACAGTGCAGGAAGAAGAGTGGACGAGGGTTAAGTTGGACATTTTTGCTGGTAAAATATAGGAATCCTAGCAGTGGCAGTGAATCGCCGTACAACTTATTTGTGTTTCTTTGCAACAATTTTAAACTTTTACTGATTCACACAAGTCTGTCTCTTATTCTTCTCACAAGCTGGTGAGTGGAGGGAACAATGGGGGTTATTGTGTATTACAAGAGCAGAGCTGTATAACTGGTTGCTGTGTACACACAATGAAGCAGCAAATATGTAGCCTGAACCAGTATTCATAAACATGCAGTCAGTGTATTAGATACCAGTGATATTACTAAGGCGTGAGAGTAAGGGAATTATGGAATGGGGCTTGTAATAGAAAAACATTTAAGGGCAAAAGTAACATCCACAGTTTGATTGTTACAATATTTTGCTAACATAATAAATAGTAATTTTATTAGTAATAATAATATCTGAGCTCTCAGTAATACTATTTTTGTTAATGCATTCAGGAAATCACGGAATCCCTGGAAAAATAGGTCCCCCAGGCCAAAAAGGTAACGGTAAAAACTAGATTGTACTTTATTTACACTTTCAGACATTGTATATCTCATAAATGCAAACTTTCAAAATTTCTCACCAGGGAGAGAAGTCATGTGACGGGGTGGGAGGGGGCGTGGTAACAACGTTGCGTCACTATAGCCCCGCCCTACTATAAAATGATGATATTCACAGCATTGAATAGTGGGGGCAGAGCGTAATGAGTAATGATGCGAGTAATCCCTGCCCCCGACATTCAATGCCGTGAATTTCCGCGAATCCGAGAGGTTTGCCTACTCTTCTAGGAGTCCGGGAGGACTCCCTGAAATTTGGGAGCCTCCCGGGAATTCCAGGAGAGTAGGTATATATCAGGCCTGGCTCTCCAGGTGTTGTGAAACTGGCTATCTACTGGCAAAGCATGCTGGGGCTTGTAGTTTCACACACAGATTCTCCAGGCTCGTCGTACATGGTACATAAATGCAAAAAAAAAAAGAAAACAAGAACCAGAAAAAAACTAAAGTATAGTGTTGTAATGAGTAATAGATTATAAGAAAGATAGGAATAATGTCTAAACAGGGTATAAGACAAAAAAAATTACTTCTGTTTACTTCAGTATATAACGTGCATTGTGTCATTAACCCCCTGCATATTTGTAGGATTAGCAAGATAAACAAGTTAATAAAAAAATACTGAATGCAAATAATTGCGTCTTTCTATGTTCCCAAAATTTTCCTCTAATTCAAAGACTGTCTGGAAGTCTGGGTGTTCCATTTGATTAGTAAAGGTCAATGTTTCCACAATACATGGGTAAAACATAGCACCCAAGAGTCTTGTATCAGGGAAACCTCAGAGACTGTTACAAAATCCAACGCGTTTGACATTTAATATTATGATATATTAGCTTCAAGGTGTTTTTGCCATAAATGGTTTCCGCCATGTGTAGATAAACCAACCAGCACATCAACCAATCAACAACAAACTTTTGTCAGTCTAGTACAAGTTTAAGGGGTAAATGTATCAAGCTGTGAGTTTGTTGAATGATATATTTCTTATTCTTTTTTTTTTTTTTCTACTTTTTTACGCGCAGGTAGCAGTGGAGATGCTTTCATCACAGGAGGTAATGCTGTGTGATTGATGAGTCAATATCTGTGCTCCCATAGGCTGTGAGCAGAGATCACGTGACTTTCTCAGAGGGGCCGGTTTGTAAACCGTCTCTTTCAGTATCCAGAAAGTCATGGAGGGAAAGAAAGTGTTCTATTGTGGTGCACAAATTTAATAGACTAAATTACTTTAATATTTATAATATTTGTTTACTCTATAGCTTGAAATTAATTAAAGGATGCACCTTTGTTGTTTGAACTTTCGTTATATGTATATAAATTGAAATAAAATCAATAGATCAGTGAAATATATTAATATATGTGTAGTGTGGTGTGTTATAAAACCACCCTGGAAATGTGTCCTTGTTGTATGGGATGTATTAGTCAGTAATACTTATTTTGGGCCTGAGTCATTAAGGAGAGCAAAGTATTAAAATGAGTAACTTTGCACCTGGGCAAAACCATGTTGCATCGGAGGGGGGAGGTAAATTTAAAATGTGGGGACAGATTTATAGTTGGGATAGGACATGTCCTAGATTAACTTTACATTTCAGTGTACATATAAAGCTAGCAAGTATTTGTGTGCCACATTAAAAAGCAGCCAGTATTTAACTTATGTTCAATATTATAAACTAATTTGCACCCCTTGAATTGTAACATGGTTTGTCCTGGAGAACATTTGCTCCTTTTTTTGCCTTACTATCCTTCATGACTCAGGCCCATTGACTTTATAGAATAACCTCTAATTCTGAGATTTGCAATTTGATATATAGCCAACAAATTAGGTGCGAAGTTTTCTCCCTTCAGAGAAGGTATCACACTCTGTATGACCGTCTCACTGAAAACAGGTTAACTTTTCCCGTAGTGAACAAGTTATAATACTCCCATTCACGTGTTCTTTGTCTGTTGGTTCAGTTGTATTTGGCTAGCTAAATTAATTAATTTGTTGCTTGTAGAGAAGCACATTTAGTTCTTAGTGTATAAATGTAATTATTTCTTCCTGGCTACAAATATGGTGCACTAATAAAAGAATATATATAATAATCGGAACCATCACTACTCAAAGCAGTCAATTACCTTCCTAGGTTATAGTCCTTTCAGAATGTTAGCACAATAAATAATAAAGCACAAACAGCGAAACGCGTGGTCGGTGTACATGGGGGATATCTCCAGTCCTCAGTAAAAAGAGGGATAAAGGAGTTCAATTATATACATATAAAAAAAGATCAAATAAAGTTATTTGAGGGCAGCACAGTGGCTTAGTGTTAGCACTTCTGCCTTACAGCACTGGGGACATGAGTTCGATTCCCGACCATGGTCTTATCTGTGTGGAGTTTGTATGTTCTCCCTGTGTTTGCGTGAGTTTCCTCCGGGTGCTCCGGTTTCCTCCCACACTCCCAAAAAAACATACTTTTAGGTTAACTGGCTGCTATTAAATTGCCCTTAGTCTCTCTCGGTCTGTGTGTATGTTAGGGAATTTAGACTGTAAGCTCCTATGGCACAGAGACTGATGTGAATGAGTTCTCTGTACAGCGCTGCGGAATTAGTCGTGCTATATAAATAAATAGATGATGATGAAAATTGTGTCCTTTTAATTGTAAGCCGTACAGTAAAGAAATATTATAAGTATTAAAGTAAGTTAGTCTATTAGATTTGTGCACTGCAATAAAACTATTTCTTTCTCTCCATAAATCTATGTTTGGATAAGTGGTAGCATGTCCATATGTGTGTTTTGAATGAATTGGAACAATATTAAGATAAAACATTTGGGAGATAATCTAAATCAATATATCTATAGGTACAGACCTGGTGTGTCAGGATCTCTCTTTTTTGTTTAAGTATCCAGAAACTGTAAAGAGATTCAGGAACAAGGATTCTTGTTGAGCGGCTGGTACATCATCTCCCCCGAAGAAGGACGTGCACTGCCGGTGATGTGCGACATGGAGACCGATGGTGGAGGCTGGATGGTAAGTTCAGAATTGGCCAATAATATTCTTGTATTAACTGAATAGTGATTGTTTTCTTAATATCAACCATTTTATATTAAATGGAATTTGGCAAAAGATTCCAAAGAAACATTTGTAATGTTATAACATTCCGAACATAAACTGTCTCATTTGTTTGTGATGAACTCACATATAACTTTAAAGGAAACCTTTCCTAGATTCTCTGCTGTGAAGCGTCTGAATATATTTCTTAAGGATCATCGTTTTGGAATTTTACTTTGGGTAGTGTTTCAAATAAGGTTGGGTGAATCCCTTTGTACTAGTTGTACTGTGTCCTGCCTTTCCTCTAAGTGTGTGTAAAATGGGTGTGGCCTAACATATGGCGGTGTGTCCATAAAGATATGGCGTCATGGCCAGTGTGGAACGGGAACGTGACCTGTTTTCTCCTGATATTTTTTTGTTTTTGGGGGGGAATAATGGAAGGTAGGTTTTGATTACATCCATGGATATTTTTGTTTTAAATATAGGTATTTCAAAGACGTCAGGACGGATCTGTAGATTTTTACCGTGACTGGGCTACCTACAAGAAGGGTTTCGGCAACCAACGGAGTGAGTTTTGGCTCGGAAATGACAATCTCCATATGCTAACAAGAACAGGTGAGAATTGTAACCGGCCAAGAAACACCAGAAAAGGGGATTGAGATAGAAGAAGATTTACTTTGGGTCATCAAATACATAAGAATATCCCAGTGCTATTTTATGCTTCATTGGATTTTTTTTTTTGCACCACACAGGTGCGACTCCTGATTATAAGCTGAGTGTCTGGTAGATTGGTAGTCCTGGAATGGGCCTGATGAATGGAGCTCACCCTTCTCTCTCCATTCATAGCCCCAGGGACCCTTTCACCAGCTTTTTATACAGCAGAAAGCAAACATTGGGAACCTTTTTCCAAAACACAAACAATCACCCTGGGGTTTCAAAGCACATATGTTTCTTCCATTTATCACTTTCCCAGTGCTTCTGTCTTTTTAGATACTCCAAATAATACACATTGTGGTACAACCAGTGGTCAAAGTGGAAATTTAGAAGTGGCGGTATGAAAAATGTAAGTGAAGGGAATGTGATAAGTTTACAATGAAGGCAGTAGGAGAAGTGACGTATGGCATACCATCGTATACCCGCCCAACTTCGATCCCTGGGTACAAGTGTCTTTAATAATTTTAATCCAGAAATATCTAATGATCTCATTTTAGGGAATCTGAAAAACAGTTAACACTAACCATATTTTTGTGGTTATAAACAATTTACCCAATCATTTTCTGAGGTACTTTAAAGGTTCTGCTAAGTTTATTTGCAGAGTGTAGCTTCTGTAGAGAGCCATTGTTTTTGTCTCCGTTCCTTAGCACCTTCATCTCCTCTAAAAGCCTTCCTGTCAATTTTAATGTGCCCTTCCTTACATTCTTAACATGAAAACACCTGTTTTGCTCAATTTTGTTTAACATAATTTTATGTACCTGCCATTAAATCAGTTGTGGAAGTCAATAACGTGTTTCTTCTATAGAAGTCTCCAACTCTCCATTGTCGGGAGCCTGCTGTATGACACTTACAGACTCCAAAGAATCAAAAATTCAAATGATTTTTACCCATAAATTAATTCCACACAGGAACCTTCCAGTTGCGAGTTGACTTCATAGACTTTGAAGATCAGAAAACGTACGCAGTGTACAATGAATTCACAATGGGCTCAGAGACAGAGAAATACACACTGAATATTGGCAAATTTGTGGCTGGAGATGCAGGTAATGGTCCTCTATCTATCTATCTATCTATCTATCTATCTATCTATCTATTCATCTATCTATCCATCTCATATCTATCTATCTATCTATCTCATATCTATCTATCTATCTCATATCTATCTATCTATCTCATATCTATCTATCTATCTCATATCTATCTATCTATCTCATATCTATCTATCTATCTATCTATCTATCTATCTATCTATCTATCTCATATCTATCTATCTATCTATCTATCTATCTATCTATCTATCTATCTATCTATCTATCTATGTCTACCTGTCTCTATCTATCTATACAAAAGTTAAAGAAATTATAAGAACTGAAGGCATTTGAGGTAAAGATGTGCACAACAAATATATATAGAAGGTCAAACATGAGAACACTACATATATATTTGAGAAAGATTATTAGCAGCTATTTTACATAAACTAACTTGTATTTCAGGTACTGTGATCCTTTAAACTTCTCCACACTTATAGTTCAGCTTCATATGAGCACTTATAATAGTAAGATATGTGACAGATATCAGGATAGCATAGATAGATAGATAAACCAATGTAAAGAGATGAGGAATAATATAGAGATATATAGTGGGGATAGAGAAATAAGAAACGGTATAGAGAGATATAGTGGAGATAGAGAGATGAGGACAGTATAGAGAGATATAGTGGAGATAGAGAGATGAGGAACAGTATAGAGAGATGTAGTGGAGATAGAGAGATGTAGTAGAGATAGAGAGATGAGGAACAGTATAGAGAGATGTAGTGGAGATAGAGAGATGAGGAATAGTATAGAGATATGTAGTGGAGATAGAGAGATGAGGAATAGTATAGAGATATGTAGTGGAGATAGAGAGATGAGGACAGTATAGAGATATGTAGTAGAGATAGAGAGATGAGGACAGTATAGAGATATGTAGTAGAGATAGAGAGATGAGGACAGTATAGAGAGATGTAGTGGAGATAGAGAGATGAGGACAGTATAGAGAGATGTTGAAGGGATAGAGAGATGAGGAACAGTATAGAGAGATATAGAAGGGATAGAGAGATGAGGAACAATGTAGAGAGATGTAGTAGAGATATAGGAATGAGGAACAATGTAGAGAGATGAGTACAGTATAGAGAGATATAGAAGGGATAGAGAGATGAGGAACAATGTAGAGAGATGTAGTAGAGATATAGGAATGAGGAACAATGTAGAGAGATGAGGACAGTATAGAGAGATGTAGTAGGGATAGAGAGATGTGGAACAATGTAGAGAGATGAGGACAGTACAGAGAGATATAGAAGGGATAGAGAGATGAGGACAGTATAGAATGAATTACAACGGAAACAGGGGCGCACGCAGGATTGGCAGGGGGGGTTTCCCCCCTGCCCCCCCCAAAAAAAACCCAAAAAAAACACGCAAGAGAGCTGCTGTGCAAGCGCAGCAGCTCCGATTCGGCAGCGCTGTCCTATACAGCAACCGCGCCGCTGTCAAAGAAGCGTCTGCGGCGGTGCTGTATACAATACAGCACCGTCGCGGACGCTTCTTTGACAGCGCCGCGGCTGCTGTATAGGACAGTGCCAATATGGTGGGCACTTAGTTAGCGGAGGGGGGGGTTTCTGGAAACCCAGAAACCCCCACTGCGTGCGCCACTGGGAGAGTTTCCAGATACTATCTTACTGAAACCTCTCCTTCTTAGGTGACTCACTGACCTACCACAACAACCGAGCCTTCTCCACCTGGGATCAGGACAATGATGCTCATACAGGAAACTGTGCTGTAGATTATCGGGGAGCCTGGTGGTATGGTGTCTGCCATGACTCTAACCTGAATGGCTTGTATCTGAAGGGACAACACGCCACCACTGCAACTGGCATCAACTGGCTGTCCGGCAAGGGATATAACTACTCCTACAGAGTGGTTGAAATAAAGTTCAGACCTGTATAATTGTGTTCAGTGTAAAATTGACCAAATGGTTTTGCAAGTAGAAAAGGAACCGCATGGTACATAACCATACACAGGATGAAACCATAGTTTGAGTATCTCTAACTCAATAATATAGCCTCATATCCTTATAATAACAGAACCCTGACCAAATAAAAAACTTCCCCACCTATAGCAGGACTATCACTAAGGGGTGGAGGTGTTGCCCATAGCAACCAATCCGATTCTTGCTATCATTTATCTAGTACATTCTAGAAAATAATAGCTTGAATATGATTGGTTGCTATGGGCAACACCTCTCCTGCAGACATGAGAAATCAGCACTAAGTGAATCCTCTATGACCACATTCTCAACCATATTGGATCAGCTCACAAAATGGCTGCACCTCAAGTCAAAGGGGGCACTTCAGTTCCTCAGTCTCATTTGCTACATCTCTACAGTGTTTAGCCAATAAACCTTTTGGTACACGAACTATGCAACTAATTAATTATTAATGCAGGTATTGGTGAGCCTTTTAATTTAGGGTTTTTCATCACTTTTAAACTAGCCATAGATGCAGGGTGTGATTAGTAAAACACAAGATATTTAATTCAGTAGTGAACACACAGTTATGCATGTGCAGGTTTGGCATATTAATAAAGCTTGTTTTATCAAAGCCACTGCTTCCCTTAATTTATATATATATATATATATATATATATATACTTGCACTGAATGAAATATAGAAGGAACAATTCTGTCTTCTCAGTCTCACGTGAAAACCAATAAAAACAGGGCTGGACACATTGCACACACTGCAATGTTGCTGTTGAAATTGGGAAATTGCCCAATGTGGTGTTATATGTGGCAACTGATTGATCACGGGAACATTCGCTTGCAGTTCCATAGCAAATGTAAATAGAACGTCAGATATCTCAAGTCAGGAGACAAGAACTTTTATTTATGATTTGTTATATAAAGTTCTTTCAAGTTTAGATTTGCAGCAGTTATTATTAGTATTTAGTTTATTTTTTTTCCCCAGGCTACATTTCATTTTATTATTTTTGGGTATTATCTGTCCTCTGACAAATCTGAACAATTCAGTCAGGAATTATTTTTTTTCTGATTGAAGGTTCAGGCAACCTTAGGCTAATATGCTCGCTTACCGCGTCGGGCTCATAGGAAAATTAACTCGTCCTTAATTTAAATTGTGTCATCCTTACCTCCCCCACCACCAATGTTTTATGTTCCCGTGTTTTTGACACTGAGCCCATTTGGCTTTTTAAAAGGCCATTGCAATCTTTGTTGCTCCTTCGTTTAAAGTAAAGTCAGGACTGTATAGTAGAATAGAGGCGTGAATTAGGGCTAGAGGGTCAAGATGGGATGGTGGCCTACGCCTGTTGTCTACCTCGTTCCTCCTAGTCGCTTATCCTCAAATCACCACCGAAGACTGACTTATTGTCTTCAGCCTTTACCATGGGAACATGGGAATATGTCATGATTAAAACCTTACTACATTTTTCTTTCATGTTTTTTTTTTTTTTACTTTGGAAAACGACTATTCTCTTATATTTTAAGATCAATTTCAGTATATACCTCTCCCTGTCACAATTTTACACTCCCAAAATGTTAAGCCCCACAAAGGCTTGCGCCCTCGACTGCAGCCTAGTCAGCCTATTGGATAATCAGTCCCTATTTAATGCATCTAAACCCATTTTAAACGTCTGCATGAACTCAATGTGTTTTACTTGCATTTTAGCCTGCTTTAAAAAATGCACTTTAAACGTCAATATGCGCCTGTCATTAAGGTTTGAAACAATAATCATCTGGACACAGCAGCTGATACACTGCGGTCCCTTTAGGATCAACGGGTTGGGAGTTCCTCCCCTGTCACCTTCTGTTTGTGTATCTGCTCCTTAGAGAGCAATTTGTTTTTGCAACTGACTAATTGTCTTTTCTGCTTGTATGATCACTTGGGGCAAACAGGAAATACAATCACCTGCTTGTCCTTTGTTTATGATTGACGTTACTGTATATTTAATGTCTTCCTAATTAGATGTAGATGTAAATTTGTAATGTTCATATCTGAAGCACAGATTTAAATGCAATTTCCTGCCCCATAGAATGGAAAACAAACAGATAAAATAAATCATTATGCAAGTTAAAATAACAATGTATAGTGTGTCAGGTATTCAGTGTCAGTGACATCATTGATTATGGCTCTACGGGAGCTATCATCATCACCATTTATTTATATTGCGCCACTGATTCCGCAGCGCTGTACAGAGAACTCACTCACATCAGTCCCTGCCCCGTTAGAGCTTACAGTCTAAATTCCTTAACACACACACAGACAGAGAGAGAGAGAGACTAGGGTCAATTTTGATAGCAGCCAATTAACCTACCAGTATGTTTTTGGAGTGTGGGAGGAAACCGGAGCACCCGGAGGAAACCCACGCAAACACAGGGAGAACATACAAACTCCACACAGATAAGGCCATGGTTGGGAATTGAACTCATGACCCCAGGGCTGTAAGGCAGAAGTGCTAACCACTGAGCCACCATGAGGTATGTATCAGCATTTGGCTCTTGGAGGTGAACAAGGTTCATTTTTTAGCATGTTTTACCACGGCGATAAAATGTTACTTTTCATCGCTATTTTACAATACATACCTCCCGATTTTAGGGCTCTCTTCGGCTGTCCCGCTCAAGGACATGTGGGTGGAATTTTTTAGGGAAAGGGGGTTAGCTAAAGAGTAGCCTAGCGCTTTGCAGGCGGCCCTCTGTGGAAGTGACCAATCCCCTGACATGATGTAGCCACGCCCCATTTTACAGTGACCACGCCCCTGCCCCGCCGGTGGGAGTAGACTTGTTGGGAGGTATGTAATATGTTATTGCTGTGTCAACTGAGCAATAATCTGCAGCTATGGAGATAGCCATCCAAAAGGTTAATAGAGAGAGGCTGCAGACCTCCGCTCTTCTCTACTCAGCATGTGCGGGGGTCGGCTT
This sequence comes from Mixophyes fleayi, assembly GCF_038048845.1. Lineage (NCBI taxonomy): Eukaryota > Metazoa > Chordata > Amphibia > Anura > Limnodynastidae > Mixophyes > Mixophyes fleayi. Next base: position 120,857,908 of record NC_134410.1, on the reverse strand, counting down.
ATGTCTAGGAAAGATTGAGCTTTCAGTTCCAAAAAATAGATTAAATAAATACCTTTATTAAAATGAAACAAAAACTTGCACACTTAAACTTTTTTAGCATTACTGTGATATGTTATATTATGTCTACCGGCTTGTTCCAAGCACTAATCATTGCACTAAAAGAATAATTTATCTAATTAAAAATATTTTTCTCAGTGCTTCCGTTTGGTTGATGCCATTCTGAGATGGTGCTAACAGGAAAGGTATTATGGCAGTACAAGCTTCACCATGGTCTTCGATGAAGAGACTGCGCCAAGCAGAATCATGGGGGAGTCTTTGCTGGCGAGAGCTGGCAATACTTAGTGTAGGGTAGGGTTATTGATGGCAAGATTGCCCTTTGATTAATGGGTACGTAATGTGTAAGTCCACCAATATTTCCGTTACCTTTGAGACTTAAGTCTATGAAGCTTTAGGGATGTATAGAATGTCATTCATCGCCTTCCTCACTTCAGTGTTATGTAAGAGCATGTCTGTCTTCCTGAAAAGTTTAATAGACGTATCCAACCCATAGGCAAATTGTGTGTGTGTGTGGGGGGATATCCTAGTGCCTGGAAACCCCCCTCCAAGCCTGGGGCACTGTATAATTGAGGTGGCTGGACCCTGCCCCCGCTTCACACGGCTCTGCTTGAAAAGGGAGAGCTGCATGCACCTAACAGTAGTGCACGCAGCATTGCCCATGTATTTTATGGGGATAGGAAGAGTTGGAGAGCAGCCAAGCACTGTCTAATATTATAGCCCATGCATGCTGGTCACTCCCACTGGTGGCGTGGTGTAGAAACCCCCCTCTACAAAACCTGCGTTCGCCCCTGCACCCTCAACAATAGAAACAGCAACAAAAGAAAATTACAAAACGACATTGCATATACACACACACACACACACACACGCCTACTCTGTGTTATAAAATCATTGTTTGCACGTTGATCTTTGTCCCTTCCACATAATTCTTGCCTACACCTGGACATACAGGAGGTGTCAAAGTAACAAAAATTCTGTATTAGAAACAAAATATTTTATATCTTCTTACTAATGACTAATCCCCTAAATTGACAGTTCTCATTTTGTGAATGTAACTTTATTAAAATGATTTTTGCCCCATTCTTTAAATGTCAATATCACTAGAAATGTCATCAAATTTCACCTATATTTCAGGTCTTGCTTATCTCTGTTGAAGGTTTATAACCGCGCAGACCCCTGTGCTCTAAATACACTTTACTATTAGAGGCCTCCGGAGCACATGCTCTATGGAAACTTTATGTCTCTGTCTATAGGGGTACAAGAAATAAATATGATAGCAATAATGATTCTTAGTTCCAAATAGGGATGAGTGAAGTTGCGTGTAAAAAGTGATTTCACAGCGGAGCCGGCTGTGTTGTAGAGATGCGTCGTTTCAGCCATTCACTCTTCCAGTTCCTCTATAGCTTTGCCGCTCAGTGGAATGGTTTTTCCGCGCTATTTTTGTACATTCTGCATTCCATGCTGAATTGTGACATAGCCATTTAAAGGAGTCTTAAATTCTTTGATGAAGACAATAATCAAGTTTATAGGTTCACATGCACACGGACCACCGAATCATATCAGATCAGAAGGCAAGATTATATGTTGTACATAATACTTATATGCAGTAATTTTGGCATATAAAAATTAGTGTAGGAATTTTAAAGCTTGACATTTACGTTGATTAAATATATAGTCATTTTGTGCATCTCCACCCAAAAATGCAGCTCTAATCTCTAATAAATGGAGACATTAATTATTTTATCAGAGTTTGTAGATAATCACTAGTCAGAACATATTGCATAAGCACATTCCTAGAAGCAAGAAGAACATTTTGCATTAATATATTCATCTCTTACACAACTAAGTTCATATAAAGGACAAGACCATGAACATCAAGGCTGTCATTCAATGTCACAATTCATAGTCTATAAACAGCAGTGGGATGACGACAGTGTTGATTTATTCTGCTTTGTGCTGTGATTGAGGTATAAAAGGCAGATGTCTGCGAGAAGAAAAATCAAAGGGAAAAATAAATATGGGAATCCTGCGTGAAGCACTTAAAGCCAATTCCAATGAAATACAATGAAAATACAAGACATGGAGCACAGATGGAGGAGAAAAGTTGGACGCTGGTAAATAATTATATTGCCTATAGTTTTAAGTATGGTCAGAAATGGAGGACACTCTTATTTCGCTGGCTGGGGTGACTGGAGTACTCAGCATTTTAAATGCCTCTCTGGTAATAATGATTCTACACTATCACATCTTTATTTTCTATCTGTTTATTCACATGTACAATTTCATTGTGGTTTGTTACAGGGAGTAACGGCAAGGGAATGGCTGACGATTTCAGGTGAATGCAAACTGTTCCTGAGATTCCGGTGTTATCGGTAAAGAGAAAAAATATTTGCCCAATCAAACACTGCATGCCACTGTCCAAAGTTTTGTGTGAAATTCTCCACTAAATTTGCAGCCAAAGGGGAACTCACCATACTGAGACCTCAATAACCACCGTCATTATCATTGTTTATTTTTAAGGTGCCTCAAAACTCTGCCGTGCCAGACAGTTACATATCAAGTACAGACGGTCGGGAGGTGCGTAAGTGAAACAAAGGGTAGAGAGGACCCTGCTTATGTGAGATTATAGTCTAGAGCAAGAGAGAACAATACAGAGGCAATAGGAGCTTGTGGAGATGAACATAAAGTTGGTAGAACATTCGAAGGGAGTAATATCAGTGTAGGACATTTTATAGGGAATAGGTGGGGTTTGAGGGAGTTCTTGAAAGTTGGGGAGAGTCTGGTCAGGCAGGGTCGGAGTTTCATAAGTAGGAAGCAGCAGAGGAATGTAGAGGTGGGAACGAAGGTGGTTACCAGAGACGAAGAGAGGTCTGGGTCAGAGGCAGCTCGAGGTGGGCAACAGGGAGTGTTTCTAATGACGAGGTCAGAGATGTATGTAGGGAAGACATTGGTGATGGTTCTGAAGTTGAATTCTAGAGATAAAGGGAAGCTATTAAAGGGATTTACAGAGTGGTGCTGTTGATGTCTGTCTCTGTCTTCTACCTTGTATTTCTCAATATTTACTTACAAAATATACAATACAGTCTGCAAATCCCCCCTCTAGTTCCTCAGTCCTTTTCTCAGCAGACCTAAAACAGTCTTTGATGATGGATAATTGCCCATACCTCTTTATCGAGCACCTGCCTAAACAGCCAACCCGGTGTCCTAGTAATATTTCATTTTAACCTCTTCTTCAAATTTATATTTTTCAGCTAGTTAAATATATCATGTACTTCTATGGGGTTAGTGGTTTTTAATAAACTGTCGAACGGTAACCTGCCAGTTTCCAGAACTGGTCTACCTAGGGCCTGGTCACTTGTGCTCCCCTTCCCCTTAAACTTACTATGTAGTTTACTAAATGTTAATTTTTGTTTCATCAACTTTACTCACAGTTACTTAGAGTGTGACCCTGTTTCTAGTTACTGGTTTTGTGTCAGGTTGCTCAGTTGCATCTCACTAAAAGTTATATAAAGGATTGAGACAAAAGAATATCAGCAAATTAGATAACAATAGTTGTATTCCTATCACTAGAATGCCTACTGTGAGCAATAGTAAGCCAGCACCTAACGAGGGTGCATGACATCAGACACTGAAGTTAGCATAGAATGTTCGTAGTTCTAAACACACAGGTGCCCACACGCAACATGAGTATCGCTAACTATTTCACCTCTGTCACACCAGAACTCTAGCGGTTGTTTGTTTCCAGATACGCAGCTATTAAGGCACCAACCCATATTGGGATCTCGTTGTCTGGTGCAGAACCTAGACCAGTGAGCAATCTGTCCACCCGTGTTTGGCCAAATTGCCTTAAACTGGTTGTTCAGGAAAACTGGACTGCAATGATAACACAAGCTCCTGCTTATCAAAAACGCAGTCATCTAAACACAAAATAATAAGGGTCATCATTCCAAAATTTAGTTTCACCAAACCTGATTAAATTATATCCGATTTTGAACCAAAAGTAATAATCTCAATGTAATAAACCCAATTGTATTAAGTAAATTCAGAGCTAAATACTAAAATGCTCCTTATCCAATAGTTTATTTTTAAATTTTTGCCCAAATTGTACTTTATTTTTATGAAACTGCTATAGATTTTAAATGTAGGGTAACAAACAGCAATTATTGCATACAGCAGGACAGAATGTAGAACATATGTGGCACTCTACTGGATGGCACAATGACTTGTTTACCAAAGGAATTAATTTAAAAATGATGTTTTCATTTGTTTCCTTTTCTCTCCACTTTTGCAAACTACTAATTAGTGCTCCAGGGATTTTATGGAACGTGACACGCAATGAAATGCGCAAGAATTATTATTTATTTTAATGTAAGACATGTATAAAAGGCACAGTACTAGGGATAAATTAATCCACTTTGTTTGAGCAAGGCCTGGACCCAAAACACCTTAAGGTATATTGTTATATAATTTTTATTTAATTTTGCATTATGTCTAAGGGCTAATTTCTTTTATCTATCCACTACAGAGAAAAATTAACTTTTTTAACACAGATGTAACATTTTCTAATTGTATGTCTTAGGAAATAGTAAATCTAAAACAAATTAAGTGATAATAATTTAAAATTAAGTTAAATAATATATAATGAGAATACAGTCAATGTTCGCAAAAATAACTTACATACAAAATAAATTAGTTAATGTTTAATTTAAAATAAATTAAAATGATACATGATATAACAATTTAGTAAAATGATTTATTACTGGGAATGGCCAATATAAAATTATCTCCTTTTAAAATATATTTAAACATAAGATAAAAAAAATAATTGAAATTATTTCATAATCCATTTCTATATGCCCTGGAAATAGTCAGAATCTTGTGATTTAATGCACTGGCTTCTTAATCTTTGGATAGGCTTTTGAGATTAAATCAAGTTTTGCCCAAAACTTATAAAAGCAAATTATTTGTAGAACAAATCTGGAGCAGCTTTGCAATTGAAAACTTTACTGTGCATATACTAAAGTATTTCTATTACTCATTTGCTATCTGAAAAATTGTAATAGAAATTTAGGTCTTACAGTTGTAATATAATTTTGGTATAGAATATTGCAAAATTTATATTGGTGCCTTCACAATAACTGGATGTTTTAAGAATTTTCAGTTTGGAGCCTGAACAGACTATTGTTGTTCTACTTTTGGTATTTACAAGCATAACTTCATCCCAATAATAGGGAACTGGAAAGAAGAGAAAATTTCAGGGCATGTATCTTAGACAGCAAATTATTCTGAGATTATTTTTCCCAGCCATAAAGAATATTTTATTGGACATAGGGATGGCATAATTGATAATGTGTTTTGTGTTGGTGGTGAACATAGATGTATGAATGTATCACGCCCAGTACACGCAAAACATATTTAGGAGTAGATATTATTTGAGGGTGTTCCAAAAAATGAACGTGTTGCCAATCTGTCAGTTTTAAACCAAGTCGCAGAAAGTATGGACCATAAAATATCATCAATCCTGATCAGAACAGGCTCTACCAGATGTCTGTTAGGAAAGATGGTATCTTCAGTTGGAGGATGATCCTATCTTACACTTGCAAGACTAATTGAGCACTGTCTGATTTGGACATTTGGTCTAATGTCTAAACTGGATGGTCTTCCAAATCTGGCTACACATGTGTATGTAAATGTGTGACAAGAGCTCACAGATATCTGACCGCTCCGTGATTGGGGCAAGCGGCCAGATCGACAATCTAGACATTTTGTGAGTTGAACCAAAATATAACCAGAAATCAGTGATATTGCTGATGTATTACGTTCTTAAGCTGGCCAAAAACATGTCACACGTTTCCTTGATTGCATTTCTGTACATTGATATACAATTGAGGACCAATGTTACAATTGCATTTATAGATATTCAATCCTTATCATTTACATTTTTATTTTAAATTTAAATTTAATTAGTGAATATGCCATCATCACCTCCCTTGGTGGGGGAATACTTTTCTTGGCTAATTTGATTCCTTTCTTTGCTAGTAAAGACACATCATTTCATGGTCATTGTTTCACTTGCATTTTGTATGTCCTTGAAAATAGTTTCTTTATAGACTGAAACATTATAATAAAAAGACCTTCTATTCAAACTTAAAATGGACAGTTCATTAATGTGACTGGATCACGTATAAATAGCTTATGGTATAAATTAAATTAAAGGAAATAGCGCAAGGCGCTTATTTATATAATTACAAAGGCACTTATTTTTAATATTGTGTATATTTTGGTATAGGAAATCTTTATTTCTGAGACCAAGGGAGAAAATTCTTTTTTTTTTCTTTTTTAACCTTGCTAGAGGAAATGCCTTATTTCTGATGTATATATCTGATACAATAAGCCTTCGTTATGAAGTCTATTGTGTATCTTGGTGTAAGGAAATGCCTTGTTTGGGATTTGCAACTTTTCTTGGGGAATTCTTTTCTTTGGAGGAAATGTGTATTCTGCATCTGTTGGAAGAAAGCACCCATGCTAAGCTCATGTTAATTAGACATTTTGATGTCAGTGTTCAATACCCCTTAAGAGAAAGGAAGGGGTAATTAGACTTGCTGTAAGATGTCCCCTGTGTCCAAAATAAGATGCAGGAAATCACAGCAAGGTTTTAGGACATCACAGATAAGTGTAAATATTGTTAGCTTTGCATTGCATGTAAATCCATGTTTGGGAAAACGAATTGCGTCCTGATTCTAAAAATAGCCTGTGAGTCTATTTCTAAAACTGTATAAAAAGATCCCTTGTAAAATGAAATGTATCATTGATACCACTGATACCTTTAATCAGTAGAACTGTCCTTGTCAGGACACTTGAGCGAAATAAACATAACTCTCTGCTTCAAGACCCTGCTTGACAACTTCTTCAATATTGCTGTAATCCTGTGACCTACAGATTGGACCCTAAATCTAATCCGTCCTCCGGCTGTTCTTCCAGCTCTGGGCATCTCTCAGGTACTTGTTTTTGAGGGGTATCTCTTGCTCCAGCTACAGGTCTAGTCTAGACAGCTGTGTATGCATAATATAACATGTGTTTACAATCAGGAGCAACTGTAAACATTTATTTTATGGAGTAAATCTATTTCATGGGAAAGAAAATCAATCAATAAAATATATTTTTTTTAATGTTTTATCATTAATGCCTATATTATTAACAGGTGACATTAGTTGATTTTTCCTGTGTGTTATTTTCTGATTTTATATTCCACATAGGTGTTAGACGTATCCTGCAGTAAGTTGTGTAGTAGAACAGAGCAGACCTACACCCATATCCATCACTGTACGTATCTTCTTATCCGCTCCTTGTTGAACTTGGGTGTATGAATACCCGATTTACTCTCATTTTAAAACAAGCACACATTGGGCTTAGTATGCATGCCTTAATAAATCAGGCCCTTTGGGGGGTATTCAATTGTTGGCGAGTTTTTTTTTCCCCGCCATGTTAAAAAAAAAAAAAAAAAAATCTCCTGCGGGTTTTTGACGCCAATAGCGACCATTTGGAGTTAGTGCAGTGGGAAAACTCGTCCAATTCAATTGAAAAAGAGGGAAGGCTGCCCCTGCGTGTTAAAAATTGTGTTTGCGAGATTTTAGGGGAGTGAAGGGGAGTTTTAACGTTATAACACAAAAAAAGGTTTTGCATACATTTCCATACATTAGATTTCATTACACAATATAGCTACATTACAGTACTTTCTTTAGCATATTTTTTAATTGAACTTTTTTTTTTTTTACCATAGAATCATCTATAATATGTCAGAACACATTACTACATTCATATTTGTACCAAAAACATACATAAATATAATTAATTAGTGAATTTATTTATTAATTTATTTTCATTATTTTTTCACAAGAAAATCAACTTACACAAGTTAGGCATTAGTAATACACATAAGTTTAACTTTTTTTTCCACATTTTTGCATGGTTTCAAATACTTTTCAGAGGTTTTTATTTTTAGCACACCCCAAGGAGGTGCGAGATAAAACAGCATATTTTCCTGTTTTACCTGCCACGTTAAAATACAATTGAATAGCTTTTAGCACACCCTATACTTTCAATAGACCGTCTACTGGAGCGCGAGAGGACCGTTTGATGGAAAAAAAATGTAGCGTTAAAAATGGAATTGAATTGCAGGGTAAAGTTAACCCACTTGAAAATGATAAAAAACAGCGTTAAAATGACTTAACACGGTAAAAAAAAAACACTCCCTGACAATTAAATGCCCCCCTTTATGTTCTAAATATTTTCCATATACAGTGTATATGATATAAACTTTTATGCATTTGGTTATCCTTTACTATGACTCCGGCAGGGCTTAATGAAGACATATTTTGATATGTATTTAACTTGTTATACATATTTTTCCTCTTCCTTTTATTCTTTGGTAAATCAATGCTTTGTTTTAATAAGTATAAAGCAGTACAACGTTGCTTTCTATCTGAACTTTTGAATCGTGAGTTTAAAGTGTTGCATGTTTATAGGAAACAACATCCTGAACATTGCAACATTATGGTTACATTATTTGCGTAAAACGTGTTTTAAAATAAATATGTAACATAGTGTATCATATGTCTTCATTAACTCCTTGGTGCAAGATTAGAATGACACTTATTTCTAGGTATCATATAATAATTGCAACCTTATTGTTACAATATGACATAATGGAAATGTATTTTATTTACATTTTATCTGTAGTTTATACATATGTCAAATTATCTCAATAAACTATTCTTACCCAGTAGTATTTATAAATGCATATTTCTATCTAGAATTGGTTTTTATAATAAGATGAGATATACAGGACTTCTATGTTAATATTTGCCCTGATCACCACCAGAGGAATGAATTACCTGCAACAAGGTTTTAACATAGTATGATGAATCAATTGCAACCTATATATGTGTTTATGGATGCAGTACGCTATCCCACTAATGAAGTTGGCATTACAAAATGTGTAGGGTGGCTTTCTGTTAATCTGGTAAGGGAGGAAGCAATCAGCTAGAAATCCGAGAGGCATTACCAGGCTGCAGGACTTAGAGCAAGTACGTTCTATACATTAAGAGAAGGTGAGAACGAGCATCATATTCAGTGCAAGAAAACCTTCACGTACCTTTGCCTATGGAGAGTTGCACGCATCCACACTTGTGTCCACTTACGCCTGAAGGCACATCCGCGCTGATGATGGTTGGCTTCTGATTGGCTGATTGCAATTCCACCACACCGCCCCAGGCACTAAAATTTTAAGTTGCGGCTCTGACTGAAGCTGATGAGTTTGTGTGCATGAAGGTTTTAGGTTATATCTGCTCTTTTAAATGAAGCCTAATAACAAATGCATTTTTACCAATTAAAACAAATGTTTACAGAGTTTTATTGCACTCACGACCTGGTTCTGTGCAAGTGTATGTTGGTGTAAGTATGCCTGCCTTAAAATTGGCGCATCTGCTACAGATGTAGATGTGTCAGACTCAGCACATGGGGTGAAATACACTATTTTTGCATGCTCATTTTTAGGCTGTAAATTACACCCAAATTGCATTCAAATCTGCATTAGGCCAATCAATTATATAGAGTACTAATATTTTTCTTACCATTGTATCTATCAAGTGGAACTTTAATTGTGGTTGTTGACCATAAGAGGAGCAGCAGTATAAAGTGGACTCATGACTTATATGCAGCTCCAGCCACCAGCTAGAGTCTCCAATGATCCAGACCTCAAAGATGGCTCCAAACAGATCTATCTTATCATATTTCCGCACTTCTGAGCACTATTGGAGGAAATCTCAATCTCACAGACTTCCTCCACTATAAGTTCATCTTTTCATCTTACAACACCGCCCTTCAACTTGCCAAGCAAACACACTTCACTTCTTTAAAATATCTACCCAGTCTTTAAACACTGGTGCATCTTTGACCCTCATCAACTTTCTTCTCTGGCCACCAGCATTCGTCTCCCTTCCTAACAGCCGATAATTTTGCCACCTACTTCAGTGACAACATTGACACCATTCATCAAAATATTTCATCATGCCAGATCCTACACCCTGCTCACTCAACCCTTTCCCCTCCCATATTCTCCACTCCCTCTGCCTACTTTATATCCTCCTCTAGCCCACCTCCATTGACACATCCTCCTTTTGCTTATTCATCAGTCCTAAAGAAAAAAAATCCCTCGACCCAGCCCCTCTCTCCAATTACCACCCTACTTCTCTACTCACCTGTACATCCAAACCACTTGTGGGAATGTGTACAAACACCTATCTCACTTTCTCTCCTCTTACCTCCTTCTCTACTCTCAGTTGGGCTTCTGTCAAAGTCTAAGGTTTACTTCTCCATACTCATCCTCCTGGTTCTTTATGCTACTTTTGACACTGTATTTTTCAGTCTCCCAAACCAACTACCTTGGTGTCACACACCACTCTGCCATCCGCTGTATTCCTCTCTTCTAATTAAGATTGTAAGCTCCAATGGGGCAGAAACTGATAGATAAATAGCTGATGATGATGATACCAGTATATTTGAGGAAATCACGAGAACAATGATGTTGTCACTCTATACAACAGTTTTTGAATGCAACACGTTTATTTAGTGTGCCATGGCTGAGGGAAAGAGTAGCTGGTGCCACCTGATCTCTAGGGTTTCATTAAGATATAGGACTGCCAGATCAGGACAGGAGAATGTAGAAATTGGGCAGAGAATTTGTAGCAGAGATGGAAATTTGTTCAAAAGAATTAGAGTCAAGTTTTCTGGGGGTATGTGGAGGCCTGATAGAGCTGGAGTGCAAAGAGGTTATGGGGGACAGTTTGCAGGTGATCAAGTGATGGTCAGAGAGTGGATAAGGAGTCGTAAAGAAATCAGAGACTTAGCAAAGTCTGGAAAAAGCAAGATCAAGGCAATGTTCACCATGGTTAGTAACATAGTCAGTCCACCGAGAGAAGCCAAGAGAGGAAGTTAGAGAGAGTAGTTTGGAGGCACAAGAAGAATGTGGATAATCAATAGGGTTATTAAAATCACCCATGATTGTTGGGATGTTTGAAGATGAGAGCCAGGCATCCATCTATCTCATATCTATTAAACATTTGCACTGTGAGACGTGAGAATTTATCATGTAATGCATTGTGTCCAGCATAAGGAACTCGCAGATCAGACAGTGGAGAAAATTAGTTGTTCATTTTCCAGTTCAATATGCTTAGTATGTACCGACAAACATGGAAAATGGACCACAGAGCTTACGTGAACAAAGGGGGTACATGCACCATTGTAGTGTATGGTCCTTCTCCCAAAGTGTATAATCCCTTGGAATGTATTATTATGTTTCTGTAGGAAGATGGCTTCATCTTTGGTGGTAGTGGTGGAGGTTAAAGAAGCAGCAACGAGAGGAAGAGTCGCTAGCAGTAGGGAGAAGAAGAATCCAGCATAGGAGAAAATAAATAAAAATGGTCAAGTGAATAGAAAAAGCGAGTGTGAGTAAGAAGGGGAGAAAAAGCAAAAGACAAGAGGGTCCGTTTAAGAGGCAGACCAAGGGAAGTACGGTACCCACTGAGAAGTAGGAAGAAAGATAAAGAGCGCTACAAAGAGCAAAAAGGGACACAGCTGAAGAGGACAGAAGAGAGTTAAAAAATATAGGAAAGGAAGACGGGAGAAAACAGAACACATGTTCACTACTAAAGCCAATTGCTGCAGCTCTTCTCTTTTCTAACCAAACTCTGTTATTGTGGTCCATAGTTATGTGAGTGTCGAGAATAGGATCACGGTTAATAAATAAAGCATTGTTTGTTGAAAGCGCTGGTTTTGGAAGTACAAAATAAAGACATTTAGAATTAGGAACAAAGGAAAATAAAAAGAGAAAAATTGCACCTTGGCAAAACCATGTTGCACTGTAGGGAGGGGTATATTTAAAATGCATGGAAGATTTAAAGTTGGGAGGGAGTATCTTAACTCTAATTTACAATGTATAAATAAAGCTGCTCAGTATTTGTGTGCTACATGTGAAAGCAGACAGTATTTTTCTGCATGAAATAAATAAATAGAATAAATGCCTTTGCACCCAGTGCATTGCAACATGGTTTGTCCAGGAGCAAATTTGCACCTTTCTTTTGCTTTTGCTCCTAACTGCAACGAGGTCCTGTGTATCACCTACTGCCATTATATATACAATTCTTACACCTATAGGAGTGGTTTTTTTTTCTTGCCTGAAGCTGTCCATCAAGCTCATTTCTCCCTTAAAATGAGTATTTGGAGAGCGTCTTTCACAGAAGTATCTGCTAAGAACGCGTTGCATGGAATAAATGATCCCTGTGCACACTGATGACCTGGTTCATCAACCAAATTAAATGTGCAGATACGTGCCGTATTTTGCATACTATCACTCAGCCCAGAGATAGACAGTATTCAGTGAACGCAGTAAAATCCAATTAATCTTCGAGCACAAACGTCCCTTACCACAACCTACGATTTCATGGGCGGATCAGGGAGGGGAACGGACATATTCACAAAGTCAATGTACAGTAAGGGCAGTGCCAAGCTGGAGCTCATGCAGAAAATACAATTCAAGCTTTGGGCATCTCAAAGGTACGTGTTTTTCTGTCGTATCACTTGCACCAGCTACAGGTCGGGTAAAAGTGGCGATTACTAGTGATGACCGTCACGTATGCATGCTATAACATGTGTTTGCAATCAGGAGCAGCTTAAAAATGCATTTTATGTACAGTACACATTCATAACATCCTATTAAATGTATTTTATGTACAGTACACATTCATAACATCCTATTAAATGTATTTTATGGAATACAAATTAAAAAAGTTTTGTCATTAATTAGGACATTATTATTAACAGTTGACATTAATTGAATTTTTTTTGGGACTTTATATTCCGCATATGTGTTGGACGTATCCTGCAGTGTATTGTCTGTTGGAACAGAGCGCACCTAGACCCGTATTCAACAAGAGATGTATCTTTAGATCTGCTCTAGTTGAATACAGACGAGCGTACGTTCCATTTACGTGCATTTAAAGAAACGTGCAATTTACGTTTGTTTTGTGTGCCTTAATGAATCAGGCCTTGTATGTTCTTTTGCGTCTAATCTGTGTGCGCTCTCTGTGGAATGCAATAGGCCACAAATGGAAGAAATACCCATGTGAACGGGCACTGGAGAGCTCTAGCTAGTGGTTGGGGCAGGGATAGGATTCCAAATGATTTCGATGGTGAAAATCCATCCCTCTTCGGAATGTAACGGTAAACCCGATCATGAATCTCAGGCAGGGAGATTAAAATAAATAGTAATTATCTTAACTTATTTTTTACAGACTATAACGAGCAATCTAAAAGAATGTGCGGGATCAACGAAACCATATATTCTGAGTTCTTCCTTCTTGGGTTCCATGAGTTCCACCACAACAAGATCATACTGTTCTGCCTGTTCCTTGTGGTCTATCTCCTGATAGTAACTGAGAATTGTCTGATCATCGCGTTGGTGTCAACATGCCGCCATCTTAACGTTCCCATGTACATATTGCTCAGGAATTTGGCATTGGCAGATCTTCTGTTAACTTCTAACATTACACCAAAAATGCTACATGTGACGTGGTCGGATGGAGCTATGATATCCAAAACAAGCTGCTTAATCCAGTACTATTTCCACTGCATTGCTACATATACACAGTCATTGATCCTTACAGCCATGGCGTTTGACCGATATTTGGCTATATGTTATCCCCTTCGATATTCCTCACTAATGAGTCATCAACTCTGTTTTAATCTGGCTTTCTGGCCCTGGGCCATCGGAATCATTCTAATTCCAAGTGAAATGGTTTTAATCGGCCAACTGGGCTTTTGTGGTTCCAACATAATGGATCATTTCTTCTGTGACTTTTCTCCAATCCTAGAAATGGCCTCTACCGATACATATAACGTGGTGTTTGAAGACTTCTTCCTTTCCATTCTTCTGGCATTTTTGCCTTTCGTCCTTGTCATTGTATCCTACGTCTGTATATTTGTAGCTATTATTAAAATCACGTCTAACGATGGCAGAAGGAAAGCTTTCTCTACTTGCAGTTCCCACCTCACTGCTGTATGCACTTATTATGGGCCGTTAATTGCTATATATATGTTTCCTGTTGGGGGAAACACACCGTATGAAAATAAGCTGAAATCTCTGCTATATACAGCACTGACGCCGTTAATTAACCCGATCCTTTATAGCATGAGAAACCAGGAGATCAAGAAAGCAACACAACAGCTATTTTGTAAGAAAAGACCAAACGTTATTAATCCTTAAATCTACAGAGAAATTAATTTGTGGCACTTTATTAATATAGTCTATCTACAAGCAGTATAACATTATTACCGTATAATATTGTGAAATGGATGTTTTTGACAAAATTTAGGACTATAGGAAATTCTCAAATTCAAGTGGACCTGCAAAGATGAGGGAGATAACAGATTGGCATCTGGAGTAAATGCTTAAAGGGCCATCAAACCAAACATACAAATAGGTCTATAATAAAACGGCATATAAATGGTTAAAATAAATAAAATGGTTGCTTAGCAAGTTCACCAAAGGACAAATTTTGGCAAATTTGGCAAAACACAGGGAAAAATGCCCCTGATCTGGTTGTTTGTTGGTTAGGCCAAGATATTGCACCAATAGGCTTAAATTATATAATTTAATGGTGGGATAAGCATAAACCCTTATATAATAGCAATGTGCATGAACTATACTAAGTATTTGAAAGATGTAATAAATAATATATATATACTAAGATCACTATATTGGTCAAAATTATTTTATTGTAATAATTATAATAATGATTATTATATATTTTTTTAATAGCATGTTACTTGATAAAAGGTTGTAGGAATAGCTCAGTATTTAAGTATGTTTGTTCCCCTGTGTCAGATCCTTGGGACCGAAGACGTAACTACTATATTAGCAGGGGTGCAGCAGTTTTGGGGCCCACAGTTGAGTGGGGGGGGGGTGTGTTAGGGGGCACCTATCCTACCAAAGCCCTATGTGTTTGTTTGTTTTTTCTTAGTGTTGGGCAGCACATAAAGACCCTTACAGTAGTTTTTCCATGGGGCGCACAAATGTCTAATTCTGCCCCTATTTGTAACATACATAGTAACATAGTAACATAGTTGATGAGGTTGAAAAAAGACACCAGTCCATCAAGTATCAAGTTCAACCTATTTTGGATCTCCTGCGATCCTGCACTTATATTTGAAATTAATCCAGAGTAAGCAACCGCCAATCTGTTTCGATTTTGAAAATCCCCCCAGACTCAATATTGCAATCCAATTTTTACCCTATATCCACTACTATCCTTTATTTTAAATTAACGGTCGTATCCCTGGATACACCTTTCCGCTAAAAATTTGTCTAACCCTTTCTTAAACATATCTATTGAATCTGCCATCACAACCTTCCCTGGCAATGAATTCCATATCTTGACTGCCCTTACTGTAAAGAACCCCTTCCTTTGCTGGTTGTAAAATTTCCTCTCCTCTAACCTTAGGGGATGACCACGTGTCCTGTGTATGGTCCTTGGGGTAAAAAGTTCCCATGAAAGCTTTCCGTATTGACCCCTAATGTATTTGTACATAGTAATCATATCTCCTCTTAGACGCCTCTTTTCTAAAGTAAACATGCCTAAACTGGCTCACCTTTCCTCATAACTTAATGACTCCATACCCTTTATCAATTTTGTCGCCCTTCTCTGAACCCTTTCTAGTTCCAAATTATCTTTTTTATAGAGTGGTGCCCAGAACTGTACTGCATATTCAAGATGAGGTCTTACCAACGATTTATACAGTGGCAAAATAACACTGTCTTCCCCTGCATCTATGCCCCTTTTTATACATGCCAATACTTTGTTTGCCCTTGCAGCTGCTGCTTGACATTGAGCACTACTGCTAAGTCTACTGTGACCATGGTGAAGTCTCAGTCATAACAAAAATAGATTCTAAGGTCAACTTGCCAGGGAATTTGGCAGATAAATCTGATCAAGATTGATGCATGCCACTTAAAAAAAATGTCCTCTCCACTCCTTTACTGTATATCATTTCAATAATCTGACTCTGTTACATTTCCCGTGTCCAAGTTTCCCTTTTTTTCTTATTATGTTCATGTTCCCCTCCCTTCAGTTAAAAACTAATAATAAAAAAAAGTCATCAGACAGAAAAAAAATATAAAAAAAAACTATAATACTATTGACACTTTCAATGATCATCACCTGTATAAGGAAAGTGATGTATTAGTAAATCAGAGGTTGAAGCAATTTGACAAAGTTGCCATTGATGCAGTTATCACCCAGAACATTTTTCTGAGCTGCCAATCACTACAAGTCTCCATGTTTGGGTAAAAAAAAAATGATTTACAGATAAAACTTTTACCGAAGGGAGTGAAATTCGTCCTTTCAACTAAGTATGAAATTTTCAACCTATTTATGAAACTGAATCGATGTATCAGAACCCTATGTCGCTAAAGATATTTTTGAAATTAGACAAATGAATAACAAAAAGATTTCTGATATACTAACTACTTTAGATGAGACTGATGTGTGTAGAAGAAAACAAGGCGTTGGCTATTAAATACAGAGAGCAATGAGATGTTCCTGATCTTTGATATTCATTTTTTGGATCAAACTACAAAATAGTTTGACTCTAAATATAATCTTAGTTCTGCTCATTCAGATATAAAAGCACCTGTATTTGTGCATATAATAAGCCAACTATATAAGATTTTAAGGCATTATCTGAGAAAGGGAATAAGAAGAAAATTAAACATCTTAATTTAACGATACAATTACTAGTAAAGGACTTGTCAACAGACCATTTTATTAAGACTGCAGACAAGGGAGAGGGGCTAGTTTAACAAGATTCCAAAGACTTTTAAACAAAGCATATTGTAAATTGTCAGATATTAAATTTTATGTGATTTATTAGACTGTGCGCTAACAGAGGTGGTAATATCCAAACAAGAGAGAAAAATTTCGTTTTCATTGCACCCTGCAACCCTACTTATTATTACATCCTTAAAATGCACAAAACAATGTCCAATCTGCCAGGGCTTCCCATAATATCTGATGTCTGGTCACTCACAGCCAGGCTTTCAGCTTTGATAGATCATTTTTCACAACCTAATGCTTCTCTGAAATCCTATATTTATATGATACAATACAATTTATTAATTCACTTAACATATCAAGTGGCAATTGTTATTTTTAAGTTGTAATGTTCAATTTTTATATTGCAATATACCACATCAAAATGGAATTAAGACCACTGAACATTATTTTGTGAATAATACTCGGATCTCAGAGAGAAATTGTGAGTTTATTTTACACTCTATTCAGTTAATTCTCTCTAACAATTATTTTCTGTTCAAACACCAATTTTATTTACAGATTGTGGGCACGGCAATGGGAACCAGATTTATCCTGAGTTTTGCCAACCTCTGTATGGGCTTGCTCAAATAGCAGTTCATTTGGGCTAGTGCCTTGGAGTGAATTGGTCCAATATAGATTCTATATTGATGATCTTTTCTTTGTTGTTTGCATTGGGGATAAGTCTTTAATTGATCCACCATTTGAATTTACTAGGCCATTTACCACTCTGCATTCTAGAAGTTGTGTATAAGAAGCACTGCTTTTATTTGTATATTTATTTTAAATTCCATTTATCTTACAATAACCGTGATGATGTTATAATTTTTTATATTTGTTTTGGGAATGTTTTTTTTTAAAAATGAATATAGCGGTTTATAATACATGATTATAAAACACAAGTGTTTGCTTATCGCAGCCAATACCTCTTTTGGTTTTCTGTCTGGTAACAGAGTATAAACTGTTTGACGTCTTGCAACATAAAGCGACACAGAAAAGAGTGATGATATTTTGTGGATATTAATAAATTTGCAAAGCTTTACAAAATAATAATAATAATTTCGGTAATAATTTCTATTTGCGCTTGTACATTGTATTTACTGGTCTATTGTTGGAAGATGCAGCAGTTATCATCGTAGCTTTTCCCCATCAATTTATTACTTCTAAACTACTATTAGTAGTAGTACAGTAAACTGAATTGACCGAGTTCCATACAGTTAGAGGCTACTTGCGTACAGCTATAGTGGTAAGTGGGGTAGAGGCAACAGCTGTGACTAATATTCTATGTGAGTATTCAGAAGTTCCTGGGTACTGGATAAACCATGTTAAGACTGAAGTTTTGTGGACAAGGAGAGGGAATGAACGTTTTAATCTTCGCAATGCTTTCCCTAGTGCCCAGCCAAACATCAAGGTCTGAGCAATCTAATAAGGCCATGGTCATTTTGCCAAACTAAATTGGTGAGAAATTTCTTGGGGCAGCCTATTACAAGGTATCAGAGTGGAAGGGATGGATGTTTGAGCTACCTTACCAATCAGAATATAAGAGGAGGCGCTATTGACCAATCATAGTTTACTAATTATGGCCAAATTATTTTATAATTAACTTATGGGGCAAATTTGATTTTTCATTATCTTAAGTGGGCAATATTATTATATTATGGAGGCAAAATAAATATATAATTGAAAATAGGGGGCAATACTATTTGTTTGCAAACAGGGCAATAATTATTTATGATGGGGCAACACTTATTATTTCATGATGAGGGCACCATTTATACTGTACACTACAAGTGCCAGCATGCACTTGCACCACTATGTCGGCCTATGTCATTGTGGTTCCATATTCTTTTGTTTTTTCCCCCCAAAGTGGATTACCATGCAGGAAGAAAGGAGAGGACTCCCCAAGGATTATGGTGAGAAATAAATTGATGAACTAAGGTGTGTGAGCAGGTTTTTATATTTAATAAAGGCATTTTTAAACAGTGTGTTGTGTGTTTATTTTATTGTTTATTTTTTTTTTACAGGTGAACTACAGGTCCCAGCCTGCACATCTGATGCTTTAACAAACCATTAATTTTTTTCTATCGATCAAAACTGCAGCTTGGGGGTGGTAAGGAACGGGGAGAGGCCAATTCCATAAAAGTGTTTTATCTGTCCAGTTTCAATGTCTTCAGTCAGATAGATGGACCATCATCAATGTGCTTAATGTGCCTACCACTTAAACACAGCAGCCTGTACTGACCTTTAGGTAAAGGGCTTAAAAAGTTAATTTGCCACGATACACTTGGCTCCACAGCAGGTAATGAAGGACGTTTTTTCATATGACAGAGCAGTCAGTGTTGCCCATTATCTCAAGCTATATTTTGGGTAATAGTTATTCCCTTTTGTTGGGCTTGTTTATAGGTGGTCTCTGCTCCTTGGTGATCTGCTCATTCATGTATCATCATTTATTTATTTATTTATTTATATAGCGCCACTAATTCCGCAGCGCTGTACAGAGAACTCGCTCACATCAGTCCCTGCCCCATCGGGGCTCACAGTCTAAATTCCCTAACACACACACTAGAGTCAATTTTGATAGCAGCTAATTAACCTACTAGTATGTTTTTTTTTTTTGATTGTGGGAGGAAACCGGAGCACCCAGAGGAAACCCAAGCAAACACGGGGAGAACATACATACATACATACATACCATATTTTTGTTTATTTATTTTTCTTTAGTTTTCAGCACCCTGTACTTTGTTCACTGTTAAAAACTTGAAAATTAATATTTTTCATGTATGTTTCTGTTAAACACATTATAAATAGAAATAGTCTACCATAGTTTGTATTTTAGTCTTCAGTGGTCAATAAAATAACATACCTTTACCTCTCAGCTGTCCCGATTCCACCAGGATAGTCCTGATTTTAGGGGACTGTCCTGATCAGCCAGGAGCTTGTCCCAGCATGAGGGACAACTGGGACATATTTCCACTCTTCACGTTACATACATGCTGTGTGATCCAGTTAGTGGTGCACTGTTTATATAAGGGAGGATGGGAGGAAGATGTAGGGGATTGGAGGGAAGTGCAAGCTATGCCCTCCATGGGGCTGGCCACGCCCCACACACAGCAGGCCACACCCACACATCACTGGTCATGCCTCCATTGGGATGGCACTTCTCACAATAGGCTCTTTATAATTTTCAGCCCCAGGCCCATGTGGCCCTTAATATGGCCCTCTGAAAATGCTAACTTCAGTACCAGTGTCTGTTCTCCAGGAATCCAGATACGTTCAGGTTAGGTCTGTCCACCCCAAAACAAGGATGACAATACATAGGGGCATGGTTCCCTCACTCTATAGGCATAGATACATTGGGGGCTGCCTCTATACTATGCCTAATGGTGATTTATGAGGTTGCAAAACTTATTGTACTTCAGTGAACGCCACCTTCTTGTATCTGCCGTCTTGTATCTTTCCATTCTGCTCCATTTGTTTCCACATTTCTAACAGTTTATTTGAGTAAAAACCGTCTAAATGCGTTTATATTACATACAATTTTTTATTGTTAATTTGTTATCATCAATTGGGAAATATGAGTAGTCGAGATTGCTTGTGCAATATTTTGTTTGTTTAAAAAGATAATTTTATTGAATGCACCCAATTTTATTATGTAAATTCACAGATATAATACTACCCGATAATTAGTTGTTAAATTGGTGCCCAAATTGTACTTTGCGGTCATGAAACTGCTGTAGATTTAAAAGTTAGTATACTAACAGCAGTTATTACATATATGCAATTAATTGTAACGTTCTGTTCTGTTTAATTAATACTATATAGCGTGAGACCGCAGGACAAGGAGTGAAACATCTGTGGCTGGATATGAATTAATTTAAAAATTATGTTTTGATATGATTCCCTTTCACTCGACTTTTGAGAAGTTGTAATTAGAACTCCAGGGAATTTATGGAATTTGACACACAATTAGTCACGTAACAATTATTGATTTTTTTGAAAGTGAGACGTATATAAAAGACTAAGCACTAATGATCCGTTAATCCACTATTTTTGAGCAAGGACTGGACCCAGAGCACAGTAAGGTATATCGTTATATTTTGACAATTTTATGTGCATTGCATTATTATTATTTATATATATATATAGTAAGGGCTGACTTCTTACATTAACCCAGGAATATAATTAAAGCAAGAAGCACTTAAGCTGGCCAGATACACGTCATTTTTTTCTTTCTTTATAAACAATTTTATTTCTGTACAATCACATCAATATCCAATTAAGCCACCAACTTTGCAATTGCATTTTTTTGTTGATCTGAAGGAGCAGATAGATTCCTGCAGCTAATTTAGAACAATCATAATCATAGTAATCACTGTTAGATTCTACTCACATAATTACAATATACACATTTCAATCAGATTCAAGCCAATCAAACATTTCCCACCAAAAACAATCGGATAATTGGTCATCTCCATTTATTTTCACTGAAATTTGTTAGATTTTATAAAACTTTTAAGGAGGGGTACAGAATAAAGAAAAGGGGAATGGGAAAAACATTATAATGGGGAAAGGGAAGGCGGGATACAAAGTACGGAATACAACGATAGGTCATAAAACATGAATTGAACATGTCGTCAGATCTCAAAAATGTTTTAGTGCGGTTATAGTAAAGTATTTACGCTCATACTCTGTACACCTTTGCAAGCAACGGAATAGAACATTGAAATATTCTTGGTTATTTAGCACCTAAGAGCTCAATGAATCTGTTTTAGCAATCTGTTGAGAGGCTCATGATGGAGCTTCCGCTCCCTAAGTTACATAGATATGCCAACTGCGCCATTTCAACAGTGGGGAGGCAGCTGCGGTAGAGTATGGCATCCCAAGGTCTCCATTTCGAAACTAAAATTCACTTTTGATATAATTTTTTCCAGTGTTGGTGGTAATGACTGCTTCCGTTCCTGTGCTATGGCGGCCTTAGCGGCTATCACAGTGATGCATTAGGGCCAACTCTGGGGAGGGGATGGACCTAGCGTTTAACGATAGCTCCAAGTAAGTTAAATAGGGCTGTAGAGCTGGACATGACCAAAAATTGTGAAAGTTGTCTCATCTTCTCTCTGAACAGTTACGCCAACAAGTCGGGACCCCCGAGGTCCACATCTTATGCATCTTCTCTGGGGTGAGATCCAATCTATTCAAGAGTTTAACCAACATTTCGGTATGGTTGAGACATCTAGATATTTTGAAGGGTTTCCGGAATACACGCTCCTACTCCTCTTCTGACAATTCCAGGTGGAGATCATTCTCCCATTGGAATTGTATTTTCGATTTGGACAAGTGTATTTGTGTAGTCAAGATAATGTATCTTGGCTTTACAGGTACTCCTCACTTAACAACCTACCCATTTAATGACCGCTCGGAGTTACAACCAGGTTCTCCCTGGGTCCTCATTGTTATAATTGCTGCTGTTTGTAGAGCTTTACTGTACACATGTTTATTTTCTGTTATGCAGTGTTATGTAATGTAAAGCAAACTAACAAAATACAGTTTTCTTTAGTCTATTTCTTCATTCAGAATCAATAAAAATGATTACAATACATGTAGGTGCATATAACAGTACTGTACTCACTTAGCGACCAATTCGCTTAACGACCTAGTCGTAGGAACGGAACTCGGTCGTTAAGTGAGGAGTACCTGTATTACTCCCCTTTGTCAGCTTAGAGAGGTATGTTGCTAGTGGGGGTCTTATTGACAAGTCTTTAAGTAGCGCTAGCCAGGGCCTGAGCTGTAAAAAATTGTAGAAATCACCTCTAGGTAGCTGATAGAGGTCACATAAGTGAGTAACGGAGGGAAACATACCAGATTCTGGTCATCTACTTTTGATCAGATCGTATCAATTATGTCCCACTGATGGGAATGATGGGATTGTACGATGTATTTTCATCACCAATGTAGAGATTTATAAGATGAGCCAGAATCAGACACTGCTAGTGGGCTACATTGTACCACCAACCCTGTACAGGTAAGCCTAAACTTATATGTTTTATTGTACAAGTTTTTAAACATTGTTTATTAATAAAAATTTAAGTATTTTATTGCACATTAGTGAACTTGTGGTCTTTTTTTGGTTATATCCTTTAGATGAATATTCATCAATGCCTATTTTCTACTACTAATACACTATATTGTATATAGGTAGCACAATTGTTCCTACAGCTTGGATGCAATGCCTCACATTGGTTCCCAGCTGCTAATTTTCTTGTCATTAAATCCTGGGGGGTGGATTATGATGATATTGATGATAAAATTGGCAGGTAGAAAAATCCATTAGTGTCATGTGTTAGTCATAGCTTCCTTGTAATCTTCAAACAAAATGATGTTGGTGGATACTACGCAGCTTTGGTCTACCATTTTCACTATCATTTTATGTGTACTCTCTAGCTATTACTGATGCTGTTTATTCAGTTTGTGTTTATTATTAACTTATCTCCTCTTTTTCTTTGTTTTGTTATATCCTATCCCATCTGTTAGATAATTGTATTGGCCTTTTACCTCTTATTGGATTTATTGTGTATATGTGTGTGTGTATATATATATATATATATATATATATATATATATATATATATATATATATATATGTGTGTATATCCTTTTGCATGCTGAATGTTCTTTTACATTTAATCTGTATACACTCTATGTGGAATGTAATGAGTCATATGTGGAAGAAATACCCCATGTGAATGGGCACTAAAGAGCTCTGACCAGTGGAACGGGCAGGGATAGGCTATAGAAGCTGTGTGCCCAAAGGTTCCGATGATTAGAATCCATTCCGTCTCTGGAATGTAAAGGTAAATACGGTGAAACATTTATGGTAGTGTGACTAACATAGATTTTAATCATCTTAACTTATTGTCCTTTTTCATAGACTATAACAGGCTAATCTAAAACAATGTGCGGGATCAACGAAACCATATATTCTGAGTTCTTCCTTCTTGGGTTCCACGAGTTCCACCACAACAAAATCATACTGTTCTGCCTGTTCCTTGTGGTCTACCTCCTGATAGTAACTGAGAATTGTCTGATCATCACATTGGTGTCAACATGCCGCCATCTTAACGTTCCCATGTACTTATTGCTCAGGAATTTGGCATTAGCAGACCTTCTGTTGACTTCTAACATTATACCAAAAATGCTACATGTGACATGGTCGGATGGCGCTATAATATCCAAAACAAGCTGCTTCATCCAGTACTATTTCCACTGCGTTGCGTCATATGTGCAGTCATTGATCCTCCCAGCCATGGGGCTGGACCGGTATCTGGCTATCTGTAATCCGCTCCGTTATTCATCTATAATGAGCCATAAACTCTGCTTTCACCTGGCTTTCTGGCCCTGGGTCATTGGAATTATTGCCATGCCAAGTGAGATGGTTTTAATCGGCCAACTGGGCTTTTGTGGTTCCAACATAATGGACCATTTCTTCTGTGACTTTTCTCCAATTTTAGAAATGGCCTCTACCGATACATATAAAGTGGTGTTTGAAGACTTATTCCTTTCCATTCTTCTGGCATTTTTTCCTTTCGTCCTTGTCATTGTATCCTACTTCTTTATATTTGCAGCTATTATTAAAATCACATCTAACGATGGCAGGAGGAAAGCTTTCTCTACTTGCAGTTCCCACCTCGCGGCTGTATGCACTTTTTACGGGCCGCAATTTGCTGTATACATTCTTCCGGTTGGGGGAAACACACCGTATGAAATTAAACTTAAATCTCTGTTATACACAATACTGACACCCTTAATTAACCCGATCCTTTATAGCATGAGAAACCAGGAGATCAAGAAAGCAACACAACAGCTATTTTGTAAGAACAGAACAAAGATTAATCCTTAAGTCTACTCAGAAATGAATTTGTGGCACGTTATTAATACAGTCTATGAATAAGCAGTATTTAATTGTTAGGGCGATAGGACTTTTAAACTCAAGTGGATTTGTAAGGACGAGGGAGATAACAACTTGGCAACAGGTGTTTATGGTTGAAGGGCCATCAATCCAAAAATACAAGTTGGTCAAACATAAAAAGGCATCGTGCAAAATAAGCAAATGTGCAATGTACACAATATTTTCCACACATACGGTTGCGGCTGCTTCGTATGAATTCCACAAGACAAGGCTTGTGGAAAATTTGGCAAAATGCATGGAAAATATGCCGTGATATGGTCTGGTCCAAGATATTGCCTCAACGGGCCAAAATGACATACATAGAAAATGAAAGCTGAATTCTACATAGTAGGATAAGCATAAACCCATATAGAACAGCAATGTGCTTTAAATATACTAAGTATTTGAAAGATGTAATAAATAATATCTGTATAGTAACATAACGATAGTAAGCTCCAACCAACTACCACTAGTATCATTTTGTTACTAAAATACTGCTTGGTTTTTCCTCTTTTAAAGCCTAATTTAACCATGAGAGTGAAGGGACATCAAGATCGCCTTTGTGACATGTAAGGGTACAAAAGGTCCCTTTAAATAGTATAGGACGAGATCAAGTCCTATTGTGGAGGGAAAGTGGCCCTAAGCCTCCTCATAGCAAGGAATGCTCCTCAAAACCTGCCCACGACACTCATTTTTCGGTGTCTCATTTCCATAATCTGCAAATTGAAATCTCATTTTTGCACTGCTCAAACTAGGCGAACTGATGTACTAAGCAAGCAATGCCCTCACCCCACCCAACTCCCCAACTCCTCCGCGAACATCGCTTTCTTGCTTTGCAAACCCGCCTGTTTTGGCAGAAATCTAGGCACAGTTGTGCAAATCGAGATGCACTCCGACACAACATTGATTTTGCACTGCCCCTTGGCCATTTTGTATTTCAGAAATGTAAATATATAAATATATAATTTAGAAAGGACTGCCTTTGTGTACTGTGCAAATCTTATCACTTGCATGGTTATTGCTGGTGATAGCAGTGTAATTGCCGGTGTTAACCCTTTGATGTTTGGGGCGAAACTGAATAAAAAACGGATTGCTGGGAAAACCTGGACAAAGGTTTTATTTAATAAATCCACCTCCCATGCTGGTATTCATTACTTTCTTTGAGGAACAGAAGACCACTCACTCAGACCTTGGATTGATATACAGATACCTTAGTAGTGTCACCATCAAAAACTGCTATCTCCTCCCTTTGATATAATTTATTTGATTGCTTTCATGGTACTTCAATGTTTACAAAACTTGACCTATGTGGAACCTATAATTTAATCCAGAAAAAAGAGGGCGATAAATGGAAAGTAGCCTTTAATACATGGGATGGATATTATGAGCATCTTGTGATGACTATCGGGTCCTGAAATGCCCCAGCAGAATTTTAACATTTTGCATTTGAAATCTTGCAGTAACTGTATAATTTTGTCAATATACACATATTTTAATATTCTTTGAGAATGCTCATTTTCCTAGAATTACCGTACTACAACGTCTATGAGATAATGTTTTTTATAGGGTACGTTGTGTCCATCTCTGGTCTTCAGATGGATGCAGAAAAGGAAAAAGCTCTCCTGATTGGCTGATTGCTTCCAAAACTGCTCACCACTTCCTTTCTAGTATTACAACATCCTGATACTTATCGATCATTCTTTTTAGCGATGGATGTCTGGTTGGTTCGAGTAGGAGAAGTTCTCTCCAATTTAGGGGTGTGTTTAGTGATTCTGCTTTATTAAATAGTAAATTATATGGCACTCTTCATTCGTTAACAAACTACCATAAACACTTTTTATTTGAGTGGCCAGTTTTTATGTGCCTCCATGTCCGGAAACCCCAAAAAGAAGAGGGACCCAGATATTGAAGCTCACAGAGAGGACATAAATCTTGTAAGAAAAACAAAATGTCAATAAAACCTAGAGAAGATTTATCAATAACATTTTTAATGAAGTGCCTGGAAGTTGCCCCCACAACAAAGCCTAACTGTCTTAAGTTATTTATGGAATTGAATTGATATACCAGAACCATGTATCGATAAAATTATTTTGCAATTAAAGAGACAAAAAATAAAAAGATTTATAATATACCAATTATTTTAGCTGAAATTGATGGATGTAGATGACCTAGTGAAAACTAAATATAAAACAATTGTGCCTGTCAATGGACCGCTTCACTTGGTATGCAGCCAAATATGTATCAATGAAGAACCACCAGAACTTCAATCATAAACATACATAATCAATATAATGATACATACATACATATAGCGCTGCCTTCACGCACACTTGTTGTATATGAATGGATGAACATGTGTAACAAATGTCCTCCAGACGAATCTCTACCATCTAGAATAACACATATAAAAAAACAGAATAATAGTGCAGTACATCAACAAGATAGTTGAAATGCCAAAATGTAGAGGTTTTTTCCTCTTTCCTCTTAATTCCCGTGTACATATAAATTACTGTGCCCCCGTGTTGTCACTTATTGTGGAAAACCCTTTTGGGTCTGCGCTTACAAGAACATAGATGTATATTCGCCCTTAGTAAGATTGGAGAACAGACCCGATTCTTCCTTCTATCTTGATGTCTCCTGCTCATAAAAAGATAATAAAGAAAAAACCAATCTGGCGCATTATCTTTTTTAATAATATAAAATTGCTAAAATCACATAGGACTCGTACCAGATATCAGCAGTATAATGGCAAGGTAAGTATAACATCAGCATCTCACCACGATCTCTCCATGCCCGATGTTTAAAAGTCCATACAGCAATCTGTCCGTGTCCAATGTAAACAACTTAATACCAACGCGTTTCGACTTACATACAAAGTCTATTTCAAGGTAAAAAACTATCCGTCCGTGTCCGTCTTAAATATCAATGTCTGGTAGGCGTGCCTTCCCAGAACGAGGCTTGGATCCCTTCAACGTACATTATTTCCGGTTTCTTCCTTCAAAGCGAGGCGTGAATTCCTCATATGACGCGATACCCACGTTATTCTCCGCTAACTGGCTAATACAAAGCATTGACTAAACTACTAGATGTTATCATTTTCCTTGTTAGCAGTCCCGCTCCATACCCGTTGCTTTTCCCCTCAAAGAGAGCAAAATAAATTGTGATGACTACGATGCATATATAATGTCAAATAATATACACAACATAACAATGAAATGTGATTATTTCTATAGAAAACATTTGAGCTCAAAATCAGCATTATGTCCCTTTGGAATAAGAGCGCTATATGTATGTATCATTATATTGATTATTGAAAACTAAATGTTTGCTGAATATACACATATACACAATGAGATGTTCCTTGACATTAATTTTTTTTACATCAATCAACAAACCATTCATTTAACTCTTAATCTGAATTCTGTATAATAAAAGCACCTCTATTGATTGTTTTTTTTTTTTTTATAAAACTACCATATGTTAAAAGACTTTAAGACAATATGTGAGAATAAGAGGAAAATGAAACATCATAGTACAGAACAAATATTATTAAATGAGCAGTCAACAGATCCTACTATTAAGCCTGCAGGCAAGGGAGGGGTCAAGTTATTCAAGATGTCAAAGATTATTACCATGAGACCCCACTTATTATGACTTCCCAAAAATACACCACCTGGGGCTGCCATAATATTTGGTCACTCACAGCCAGTCTTTCAGCTTTGATAGGTCATTTTTCTCAACCTAATGCCTCTCTGAAATACATGATATGACACAATCTACTAATTGAATTAAAAATATCAAGTGGCACCCCACTTATTATTTTGTCAGCTGCAAAAAACTATAAGAGAGGCATTGTGAGTTTATTTTACAATTTATTCAGAACATCTATCTCACAATTGTTTTCTGTTCAATCACCAATTTTATTTATAGATTTTTGGCACAACAATGGGAACCAGGTTTACCCCATGTTTTGCCAACCTCTACATGGGTTTGCTCGAAGAGCAACTCATTTATGGTGGAAAACTCAGGGCGAACTTGGTCTGCTATGGCAGCTATATTGATAATTGTTTTAAAAGTATCGGACTGGTGATACAACTTCAATTAATGATTTTATCATGTATCTTAGCCAAATGTATTTTAATGTCACTTTCACTAGCACGTATCACCCTTAACAGATCAGCTATTTGGATTCACATGTTTGTGATGAATGGTATTATATGAACTTATAGGGCCTGAGTAATTAAGGAAAGTAAGGCAAATAAAGGAGTAAATGTTCTCAGGGACAAACCATGTTACAATGCAAGTTTATTAATTATTATTTTGCACATAAGTTAAACATTGTCTCTATGCATATCTAGCACAAAAATTCTTCATAGCTTTATTTTTACACTGAAATTTAAAGTTGATCTATTCCTACATTTTAAATTTACTGCCCCCTCCAATGCAACATGGTTTTGCCCAGATGCAAAGTTACTCCTGTTTTATGCTTCGCTCTCCTTAATGACTCAACATGGATAAATCTATTTATTTATTTATGTATGAATATAATTGTTCTTCTCATTCAATTAAGAATATAGTAAAAAAAAAAGTTTTATTTTGAAGTTAGATCCTTTATTAAAGACCAGTCTTACAAATTGTTCTTCAATTATCTTTAAAAAGCAAACACTTTGCATAATATACTAGTTCCAAGCTTCTTAGAACCAAACCTCATCATCATCTTTTTATATAGCGCTACTAATTCTGCAGCTCTGTACAGAGAACTCAATCACATCAGTCCCTGCCCTATTGGAGCTTACAGACTAAATTCCCTAACACACACACACACACACACACACACACACAGAGACTAGGGTCAATTTGATAGCAGCCAATTAACCTAATAGTATGTTTTTGGAATGTGGGAGGAAACTGGAGCACCCGGAGGAACCCACGCAAACACGGGGAGAAAATACAAACTCAACACAGATAACACCATGGTCGGGAACCAAACTCATGACCCCAGTGCTGTGAGGCAAAAATGCTAACCACTGAGCTACTGTGCTAACCACTGAGCCACGGTGCTGCCCTTCACTTACTGCTTATGATTTCTGGGAGGGAGCGGAGCAGGGAAGGGGCGTTGGCCCATACTCATTGTACAGTACCGGCGTGCCAAACTCGAGCGCACGCAGCCACGTCTGATTCAAGCTGGGCATCATAAAAGTTACTTGTTTTTCTACCGTCTCTCTTGCTCCAGCTACATGGCTAGTCTAAGTCCTGATTACAAGTGATGACCGCTGTGTATGCATGCTATGACATGTGTTTGCAATCAGGAGCAACTGTAAAAATGTGTTTCATGTTCAGTAGACATTAAAATCATCTTAATAAATGTATTTCATGGAAATAAATAAAACTTTTTTTTAAAAAAAAACCTGTTTCGTCATTAATGCTTATTTTATTACAAATCTATTAATTGAATAGTTTTTATTTTAATGTGCATTATTTTGTGAATATATATTCTGCATAGGTATTGGACATAACTTGCAGTGTGTGGTGTAAATAGAGCAGCACAGACCTGCACCCAAATTCATCAGTACACGTATCTTCAGAACGGCTCCTTGTTGAACTCAGCAGTATGCAGAGACGATTTATGTGTGCTTTTAAAACAAACACATGTTGCGCTCGGAATGCGAGCCTTGACGAATCAGGCCCATGGACTTTACCTCTTAGAGAAAGAATTGATCTTATCAAAACCAATTTAATTCCTATTTTATTGTATCAGCTACATGTGTCTATTGCAGGTGTATCTCACAAAAGTGTACAGGATTTATTCCAACTAATGCTGAAGAGTAGTCTGATCCCTATCATGGATGTATTGCTCAAGAGGATATATTGACTACAAATTGATCAGAATTTGCTTCATTCCATGTCTATATTAAATAATCTAGGAGAGCACACATTGAAATATAGTAAACATGACAATGAGTAAGCTTCTCAGTCCAGTCATCAAACACAATCCTCTTTATAACAGGGTAAAAAATGCAAACAGAAGTAACAAATTCATATATTGCAGTAAACGTGTGTTAAGAAATAATGAGTTTTATATTTCTGTCTTAAGCAATATTTCATAACAGCTTTCTCAAATTAGAATTGCATGTGTTTGTTACTTATAAACTAGCTCGTGATTTTTTTATTTATTTTTTACCATGATCTTTGTGCATTAAATCATAAATCCACAAAATGGATTTTACAATTCCCTCCTTTTGTTCAAACTAGCAAACAATTTTCATTTATAGCCTATGTCCATTACCTGATACACTTCTAACTCCTTTTCCTCTTGTTCTTACTATAGGGTAACATATATCAGCGCTACCCATTATTTTTCTCAAGTTATATCATGATCATGCGATTGATTTCATGTTTTCGCAAAACAGCAATTAACAAACATCACGATCAAATAAAATTATACACACAAACATTTAGATCCATTGTGCAATTTTGACTCCCAGGGTTCCAAGTGAACAAAATAAACCCCGTTTGTCAGACAGGGCACATCTCAATTTTTTTGGCTTCTTTTTTAATACTTTTAATATTCTGTTCAGGTTCTGCAGAATTACCAGGTGTAAAAGTACAAAATTGTTGTCGTATTAAAGAAGCACTAAAGTCATAAGGGGCTCTAAAGGCTTCAGTTAATCAAGGTAATCTCATTTATTTCTTTATCCTATCTAAAATCCTCGACATTTACATCCGGTATAGGACGGGTTACCTTATTTGTGTCGAACAAAGAAACAAATCTTTAAGCCTTTTTTTTATTTCCTTTATTTCTTTATTTGTTTTTTATTCTTTTTTTTTCTTTGATTTTGTTTCTTTGTTATTTTTTATTCTTTATTTTTTTTAGTTTCTTCTTTTTTTTTACTTTGTTAGTTTTTTTTATTGTGACACCTTTTTGTCTTTAGGCTGGGGGCAGCTGTGTAGCTGGAGTGCTATAGAAGTTTTTTTTTCGTTTTAGAATATTTTTCCTCATATGCGATCCCAAATGATCCTTTAAGTCGGTAACATAACTGCGGAGCCAGTACTACATTTATTTCCTTATTACTTTTACCTTCAGTTTTGATCAGTTTTGCTCCCAGTTTAACACAACTTGAACCTTGAGTTTGACACCATTTCCCCTCCAGATTACAACAACTTTTACATTCAGTTTATTACTTTTGCCTCTAGTTTACTACTATTTTTATCATCAGTTTACCACCGCTTTTACCATTTATTTATCGTTACATTTTCCAGTAGTTGATCACCTCTTTTATTTCCATTGTATCACCAGTTTAACCTTTAATTTATGATAAATGCTATCTCTATCACCACTTTTTTGTTCCTGTTTATCACCTTGGCCTCTAAAGTAGCACATCTTTCAGTCCAGTTTATAATTTGCCAGCATATTAACCTTTAGTTTATCCCTACTTTTATTACCAGATTATCCCTACTTTTTATCTCAAATTTATCACGGCTACTTCATCATAATCATCATTGTCTATTTCTAAGGCGCCACAAAACTCTCTAGTGTCAGAAAGGCACAAATGATACAAAATACAGTCGCAGATAAAAATACGTTCACAATGCCAATCCTTGACCCAACATTTAGTAAATTCTAACTTTAATTTTTAATAAAGGACTTTTTACACAATGTGTTGTGTATTTATTTGACTCGTTTTTTTGTGTTTTTTTTTTACAGGTGTACTACAGGTCCCAACGGAGGTTGTAGGTCTATAAGTGCCAGTCATGTGTATCCTGGCACTTGTAGTTCTTCTCCTGCAGCATACCCAATTACTTTATGTATGCCAGGGCTTCCTGTGACCTTTAGTGCACCAGCAAAAACAATACTGATTTAACTCTTCTTGACACAGCTGATACAGTGCAGTCTATTTAGTGGAGCAGGTTTGGGAGTTTCTACCCTGTACGTTCTGTTTGTATATCTGCTCCTTAGAGAGCAATTTGTTTTTGCAACTGACTAATTGTCTTCTCTGTTTGTATTATCACTTGGGGGTAAACAGGAAAAGCAATCCCCAGCTTGTGTTGTAGTTTATGATTGACGTTACTGTATATTTTGTTGTTCAATATAGGATGTAGATGTAAAATTGTTAATTGCCTATACATCCATATGTGAAGCACAGGCTTGAATGCAATGTTCAGAACTACGTTTTCCTCTGTTTCCTGCACCTCTAGGATAAAAAATACAAACAAACAAAACAAATCTAACTGTATGCAAGTTGAAATAACAATGGATAGTGTGTCAGTTATTCAATTTCAGTGACATCACTGATGAAGGCTCTCTGGGTCCTATTTGTCATTATTCGCCTAGCCGAAGTGAAAAGGGTTATTTTTTATTATCACCTTTTATCACGGCACTGAAATTTTACTTTTCTTCACTATTTTACAACATTTTATGGCCGCGGCAACTGAGTGACGACACTCTGCGTCGGAGAATACTTCCAGAACTCTAATAGAGACTTACGTTACGTTGGCCTGCGTTGTTCTCTATTGAGCATGTGAGAAGACCTGGCTTATGTCATACTTGCCAAGCTTTTTAAACTTCTTTCTGGGAGATCCCAGGCAGGGGGCGTGGTTGGAGGGTGGGAGGGGTGGAGCGCGGTGAATCGCGTCATTTTGGCCCCGGGGGTGGGGCAAGATGCCGTTTGCGGGATATTTGCCTGCTCTCCCGGGAGTCCGAGAGACCTACCCGAATTTCGGAAGTCTCCCAGACATTCTGAGAGAGTTGGCAAGTATGGCTTATGTGCGGAACTGGAAGACGTGAGCTTTCAGTTTCATTGTGTGTGTGTGTGTGTGTGTGTGAGAGAGAGAGAGATATTCTTTTAAATGACCTCTCCTATTCTTTTTTTGTCATGTCTAGATTATATATAGGTCATAGAGGAATTTTAGTAAACCTTAATTTATGCACTTATCATCTCCCGCATTGACTATAGCAATTCCCTCCTTACTGGTTTTCCCTAAAACAGACTCAAACCCCTACAATCTATTTTGCACGCTGCGGAAAGACTGATTTTCCATGAAAATCCTTATTCCTCTGCTGAATCACTCTGTATGTCTCTACACTGGTTGCCTGTTTTCTACCGAATCCCATATAAAATACTCTTACTTACCTACAAGGCCATCAACAAAGCTGCACCAACATACATCTCCTCTCTTGTCTCAAAATATCTCCCAACTCGGCAACTCCGTTCTACACAAGATCTACGTCTCTCATCCACCCTCATTACATCCTCCCACTCTATGGAATTCACTCCCTCGCACAATAAGACTCTCCTCTGGTCTACAAACTTTCAAGCGTTCTCTGAAAGCCCACCTCTTCAGACAAGCTTATAATATTCCTCAACCACCTCTTAATCACTAGATTACCCTATTACCACCCGTTACACAATTTCACACAAGACAACTACCCCCTTGACCAACATTGTTGTGTGACGGGATCATTTAGCCTATGAGTCACTTTTACTTTTGCAGTCTGGCTGGACTGAAATGCAAAATGTAGACTTAACCTCATGTATCAAACTCCCATTGTCCCATAGATTGTAAGCTTGAGAGCAGGGCCTTCTCACCTCTTTGGCTGTTTTACCCAGTTTGTTTCTTACTGTATTTGTCCCCAATTGTAAAGTGCTATGGAATATGTTGGCGCTATATAAATAAATGATGATGATGATGATGATAGGGATAAAGGTGATAGTGACAGTATTACATTACCTTTTTTAATGGGGGGATAGATAAATCTTATTGTAATGCTGAATAATGAGACATTATTGCAATATTGAGGAGAACATAAGGTAATTGATAACTATATACTTTATCAGCTCTGTCCGAACAGCCGATTCCACAAATCTATCAGCTCTGCGCAAGCTGGTTTCATATCTCCTGCTGGCTGGTTTAATTAAGTCATTTGCAGATATGAGACTCATGTTATGATTCACACAAAATACCTCTCGGCTGATGACTCCTACACCTTTGTATATTTAAATATTGAAATAAAAGACACCTGTGTATGGCCTCCATACACAGGTGTCTTTTAGAGGTCATGTATGGAGGTAAGTTTGTTACAAACAGAGCGTGCATTCCAAAGGGCACATTTAAAGGACTTTGGAAGAGAGGGGAGACAGGTGATGTGTTTGAGGTTTGCTATAGAGCGGTAGTGTTCTGATGTATGTGTGTGTGAGGAGTGTGGGGGACCTGGATTAGGTGATATATCACCAGCTATTAGAAGCCGAGTGAGAGAAAGATAGGTAAGGGGATTGTAAGATGTGTGACCTTTTATTTTCTGGGGACAGGAGGAGGCTGTACTTGTTAGAGATAATGAATAACACAACAGTTCATGGGTGTTAACTAGAGGTGAGTGGAGTAATGAAGGTGCAATGTGGACAAATGTTTGTGTTGGTGAAAGATGATAAAGTCCTAAAGATAATGCCATGGAAGGATACCAAGAAAAGCAATTTGTTAAACATTATGATAGAGTAAAGGCAATAAAGTTAGGGGATTTTAAAGAATTACCTATTTGCAGTGTTCCCTGTAGATAGACAAGTGATGCAGAAATAGGCTGTGGCAGATGTAGCTTATTCCAGGAAGTATTCAAATGTAGTCCAATGTTTGTTCAACTGTGTTGTCTAACTGTGTGTTTTCATTAGAGATGGTCACTGACCCCCGTGTTTTGGTTTTGGATTCGGTTTTGGATCTGGATTACCGTTGTGTTTTGGTTTTGGTTTTGCAAAACCGCCATTGCGTGTTTTGGTTTTGGTTTTGGTTTTGTTTGGTTTTGTTTTGCTATTTTTTGGGAAAATCCATGTTTTTGGGCCTAAATTAACCCAATTTAGTGCTCCAACTGTTTTAGAGACAAGTAATCTAATTGTTGAGGTAATAAATCATCCAAAAAAACAGTTTAATTCTTCGTTGGTAGGCCTATTCTACACACAAAACAGATTGTCTTCCTCTCCATCTATGCATATTGGCAATGCAGCCATCGTCTTTGAATGTATATTACACCCTACACTTATAGTTAAATATGTAAAGAAATGGAAAAAGCCAGTTTGGTTTCTGTCTCTCAAGGCCCCCCTCCACTTGTATAAAATACCAAAAAATTCAGCCATTATAGACTGTACAATATTAATTGACATGGAGAAAGCCAGTTTGGTTTCTGTCTCTCTAGGCCCCCCTACACTTGTATAAAATACTAAAAAATTCAGCCATTATACACTGTACAATATTAATTGACATGGAGAAAGACAGTTTGGGGTCACTCTGTCTCTCTAGGCCCCCCTCCACTTGTATAAAATACCCAAAAATTCAGCCATTATAGACTGTACAATATTAATTGACATGGAAAAAGCCAGTTTGGTTTCTGTCTCTCTAGGCCCCCCTCCACTTGTATAAAATACCCAAAAATTCAGCCATTATAGACTGTACAATATTATGAAAAATGGACAAAGCCAGTTTAGGGTCACTCTGTCTATGACACCCTACCCTTAAGGATAAATTGCCCTAACAGCAGCCTTTCAAGATGGTATGTGATATGGAAATGCCACAAGTCCCTTTCCTCTTTGGGGTAGATTGCACCCTACACTTACATAGAAAGTTTTAAAAAGATGTTATCGGCATCATCTTCAGCTTAATCCTCACCCTCATCAGTGTGTACGTCATCATCACAGACTATCAATTCATCGCCGCTTGAATCCGCCATTAGAGAACAGTCAGTGCTTGGATGTCTTGGATGGTGAAGGGCTTCCTCGTGGAAGATGTAGTTCATTTTTATAAACATCATTTTCTCCACATTTTTGGGAAGTAACCTTCTACGGCGATCACTGACTAAGTTCCCTGCTGTGCTGAACACTCGTTCAGAGTACACACTGGAGGGTGGGCAGCTTAGGTATTGCAAAGCAAGTTTGTACATGGGTTTCCAAATGGCCTGCTTTTCTTCCCAGTAAGGAAAGGGACTGTCTGACATTTCCATATCAACTACCTCTTGAAAGTAATCCTCCACCATCCTTTGCATGTTTATACTCATATTGGATGGAGTTATGGGCAAAGTGACACATTTTTTTGAAAAATCCTTTAAACCAGCCCAGATGTTAAATTGTTCTCGTCTGCCCCCTGTGTCTTCCCTGCTTCTTTTTTGGAAATCTAATTTTTTACGAGCAACAGCTTGAGAAAGTGAAGGAGGACACGTCGTCAAGCCGAGGCCCAGTTCAGCGGCCAACTTGCTGAGCAATAGCTCCTTGCAAAAGTTCACATCTCGCTCATTTACAAGTAAAGACTCAATGTAGGTTTTAAACCTTGGATCAAGCACAGTGGCCAAAACGTACTGATCCGAGTTCAAGATCTTAATAACTCGAGGATCATTGTGAAGCGAATTAAGTACTTGATCGACAAGGCCAACATACTTTGCTGAATTGCTTGCTTTCAGCTCCTCCTTCATTTTCTCAAGCTGCTTTTCCAATAGTCTAATTAAAGGAATGACTTGGCTCAAACTAGCAGAGTCTGCACTGACCTCACATGTCACAACTTCAAATGGTTTCAGCACCTTGCACAGCACTGAAAGGATTCCCCACTGTGCAAGAGTGAAATACATCCCCCCTCCTTTCCCAATGTCATGACTTGTGCAATATGCTTGGATGGCTTTGCGCTGTTCCTCCATCCTCTGAAGCATGTACAGGGTGGAATTCCACCGAGTTACCACCTCTTGCTTAAGTTGGTGGCAGGGCAAGTTAAACTGCTCTTGGAGCTGCTGTAATCTCCTACATGCTGTGGCTGAATGCCTGAAATGGCCTGAAATTTTACGGGCCACCGAAAGCATCTCCTGCACCTCACGGTTATTTCGTAGGAAGCTCTGCACCACCAAGTTGATGGTGTGAGCAAAACAGGGAATATGTTGGAAATCACCCAGCTGTAATGCTCGCACTATATTGTTGGCGTTATCTGAAATGACATACCCTGGGGAGAGTCCGAGTGGTATAAGCCATGCATCAATCACATCTCTCAGTTTGCGTAACAAATTGTCAGCCGTATGCCTGTTAGTGAAGCCGGTGATACAAAGAGTGGCCTGCCTGTGACAAATGTTACGTAGTGGTGTACATGCTGCTGCTGTTCCTGCTGGTGAAGGTGAATGACCAACCCAGTGGGCTGTCACAGTCATATAGTCTTTGGTTTGGCCACTTCCACTTGTCCACATATCTGTGGTTAAGTGAACAGTGGGCAGAATGGCATTTTTCAGCGCAATCTCTACATTTTTACACACTTTTTGGTATAGTTGTGGAATAGCTTTACGGGAGAAATGGTGTCGCGATGGAATTCTGTAACGCGGACACAAAACCTCAATTAACTGTGAAAAACCAGCTGCGTTTATTGTGGAGATTGGACGCAGATCTAACACTAACATTGCAGCCATGGCGTCTGTGATTCGCTTGGCGACTGGGTGACTGCTGTCATATTTGCTTCCCCTCGCAAATGATTGTTTCACAGTTAATTGCTGAAATGTAGGACTGCTCATTTTATTAACCTGCCTCTGGGATGACGATTCACCCCCAGCAGCAGCAACAGCAGCAGCAGGACTAACGCTTTCTTCAGAGGAATCAATAATAGTGCCGGAGTCATCCAGCCTTAAGTGGGATGCCGGGCTAACTCCGAGCGCTACTGAGGATAATGATGAGGATGGTGTGGTGGGTGTATTTTGTAGCCGTCGGTATGTCGGTGAGCGGAGGGTCTTAGCTGATGAGGGAGTGCTTGTATTCTTTTGGGAAGAACTTTCAGCTTTTCCCAACACTTTGCCATGAACTCTCGTTAAATGGCGTAACATAGACGAGGTTCCAAGATGGTTAAGGTCCCTCCCTCGACTGACTGTGGCTTCACATACACTACAAATGTCTATACAATTGTTGTCTGGATTTGGGTAGAAATAATTCCACACATAAGAAGTGGATTTTTTTGTTTTATGCCCAGGCATGACAATGGCCTTTTTCTTGTCACGTGCCAGAACTGCTGCCACTGGTGCAGGACTTACACAAACAACCTCATCCTCATCAACATCCTCATTAGCGCCCTCGTCGCCTACACAAATCTCCCCCTCATCCTCTTCTAATTCCAAAGTGGCATCCTCAATTTGGGTATCACCGGCTACACTCGGGCTATTAAGGCACACATCAGCAGAATGCTCACGATTAGACATCCCACTGTTGGATGGACTCTCCACAGGGATTGTTGTCATTTGTGAATCAGAGCAAATATTCTCCTGTAATGCCTCACTGTTATCTTGCAGCTCGGCTTTGACGCGTAACAGTAGTTGTGCACCAATTGTAGGCTGGGTAACTTTTTGGGATCTGCCACTAATAGCCAAAGGTGAAGGCCTCATTCTCTCTTTGCCACTGCGTGTGTAGAATGGCATGCTTGCAATTTTTTTTTTATCGTCACTTAACTTTTGCTCAGTTACACTTCTTTTTCGCTTCAATACAGTAAAATTTTTTTTGGTTTTTGTTTTTTGCACTAATTTGAAAACACTCTGTTGTTTGACATCGCCTTGGCCAGATGACGTACTGGGAACACTAACATCAGGACTGGTGACAGAACCTGGTTGCTCATTCAGATCATATGTGGACTGCTTTGAATCCATTCTGAGCGCAAACCACTGGGGAGTGCTAAAAATTATTTAGTAGATTCTGCTGACAGTTATGACTTTTGACAGCCAGAAATATTAATGCACAATTAGGGAGGACACCCCAAAAGCACTGAGGAGTGCTAAAAATTATTTAGTAGATACTGCTGACAGATATGACTTTTGACAGCCAGAAATATTAATGCACAATTAGGGAGGACACCCCAAAAGCACTGAGGAGTGCTAAAAATTATTTAGTAGATACTGCTGACAGATATGACTTTTGACAGCCAGAAATATTAATGCACAATTAGGGAGGACACCCCAAAAGCACTGAGGAGTGCTAAAAATTATTTAGTAGATACTGCTGACAGATATGACTTTTGACAGCCAGAAATATTAATGCACAATTAGGGAGGACACCCCAAAAGCACTGAGGAGTGCTAAAAATTATTTAGTAGATACTGCTGACAGTTATGACTTTTGACAGCCAGAAATATTAATGCACAATTAGGGAGGACACCCCAAAAGCACTGAGGAGTGCTAAAAATTATTTAGTAGATACTGCTGACAGATATGACTTTTGACAGCCAGAAATATTAATGCACAATTAGGGAGGACACCCCAAAAGCACTGAGGAGTGCTAAAAATTATTTAGTAGATACTGCTGACAGATATGACTTTTGACAGCCAGAAATATTAATGCACAATTAGGGAGGACACCCCAAAAGCACTGAGGAGTGCTACAAATTATTTAGTAGATACTGCTGACAGATATGACTTTTGACAGCCAGAAATATTAATGCACAATTAGGGAGGACACCCCAAAAGCACTGAGGTGTGCTACAAATTATTTAGTAGATACTGCTGACAGATATGACTTTTGACAGCCAGAAATATTAATGCACAATTAGGGAGGACACCCCAAAAGCACTGAGGTGTGCTACAAATCATTTAGTAGATACTGCTGACAGATATGACTTTTGACAGCCAGAAATATTAATGCACAATTATGGGGGACACCCCAAAAGCGCTGGGGAGTGCCAAATATGAAGAAAAAATAATAAACCTCTATCCTCCTCTCTGCACTAGCGATTTTGGTTAGAGCAATTGCAAGAACAATATTGTATTCTCTGTCCCTGCTCTAATTAGCCTATGACTACACCCTGCTCTCTCCCTCTGTCAAATGGCGATGGATTGCTGTGGAGGCGTGTATTTATAAAGTTGAAGTATCGCGAGAACCGAGCCCCGAGATCCGACGACGTCACAATGACGTTCGGCCTCGATTTGGATTCGGAATGGGCGGGAGAGTACCGAGCTGCTCAGCTCGGTACTCGGATACCCAAAGTTCGGGTGGGTTCGGTTCTCGGAGAACCGGACCCGCCCATCTCTAGTTTTCATACACACAGTTAGTGTGTGTATGAAAACACTATTACTACACTAAACTACTATTGTGAGAAAACTCACATAGTGCAGAAAACACACATAGGTCTCACCCCAC
Source organism: Mixophyes fleayi (assembly GCF_038048845.1). Taxonomy (NCBI): domain Eukaryota; kingdom Metazoa; phylum Chordata; class Amphibia; order Anura; family Limnodynastidae; genus Mixophyes; species Mixophyes fleayi. Next base: position 120,816,869 of record NC_134410.1, on the reverse strand, counting down.
ATACATCACCCCATAGACTGAAGCTAATATGTAGTCAGGCTAATTTAGGAATACACTACAGCTGTGCTAATTGGTCGGCTAATCAAAGGAAAAGAAAAACATTTGTCGAATAGGCTAGAGGAGGCCAGATACCTATCATAAATTAGGCATCAATGAAAGACTCGGCCAGCATAAGTTAGAACACTACTTTCTCATTCCGTAACACGGTGTCTACGTAGAGTATCTACGTACGTTATTTCTCTCTGTCTGCAGAGTTGATTGCGGTGTGTGAGGTGGCACAGAACCGCTGAGGTGTGTCTGCAGGGTAGACAGCGCTTACAATACCAGGAGTGACTTCTATGTGGATGGAATGTGATCCATCTACACAAGCCCTTACATCTGTGTGTTCTCTAAACAAATTACATTCCTGCGAATCTGGAAGGAAACCTATTGTACATTACAAGACAGGATTTTACTTGTCACGTTGTTCCTAATTTAGAACCACAGTGTCATGTTCTTTTATCCGTACTAGAAATGTGGTTACTATTTTTAGGTTCAGGTGTTGAATGATACGGGTGCAGCGAACGCTTTAAAACAGAAAGCTTAAGTTCAGCACGCTCATGAGACAGAAATGGGTCATCGTCTAACCACAATATATATGGATGTGCAGAGCATTAAAGGGCCTGAGTCAGAGTGAGTCGTACACCCGTTGACGTAGCATATCTTTGCGTTTTGCTCAGAAAGTGAACGTACTCAACTCCATCTACAGCTATTGAGAAGGGCGACTTTTTTGCATTTACAACTCCTTACGCCGAAGAATTGTGACAGAAGTGTTCTAAAGTAAAGGCCTTCTCGAGCCATGGCGTATGCATTCAGACTGGGGCGTAGTCACAGATTTTACTGAAAGAGCGGTTTTATTCGCTGGTGGTCGGGGAAGGTGTAAGTGGCAGATGATGATGATGATGACAACGAACACCCGAACTTGTAATTAGCAGTTTGCAATTGATTTGCAAATGCTTATTGAGAGTTTAGTGGTTGCTTGGTTAAAGATTAGGATTTGCAGAGCGATTTGTAGCACAGATTATTAATTTATTTATTGTCCGTGTGTCGGAAAGTTGTTTGTGCTGTATTAGCTAGGTTATTCAAGTTTAAATGTTGTTTCATGGTGCGTTCGTAAAAAATAAAATAAAAGATTTTTATACATGTTCGCGAGTTGGACGTGTCTGTTGTCCAGTGGACCCATTTGCTGCTCATTCAGACCTGTATCTGAATACAGCGCACATACGCATACTCTTGCGGGCGGCTTTGTCAGTCACTACTTACGCCTTCCCCTGTGTTCCATCCTTAAATAGACCCCAAGGATCTATGTACTGTGGGACATTTAGCAGCAGGGAGGGCAGGGGCAAACGCAGGATTTGTAGAGCGGGGTTTCCACACCACGCCGCTAGTGAGCATGACCAGCATGCATGGGGGCTTGGCTATAATATTGGGCTGCTCTCCAACTCTTCCTATCCCTATAATATACATGGGCAATGCTGCATGCACTACTGTTAGGTGCACGCAGCTCTCCCTTTTCAAGCTGAGCCGTGTGAAGCGGGAGCAGGGTCCAGCCACCTCAATTATAAAGTGCCCCAGGCTTGGAGAGGGGGTTTCCAGGCACTAGAAACCCCCCCCCCCCAGTTTGTCTATGGAGGGTTAGCGGGAGGACAAGTGTGTGGTCCTCCCACTCACTGTACATTGTTCACCATGATAGGTGGTAACGCAGCTTTAAAGGGATAGCGTGATAATAATATTTGGTTTAACAGTGCTGCAGGGGAATGTCAGGTTGTCACAAATGTATTTCACCTTCACGGGTCAGTATAGGTGGTACGCTTGCCAAAGTTCCACCCAGCATGAACCACTGGAATATTTGTAATGGTGTCTGCATTTTATTTCTACAAAACAGTTTATTTTCAGCATATTGCTAAAAATGACAGATAAATCTCACTACACACAGACACACCCAATAAAGCCTCTCATGTACGGAAATACAATCACAAAACTCATCAACCCGTCAATAATCTTTATTGCCGTGAGTCAGATTATGTACCTTTAGGTTATATTGTAACAAAGGAATCCAAGAATACATTGATTTGAACAGACCCGAATGTTTGGAATACTTGCCCTTTGTAAGAATCTAAACGTCTCTCGTCATCGTAATGAATTTACTAACGTTACGCAGGGAGTGTGACTCGGTCTGTCATGGTCAGTGGTTTGCTGTGCGGATGAACAAGTTATTAATACCTTCTCTTACCTCAAGCTGTGGCATCTTGCAAATACTTTTTGCCACATTTGCAAAGGACTTTATGCTGTCGTCCTGGCTGACTCTGGCTATAACATGCTCTATTCCCAAATTGTTTTACTTAGTTTACCCATGCACTTACCAGGGTTAAATTATTCATTGATAGGAAGTCTATATTTTTCCACCAATTCATTAATTCAGCTCAGGTAACTGCAACAGTAAATTAAGTGGGAAATTCACAGCACTGTATGTTGGAGTAGACATACCTCACAACTTTGGTAAGTAAAAAATTGTAGGGACTATTTAAGAAGCCCTGTCAATGCATGAAAAAGGTTTATCTCAACTTTTTCTTGCTTTGCTCAATTTATTTACCTGGTTATCACAAGAGTTTGGGCTCCCAGGCTTCTACTACTCACACACAAACCCCCTCTGTCCACGTGGCACCAACACACAAACCTCCTCTGTCCACGTGGCACCCATATACAAACCTCCTCTGTCGGCGTGCCACCCATACACATATCCCCCTGTCAGCATGGTACCTATATACAAACCCCCTCTGGCGGCATGCTGCACACAGTACTATAGGTTTCATCCAGTGGTGCTGGATATGCCCCCACGTGTTAGGATTGTGTATTGTGCAAGCTCAACATGGTATGTGAACTTAATCCTATATATTTTTTTAGCAACCTCTGAAAATGTTGTCAAAGTAGGGACCTTAAATGTTAGATTCGTTGCCAACAATACTTCCTAGGTGACGACATAATCAAACCGCAAAGCCAAAATTAGACTCCAGACACAATCACCTCTTTGCTTGGAATCGTGGCCACAGACAAATGCAAAACACAAACTCCACACAATCAAGTCCAATGCCTTAGTGTCATACGCAGTTCAGCGTCTGTTGGAGTCCTTATCAACATTACCTTTAAATCCGGTTATGTCCAGCAGTTAAACAATGACACTATTCAACTTTTTCAGTTTTGACCGGCTTCCTAAGCTATTTTTGAACTGCTACACATCAACTATATTGTTTTTTGTCCAGTCATGCAATGGTCCATTCCAGCCACACACATATCCACACTTCTAAGCATACTAAATTGTGGGTGAAGACACAGATTGTGACCTTGCACACAACTGTCATATATGTAACTTGTTTTTTTCAGATACAATTTTGGGGACAAGCAGTATTGATCTAAATTCAAATGTTCATATCGGACCTGGGTGTCCGAATTTAACATTGATTTGCAAAAGCATTCACGTTGCGAATGGTCCCGGAAAGAAACAAACATTAGACTTCAGCCAGAATCAGGATGGGAATATCTGCAAGTAGGATCTGTAAGTGTGTGTTTAATAAATAGGTTATTATCTCCATTCACTATGCAAAGTTTGTGTATCTAAGTAGCTACTAGGCGACGAATATACCATGGCTGTATGGCCATCCTGTGACCTAGAGGGACTGTGTTATAAAGGAAAGGAAAGCACTACCAATCTGGCTAATGTTAACTGTGCACAACCATGTCACAAAGCAATGGAGACCCCAAAAATGAAAATCCAAAAAGTTAACACAAATACTGTATGAACAGCAAAATCACTTTGTCCACCCAAAGCAAGCTAAATAAATTTGTATATTTAGACTTGGGCAAGTCCTAACCCTACTCCAAATCTTCCACCCATTCCATAAGGATTTTTCGAATATAATTTAATGCAAGTTAACTCAAGGACCAAACTGACCCTATACCGTTTAAGATGTACTTTTTATCTCCATGTCATCCTAGAGTGTCTGCCTACTGGAAATTCAGTATGTCTGTTTTCATTCCCATAGCATGTCTGTGCTCAGCACCATACTGTTTTTGGATATGAGCCTTAAGATTGGTCATATATGAGACGGTGTAACATTATCTATTACACTGTAGGTGATGTATTCATGTTAGTCTGAGGCTTCCTATTGTTCACTTATGGCAAAAGGGTAAGTGTAATCGATTTTCGCTTTTCGCCAATTTTGCCTTACTATTACCTCTCTTTGTTAACATAAATAACAGGAGATCTAGCTAGGGCTAGTGACGTGTCCTCTGTAAAAAACTAGTCAGGCAAGTGTTCTGTTTCAAACATAATGGACTGAATAACCAAGATTACATTATGCTGTAACAATATATATAAATTGTGTATATTTAGCCCTGCTATTAACATTGAAAATTAGTAACACATTACAGGCTAACAAAGATTTTTTGAAATATTGTGAATTGAGATACATCACCAACAAACTAGATGATGTTTCGTAGTGTATTTCCAAGCACAACAAGGTGGCTTCCTGTGTCTGATGTAAATCATCTTAATTATGAAATGTGTATTGTATTCCTATGCCTTAATATCCTGAGATACAGCAGACAGTCAACACACCCCTACAGGCTGAGGCAGCGTCGGACTGGCCCACCGGGATAGCAGAAAAATCACCGGTAGGCCCCGCTGCATTACGGCCACACCCCCTTTTCCAAGTAGGCGGAGGCCATCCAGCTTTCCTGGGTTGTCCTCACCAGGGGTCCGCTGCCTTCCCCGGCGTCTCCGCTGCTGCAGATGACTGGCTGTCACTGACAGCCAGTCATCTTTCCTGTCCGGGGCGGAAGAGGAGGAGCCAGAGGCGGCGGGCGGGGTGTCTGGATCTTCAGAGGAAGCTCCTACCTATATGCTGATTATGCCTGAGGAGTATGTATGAGGACAAGTGGCACTCAGCAGGGAATGGATTAATGATGTTCCTAATTAGTTGGGCTTCAATGGTGTCAGTAGGTCCTAGTACATTAATGAATATCGGTTCAGCCCATAAAATGACGGTCTCCGCTAAACTTTTTCCGATATATAAAGGTGACCCAGATTCTGAACATCAGCTTTGTCCCCCCCAGGGCTGCGAGACGCAAGTGGAGAGCTGGCTGCAGGACAATCTTGTCATTATCCTGGGAGTGTGCATCGTCGTCACTGTGATAGAGGTAAGACGATCCGTGTTTATCAAACCGCTAAATCATTTCATCACCTGTTGCCAGATGCTGTCAGTCGCCAACCTTTGTATTAAAACACCTTTATCTATTTTCAGTGCCGAGTCGTAGCTCCACATGTAGTTTAGAAGATCGTTAAACCGCTAATGGACTTTACATAGTTAAATTAAATACATCCTAACGGTCATTTTTAATTTGTATATCCCTGCGTTATTCATTTTTTTTTTTTTTTTTAGATATTCTTCTAATTAGAATATATCTAGCAGCTTAATTGTTTTTGTTTTTTTTTTAGTTTAATTGGTTTGGTTTTTTGTTTGTTTTTGTTTGTTTAAGGTTGACATTCAATTACTCTAATGTATATAATAATCTCATACTCCCCACAAAACAATGCAGGTGGGGTCCTTACCTGGTGATTGAACTTTGTCTATGAAAACAAATAGATACACTGTAAAAGAGACTGTTTCTCTCCCCAAAATACAGTTGAACAATTGAGAAAAGTTAATACTGTCAAACACCCAATGAATTATGTGAATGAAAATAATGTGCCCCCCATAGAAAGTTCAGTCAGTGTTATCGATGAGATAGAACATGTCATCTAAAAAAAAAAAAAAAAAAAAAATATATATAATATTAAGTGAACACTACGATTTAGTCTCAAAATTTGTTTGACGACCATTCTAGAAATCTATATTTCAGAAGGAAAAAAATTAACATTTTGTACAGATTCTTACCTACACAAAATAGTCATCAATTATACACTTATAAAGGTTACCTTTTAAACATATATTTGAAATTCTACAATTTCGACAAACTTGTCCACTTTCCCACGCAGTGAATTCTGTTGTCCGGACAGATTTGTTTATTGAAATTGTCCTCAGATTAGACACCAAATTAGCTGAGTTCTGAGCATTGGATCCAACCATAATAATCATCTGATCCGTTGTCTCATATATTGCCATTTAATTTACTAGTGTCTTGTTTACAGTGGAAACCTCAGCGTTCAGAAGACCCCAAGAGGGATACAAGCCCAGCTCCGGAGAAGATGACGCCTCTAGATACTCTTCATAAATACTTGTAATGTAATTAATGATCATCTGAGGCCGTTGTGTGCAAGAAAGTCCTGAAAAAGTCACGTCTGGAGGACAGTATGGATGAAGCGTTGCAGAGAGGAGACATTGAGGAGGCGGAGCAACTTAGTGACAAGCTGGCGACCCGCGAGGCAAGTTACCGTATTATATAAATATATAAATAAGATGATTATATATAATGATGAATACGTATGTTCTGCAGGAAGATATCAGAGAAGTACAATATCCCCACTGCATAGTCCCATAATGTACAAGAGGCAAAACAGAAACTGTTCTGGAAGGTTTATACCCGGACAAATGTGGATTTAATGCTTTGAAGACCCCAGTGTAGAATAATGTGAGGATGGGTCAGATACTGTGATACTTGTTGTATGGAGAACCCTCTTCTGATCCTCTCAGGCTGGTTCTTTCCCTGTTGTACCTGGTGCAGTTATCATCATCATCATCATCATCATCTATTTATAGAGCGCCAACATATTCCGTAGCGCTTTACAATTGGGGACAAACGTAATAAACTAATAAACAAACTGGGTGACAAAGAGGTGAGAAGGCCCTGCTCGCAAGCTTACAATCTATGGGACAATGGGAGATTGACACATGAGGTTAAGTATACATTTTGCATCTTGGCCCAGCCAGACTGCAAAGGTAAGGTGACTTATAAGCTAAATGATCCTGTCACACAACAATGTTGGTCCGGGGGTAGTTGTCTTCTGTGAAATTGTGTAACAGGCTAAAGGTAGTGAGGTTAAGATGGTGGTTGAGGAATATTATAAGCTTGTCTGAATAGGTAGGTTTTCAGAGAACGCTTGAAAGTTTGTAGACCACAGGAGAGTCTTATTGTGCGAGGGAGAGAGTTCCATAGAGTGGGTGCAGCCCGAAAAAAGTCCTGTAACCGGGAATGGGAGGATGTAATGAGGGTGGATGAGAGACGCAGATCTTTTGCAGAACAGAGTTGCCGAGTTGGGAGATATATTGAGACAAGAGAGGAGATGTATTTTGGTGCAGCTTTGTTGATGGCCTTGTAGGTTAGTAAAAGTATTTTATATTGGATTCGGTAGAAGACAGGCAGCCAGTGTAGAGACATACAGAGTGATTCAACAGAGGAATAGCTATTTGCAAGGAAAATCAGTCTTGCCAAAGCATGCAAAATAGATTTTAGGGGTTTGAGTCTGTTTTTGGGAAGACCAGTAAGGAGGGAATTGCAATAGTCAATGCGGGAGATGATTAGTGCATGAATTAAGGTTTTAGCAGTGTCTTGTGTGAGATATGTGCGGATTCTGGAAATGTTCTTTAGATGTATGTAACATGATTTAGATATAGAGTCAATGTGGGCAACAAAGGATAGGCGTGAATCAAGGATTACACCTAGGCAGCGAGCTTGTGGGGTGGGATTTATGGTCATGTTATCAACAGAGATAGAAATGTCAGGTATGCTCTTGTTGGCGGGTGGGAATATTATTAACTCTGTTTTAGAAAGATTAAGTTTGAGTTGACGAGAGGACATCCAAGATGAAATGGCAGAAAGACAGTCAGTTACACGGGACAACACAGATGTCGAGATATCAGGAGAGGATAGATAGATTTGGGTATCATCCGCATAGAGATGATACTGAAAGCCAAAGGAACTTATTAGATTTCCAAGAGAAGCGGTATAGATAGAGAACAGCAGAGGACCTAGCACCGAGCCTTGTGGTACTCCAACTGATAGGGGAAGCAGAGCAGAGGTGGCTCCAGAGAAATTAACAGTGAAAGAGCGATTAGAGAGGTAAGATGAGAACCAGGATAGAACTGTGTCTTGAAGACCTAGGGATTGCAGCGTTTGTATGAGAAGAGAGTGGTCAACGGTGTCAAATGCAGCCGAGAGATCAAGGAGAATTAGGAGAGAGTAATGGCGTTCAGTCTTAGCAGTGATCAGATCATTAACAACCTTGGTCAGCGCAGTCTCTGTGGAGTGTTGAGAACGAAAGCCAGACTGAAGAGGATCCAACAGGTTGTTTGCGGAAAGAAAGCGTGTGAGGCGAGTGTAGGCAAGTCTCTCTAGAAGCTTGGAGGGGCAAGGGAGCTGAGAGATGGGACGGTAATTTGAGAGAGAGTTTGGGTCGGAGTTTTGTTTTTTTTAGAATAGGAGTAATCACTGCATGCTTGTATAGTGATGGAAAGATGCCAGTAGAGAGTGAGAGATTACAGATTTGAGTTAGAGGTGAAATGAGCACAGAAGACAGGGATCTACCAATTTGCGAGGGAATAGGATCAAGAGGACAGGAGGTAGAGTAGGAAGATAAGAAGAGCGTAGAAATTTCCTCTTCATTTGTGGGGTCAAATGAAGAAAGGGTGTCAGAGGGTAGTGGGAAGGAAATGAGCTGATGGCTTGTTGAGGAAGAGGATACCATTTCTAGTCTGATCTTGTCAATCTTGTCCTTGAAGTAGGAAGCAAGATCCTGAGCACTGATAGTAGATGGAGGGTTCGGGGTGGGAGGATTGAGAAGATGATTAAATGTATTGAAAAGGCGTTTGGGGTTAGAAGCCTGAGCATAGATAAGAGATTGAAAGTATGTTTGTTTTGCAGTGTCCAGAGCATTTCGATAGGAGTGGTAGACAGAAGTATATGTGAAGAAGTCATTAGAGCTTCGAGATTTACGCCAGTGACGTTCTGCTTTACGGGACAGTTTTTGAAGATTTCGTGTTGCTTTGGTGTGCCACGGTTGACATCGAAGTCGACGTGTAGTATGAAGTGTCGCTGGAGCCACTTGATCAAGGGCCGTTGCTAAGGTTAGGTGAAAATGAGGTACTGCCATCTCAGGGGATGAGAATGTAGAGATAGGGGAGAGAAGGTGTTGGAGAGAGGTGGAAAATTGTTGAAGATTAATAGAATTGAGATTTCTACGAGTATGAGGAGGCTTGGTTGAGTTAGACAGTAGAGAGGTTAGAGCAGTGGGGGTGAGAGTGTAGCTGATAAGGTGATGATCCGAGAGGGGGAAGGGTGTATTAATAAAATTAGAAACTGAGCATAGTCTAGAGAAAACAAGATCAAGGCAGTGGCCATCCTTATGAGTAGATGATTCAATCCACTGGGAGAGGTCAAGTGAGGATGTTAGAGAGAGTAGTTTGGAAGCAGCTTTGGAAGGTGGGTTATCAATGGGGATGTTGAAGTCACCCATAATGATGGTGGGGATGTCTGAAGATAAGAAGTGAGGGAGCCATGCAGAGAAATCCTCAATAAATTGTTGGTGTGCTCCAGGGGGACGATAGATCACCGCAACACGTAGGGAGAATGGATTAAAAATGCGAATAGCATGTACTTCAAAAGATGTGAACGTGAGTGATGGGACATTTGGTAGAACTGTGTATGTGCACTGTGGGGAGAGAAGTAGTCCAACCCCACCTCCTTGTCTGCCTTCGGGTCTGGAGGTGTGGGTGAGATGGAGGCCACCATGTGAAAGTGCTGCAGGTGAGGCAGTGTCTGATTGCATGAGCCATGTTTCTGTTATTGCCAGAAGGTTGAGGTTTTTTGAGAGGAAGAGATCATGAACGGAGGTAAGTTTGTTACAAACAGAGCGTGCATTCCAAAGGGCACATTTAAAGGACTTGGGAAGAGAGGGGAGACAGGTGATATGTTTGAGGTTTGCTATAGAACGGTAGTGCTCAGATGTATGTGTGTGTGAGGAGTGTGGGGGACCTGGATTAGGTGATATATCACCAGCTAATAGAAGCAGAGTGAGCGAAAGATAGGCAAGGGGATTGTAAGATGTGTGGCCTTTTATTTTCTGGCGACAGGTGGAGGCTGTACTTGTTAGCGATAATAAATAGGATAACAGTTCATGGGTGTTAAATAGAGGTGAGTGGAGTAATGCAGGTGCAATATGAACAAATTTGTGTGTTGGTGGAGGGGTGAAAGATGACACAGTCCTAAAGATCATGCCATGAAATGAGACTAAGAAAAGCAATTTGTGAAACATTGTGATAAAAGGGGTAAAAGCAAAAAGCAAGGGTATTTTAAGAATTACCTCTTAGCAGTCTTCCATATAAATAGACAAGTAGTGCAGAAATAGGCTGTGGCAGATGCAGCTTATTGCTGGGAGTAAAATCAAGTCAAATGTAGTCCAATGTTTGGCCAACTGTGTTGTCTAACTGTGCATTTTCGTCCACTTTGTGAGAAAATCCCACTTAGTGTAGAAATCACACACGTCTAACCCCACATACGTCTCCCCATAGATACTGTGATACTTGTTGTATGGAGATCCCTTATCTGATCCTCTCAGGCTGGTTCTTTCCCTGTTGTACCTGGTGCAGTTATAATTACTTATATCTTACACCGTCCTCCTCACTATAGCCTCCCTAAAGGATGTAAGCTCTTATGAGCAGGCCCTCCTCCCTCCTGTCTCTCTACCTTCTCTTCTGCTCCAAACTCAATATATTTGCCTTGCCTGGAGCCTCTGAAGTCTTGGTATTACTCGTTCATTGTTTTGTTCTGTTATTCCCTGTACTGTCTATTGTCTGTATTGTGTACGGCGCTGCGGAAACCTTGTGGCACCTTTTAAATAAGCTATAATAATAATATGATCGCAGCTGAGATCATGTGACCTGCCCCCTCACCCTGTCAGCTGATTGATTGTCTGATGTTCCCGCCGCCGCTGAAGGAAGAAGGAGCAGAGAGGCTGTAACAATCAACATATGGGTAAGTAGATTTTAACCACTTTATACTTTTTGTGCTATCACTAATATATATATATATATATATATATATATATATATAGTGTCTGGTCTCGCCTCTATGGTGATTGACCACACCCCTTCTGGTGGGCCCCTACCATTGCAGTCCCCCGGTGGGCCCCTCATGCCCCAGTCCGAAACTGGCCTGGGGCTCTTCTCAGAAATATCTGGATGCTGTAGGAGGTAATGGTTCCGGGCAGCTGACGGAGGATGGTGCGTGGAAGAAGGACTGCAACGACCTTTGTTCCTATTCCTTTGGCTAAAGTTACCCCAGGTCTGGTGATTCTGTGTGCTTGCCAAAGCCAAGGGGACAGTGAAGCTCTACCAGGAAAGCGGAAGCCTTTATTTTGATTTTCAAAGATGCCCATAATAGGACCAACATTGTATTGTATGTACGACTCTCGTCTCCATTGTGCATACCTGTAATTGATATTCCTGAACCATATGTTGTTTTTGTGCCTGTTGTTGGTGTTACATTAATTAAAGAGACCATTGGTAAATTAGGATATCTGCCTTGTTGGAAGTATTTCCACACATACCAGGGAACACTGTAGGCTGTTCAGCATTTGGTAGACACCGTTCCCTCACACAAACCATGATACACTGCAAGTACTGCAAATTATGTCTCTATTTAGAAGCTAAGTTACAGTATGACAGTTTAACCAGAATCCACAACAAGGCCACCTTTTTATGAAAAACTGACAAATGGATTATTTGTCAAAATACTAAATTAGGGACCCAAGAGCCGAAAATAAACATGTACATGCAACACAGAGCACAGGACAATGACAGTGGTGGAGAAGGTAGCGTCTGTGGTATGGGTTGAAATGGGAGAACAATTGACAGTGATTTGTCATGGTAGATATTGTACAAGAGGGTGGCAATATTTGTGAGTGTATTATTTTAAGTGGTGAGTTGGTTATCAAATTTGTGCTCCATACGGGTGAGGGTTGTGGAAATTTCTGCAACGTGTATGTCTAGGGACGGATTCAAAATAGTGACTGATGTGCGACAGTGTCTGCTGACTCAAGAGTCGTGCATCCTCACTCCGAGGAGCCTCCACATCACGGGCAGCCACCTCCACTTCAGGACTGTCTTCAGCCACATCCTCCCCCTCACGTTCTCTATATAGAGAGAAAAAAGAAGATGAAATAAAAAATGACCTTATAAACTAAGCAACCTAAAAAAAATGCTCATTGAAGAAATATTAATTATGCACAAGCGTGATGCATCCATTTTGACGATGATAGCTACAGGGAATTTAGCCACAAACATGCCTTGGTATTCCAAACTAAAAGTATATATGGTTTTGACATTATGAAAGAGCCATATTTATGTTTTGAATTAGATTGGAACAACACATTAACACATTTGCAAATCAGTGTGGACATTACATTCCCTATAAATCTCTAGAGACTGAAGTGTCTTTTACATTTCTGTCTCCATTACTGAAGTCCTGTTGTCTTACCTGTCAGTATTTGATTAAATCTTGGTCTCCATGAAAATGGCCACCTCCATAGGCATCAATACATGGACATAGGACACAATTTCTGAACTGTGTCATCATGCCACAGATGGCGAAGCCAACCACGTCTTATACTGGCTCAGCATCAGGGAGAATGCCAGACTCTTCAGGGAGTGAGGGAGATCACCCCTATTTCAGTCTCCCTGACATTCAGGGAGAGATGGCAAGTATAAAGTATTTACATTAAAGCCTTGACATAATTTTAAAACATTTATATGTCCATTGTACTGGTAACAAATCTCTGATGTCGCACATGTTCAATTAAAGTTGACATAAATGTCACAGGTTGTCATCGTAATGGGCCTACAAACTATTTTAGGAAAATACACTCTCCACGCCCCCCTCCCCTTGCCAGAATAGAATTGTGTATATATATCAAAATGCAACACAAAAGTATTAGGCCTCTTGCTCCAACTGTATCTTGTATCCCAATAGACATTACTGACAGTTTAAAGTTATGTAACAGTGCATGTCTCTGCTAACTCCTGTCTGTTAGGTGGGCATGGATTTATTTGGTTTGAAATTTTCTTATACAGCTACCGAAGATGCCTCAGTCAGGCCCAGAACCTCCCCCCCCCCCCCCTCGGTGGGCGAAATTGCGGCCAAAATTATAAAATAGTTATGAAATTGTGTAGTCATAAGTAGTAATTCATAATTAGTTTAACGAATATATTCACTGAATTTCAAACTTGTGTACCTGTCATATCCAAATGTGTATTTAGATATATGGAACATGCGTACACTGTTAAACAGTATAACAGGCTTATCTCTGTTATCAGACAATGAGTGATTGATGACTGTAAGAGGATAGAGTTCACAGAGTGACTGTGATAGAAAGATGTAGTTTTAGTACCACTCTTGAATCTGCTTGAAAATGTGGTAGATGTAAGGCTTGTAATTACATTTAATCAACAAAATCATTTGCAGATCGATATGGAGAATCATACAAAATAACATCCTTTATTAATTGTAATACTCATTGAGTAATATACTGCCTTATTTGTCCTTGTTGTAAAACATACGTAGGCATGACAAGTAGGTCTCTTAAACAGAGAATCCTTAAGCATGCAGGTAATATCCACAATGCTGAAAATAACCACAGAAAATTTGAGGTACTTTCCACAGTTGCTAAACATTTTTTAAAAGAGCATTGTGGTAATCCTAAATATTTGCAAGTTTTTGGACTCGAAAAAATAGAGATGGGTATTAGAGGAGGAGATATGAAAAAGGAACTGTTAAATAAGGAATCTAGAATGATTTTCATGATTAAATTCTGTCATTCCAAATGGCCTTAATGATGATAATAATCTTTCCCCCTTTTTGAATTATTTTAATTTTAACTTTTTTTCTATAAATCCTTGTAAATGTTCACCCAATCACTATCTATATAACAATATTGTTTCACCTTTAATATCTCTATTATAAATCCACTAGTGTTTTTTTTCACCTCCATATTTATTTGTTTACAATAATTTTAGATAGTTTCAACATATTTATAGTATCTCATTATTATGCACATAGATTTTGATGGTCATTTTTCCTCTTATTAGCACTTAACATTAACCTGAATTCGCTATTATATTCATTCTTCATTTTTTTCAGTAGCCCCCAAATATTTATCCTAGAATTTCATAAACACTCACAATTATTAATCACTAGTTATTAAAAGTATCTTTTCAACTTATCACTCTTTTTCTAATATTAACACAATTAATCTTAATGATATACACGATCAAGTGGATTTTTGAATAATACAATATTATTTATTATTAAGCACATTTTTAAATATTATACCTAAAAATACTGACTCCATGTGTAAATTTATTAATGATTTGGATGATAGATTGAATATACATTGGGATAAAACATGAAGAAGGTTCTGTCTTTTTCTGGTTTGAACTTTTTACTCAATATTCTTATATATTCTTATATATTTTTAGTTATTTTATTTTTCAATATTTTTTATTCCTTTTTCTGTTTTGATTATATGCTTCTTTTCTTTTTCTTTTTTTTTATATAATTTGATGAATTTTTAATTAATAGCAATATTAATAATAAATATCTCAGATAGTATACCTTCATAAATACCACGAAACATCGCACCATGAGAATTAAAGATAAATACTGTACTGTCTATTATATAGAGACATAATATAACTTACCTGATAGAGTAAATTAAAGGGATACTTACCAAATGTCAAGATGAGCTAGATTGTGCTGGGATTCGAGGATACCTAAAAACAAACATGTAATAATACAAATCAATAAAGATTAATGTTATACAGTTTATTAATAAATAGCAACCTCAGTTTAAACTTAGTTTTTCTCCTTTTTTTAGATTATATATATTATCAGATTGTATTTGAATGCATCTAATTTGGGACATATATCTGCCTACTGACACTGATGATCTTTGTTATAATTTCGGAATGACGACTCTCATACTTACCTGATCCTAATTATCAACATGGCAAATGATTGGCTGGAAGGGATTTAAAAACCCCGCTCACCCTCTGAAACGGCTTTCCTTGATAAAGCTTGTCAGCGAAACGCGCGTTGGCGTTTCACACCGGGAACAGTCACCCTGATTTATACACACTATACTGTACAATTAGCACTTGCCGTAATAGAATATTTTAATTTTAAAATGTTCATTTAGAAGCTGAATTAGAAAGAAGCTTTTTAGTTACAGAATACAGCGATCAGTACCGTCTCCATATCATCCTAAGCACAAGCAAATTCAGTAAAAGATAATCTTATTCGTGGGAAGTTAATAAGCATACTGAATTAAATGAACAATCATATATAACAGCTCAGGAATGAGTGAACATTATTAGTAAATGCCTCTCCGATCGTAAAGTTATACAGTCAATGTATTTCAACATACTGCTATAAACACTGTAAGGGAATTTGCTATTAATGTTAACTTAGGTACTAACAATCATTCTTTGAATAACTGCCTCTTATTATGCGGTTTAAATAACTAGATTAAGCTAGATGCACAACTATTAAATTGATCCATTTGAGCTTAAGAATTGTTCAACACAAACAAATACATCGGGCACCTGAATAACTACTTTGAACATATTTCGCTGTTAACATTGTTTCTAGTCACTAAGTAATAACCAGTTCAAGAGGGACACATTATCCCGCTGACAGTGTTTAGAATCATTAGCATGTATCAATGCTAATGCAACTATTCCAATTAGCTAGCATAACAGCTAACTCAGAGTACCCAATACAGAGTTAAATTTTTAAGTTCTCATACTTACGGTTCTTCTCGCTACACCATTTAAATCAACTTAAGAGTGGTAATCAGGGGCGGATTTAGGAAATTATTATACCCCAGGCGATGTAGGGGGGGGGGGGGGGGGGGCGATTTAGGCCCCGCCCCCTTTCCGACTTCTAAGGTTGCCGGCGGCTGCACAGTATGTGCAGGTCCGTTCAGCAGTGACAGTGTGCTGCCCGGCCCCCCCCCCCCCCCCTGGATCCGCCACTGGTGGTAATAAAATATCAACATTGTATAACTATACGTCTTAGTCACTCCGTGAATTCTGTCTCTTACAGGTATTAATCAGTCATTGGGGCCTATTTTTTACCCTTCGGTTTTTTCAGTAGAAACTTTTCAATCCTTATCTCCTTGATAAGGATTAAAAGTTAACGGCAATGTATTAAAAAAAGATCTCAGGGACAGCAGTGCCGATAACCTGCTGTTCTTGAGAAGTGACTCACCAGTGTCTCGCAGTCTTTTCGCATTGATGAATGCTGGGGTGATCTTCTCTTTAATTTTTTTTGCTACTGCACATGCGTCAACCGTAAATGCCGGCCGTGTGCACAGTCATCTCCCACTGCGAGTGTGTGTTGCTTGTGGGACGGACAGCATTACAGAAGCAGCAGCAAAATAATTAATGAATATCTTTCCAATATCAACCTGTAAATGGTATGTACAATGTATTCTGAATCATTGTTTCTATTATTTTTTTTTAAAACTCACTTTTAAAATTAATATGAATAAAGAGTGTTTTATTAATAAGTAATGTAATGTAATTTTATATAAATAGAACCCATATATACTATACTCAGTGAACCTTTGCATGTGACTGGGAGGGATCACATGATCCCTCCACACACGCGCTGTCAGATGGCGTACATTTACTTGTAGAAAATGAGAAATCTTTCAATGACCATACTTTGATACATAGCGATACTGAGCACTCCCCTTGCATTGTTATGGGGAGTGCTCAGAAAAACCCTAATAGGTGCAAAGAAGTAGATATCTGCTGCGATGCTACAATAATGCGTAATGATTTACTGGTAAATCCCCGAAAACAACAGTTTTCGGGGGTTTTACAAGGGGGGATAACTTTGATTGGGGCAGCACAGTGGCGTAGTGGTTAGCACGTCTGCCTCACAGCACTGGGGTCATGAGTTCGATTCCCGACCATGGCCTTATTTGTGTGGAGTTTGTATGTTCTCCCTGTGTTTGCGTGGGTTTCCTCCGGGTGCTCCGGTTTCCTCCCACACTCCAAAAATATACTGGTAGGTTAATTGGCTGCAATCAAAAATTGACCCTAGTCTGTCTGTCTGTGTGTGAGTGTGTGTCTATAGTAGGAAATTTAGACTGTAAGCTCCAATGGGGCAGGGACTGATGTGAATGAGTTCTCTGTACAGCGCTGCGGAATTAGTGGCGCTATATAAATAAATGATGATGATGATGATGATGATAAACAGGCCCCATTGTCCGACAATAGAGATAAGCCTATTACACTGTTTAACAGCGTTTGTATGTTCTATATAACTAAAGACACATTAACTACCTATGCAAGTAATCCCCTTAGCTAACGGAGTTAATTTTTCAAGTTTTACACTTACGATCTCATTCCTCTTTCTATATTATTCAAGCAGATTCAAGAGTGGTGCTTAAACATCAACAAAGCTGCACCAACGTACATCTCCTCTCTTGTCTCAAAATATCTCCCAACTCGGCAACTCCATTCTCAACAAGATCTGCGTCTCTCATCCACCCTCATTACATCCTCCCATTCCCGATTTACGGGACTTTTTTTGGGCTGCACCCACTCTATGGAATTCTCTCCCTCACATAATAAGACTTTCCTCTGGTCTACAAACTTTCAAGCTTTCTCTAAAAACCCACCTCTTCAGACAAGCTTATAATATTCCTCAAACACCCTCTTAACCTCATTACATTACCCCGTTACCAACCTCTACACAGCTAACACAAGACAATAACCCTCTGACCAACATACAGCCCACTAAAAACTTTGTAACCTTTTCATATTAGCTAGACAAATATTCAATATGATGTAGCACTTACCCTTGTGTATCAAACCATTGTCCCATAGATTATAAGCTTGCGAGCAGAGCCTCTTACCTCTCCGTATGTATGTATTACCCAGTATTATTTTAGTACTGTTTGTTCCCAATTGTAAAGCGCTACAGAATCTGCTGGCGCTATATAAATAAATGCTGTTGATTATGATGATGATAGATGGACCACCATCAATGCGCTTAATGCGTCCTCAATTGTAACACAGTACATTTGCTTGTTTTGATCTTTAGGTCGAGGACCTATAAAGTCAATTTGCCACATTCGACTAGCCATTTTGCCATTTAATATATGGCTCCATGGCAGGTGATGAACGAAGGCAAACTGTTCATTCAGTTAATGTTGCATAATTTATCTGGCCATGCTTTCTGAACACTAGTGGCTATTCATTTTCCACATATGCACCCATGCTGCATTGGAACTTGGCTATCTGGTACAGCACCTAGATCAGTAAGCAATCTGGCAAGCCACGTAAATATGTGGATTGCCAGATGGCCAAAGTGCTGTAAACTGGTTAATCAGGTGCCACGCGGGACAACTGGGTTGTATGTGAGTTCCTTCACACCAAGAACAATTGTTGACCAGCATACGAAAAAACGTGGGCCATCGTTCCACAAGATTTTTTCACCATACTTGATCAAATTAGGTCAGATTTCAGACCAAAATTGTCTCTCTGGTCAGCATTAGTGTGAGGACTAAAATGTAGGTAAACTAAGACCTTGTCAAGTCTAGTTCCATCATAGCTTATTCATCAATAATTATCCCAATTATACAACAGCAAAAATACAGTATTTGAATCAACTAACCCAACTTGTTAACACATTTTTATTAAATACATTTTTTTTTCATTATCATCAAACATAACCTATCTGCAGTCAGGATTGCCAATTTAATAGATTTCTGTTTGTTTAAAATAATACAATTTATTTAATGAAGATGAACTACTAAAATGCCCCCTGCCCATTAATTAGTTATTATATTTGCGCCCAAATTGTACTTTATTATTACAAAGCTGTTGTAGTGTTAAAATATAGGGCAACAATTACATGCATGCAATTAATTGCAATATTTTCTGATTAATTATTACATAGCGTGAGATAGCAGGACAGGATTTGGAACATCTGTAACAATCTACAGGGTGGCACAATTACTTATTTATCAAAGGAATTCATTTAAAAATGATGATATGATACGTTCTCTTTTCTGTTGTCTGTTGTGATCTTCTAATTAGTGCTCCAGGGATTATAGGGAATGTGACGGGCAATAAAATACGTAAGAGTTATTGTATTTTTTAAATGTGAGACATGTATAAAAGGCACAGTATTAATGATCGGTTAATCCACTCTTTTTTGCACAAGACCTGGTCCCAGAACACAGTAAGGTATATCGTCATTTTTTTGACAATTTAATGTGCATTATTACTATAGTAAGGGTTTTCATTAATCCAGTGCTTTGAATATGAACTTGTTTAAACACTGATTTAGCCGGTGATAATCGTTAATACGATTACCACAATTGCGACACCCACTTGATTTACGAATAAAAAACAAAAGTGGTAAAAACCGATGTAAATATTAATAGGCTTATCTTTAAAATGATTGTGCAGATCACCGATGGAGCAGTTTGCTGACCGAAAGGGATTTCGCATGAAGAGCTGTCCGGCACTACAGTTTAATGTCATCGCGACTTCTATTAAGTTGAATTTAAAGCGGCAATGTCGAGCCCCCACAGGTTAAGTCTTAAAACACTTAACCCGACATTGCCGCTTTAAATTCACATTAATAGAAGTCATGATGACACTGATCTGCACAGTTGATTTAAAGGTAAGTCTATTAATATTTACATCGGTTTTTAACACTTTCGTTTCTTATTTGTAGGTCACGTGGGTATCAGGTTTTTCGCAATCGAAAAAACCGCACCCAACCCGATTTAACATTTCAGAATTGTACGTTTTAGAAACTAATACATTTGAAATAAACAGACGCTCACGGCACTGGTGTATGTGCATGTACGACAAGAACTCACTGACATCTGGTTGCCTCTCTGTTTGCGGAGAGCTGCCCGATCGATATCCCGGAGATTTTATGAGTTAAGCCAAAGTATCTTAAGGAATCAGGAATATAATTAAGGCAAGGGGCACTTAAGCTGGCTAGATACACATCATTGTGTCTTTCTTTACTAAATTATTGCATTTCTGTACAATCACATCAATATCCAATTAAGCCACCAACTTTACAATGCCATTGTTGTTGATCTGCTAGAGCAGATAGATGCTTGCAGCAAATTTAGGACATTCATAGGATTGATATATTTAATCACATGATTACAGTATTCACATTTCAATCAGATTCAATTTCACCAAAAATAATCAGATTATTGATCAGTTTAATCATCTACATTTGATCATATTGTATCACTTATGTCCCACAGATGTGAATTATTTTATTGTATGATGTGTTATTATTGTACATGGGTGTCATTGTGGCTCTATTTTATATCTATATTGATTATTAAGGAGTATTAACTAATACTGGGTTTCAAACCTCCATTCAGCCAAGTCTAGAAGATGCCACTGGTTGAGAAATATCACATAAGATGCTTATCTTTGCCATATTATATTGGTCTCAGAGTGTTGAGATTTGACATACTATACTATTTTGTACTCTCTTGTCTTTTCTTACTTCCAAATATATATTTGAACCCTAAATGATAAGGTTATTTATTTATTGAAACTTTATTATAGACAAGGTAACCAAAAGTGTACACCCTTGTCCAGATTGAGTCTAACCAGTCTAATGATAAAGCTATATTTATTTCCCTACATATATGCCTCTTTTTATGTATCCATGGGTTTTATTAGCTTTTGCAGCAGCAGCCTGGCATTGAGTACTCTTACTAAGCTTACTGTTTATTTGTATTCCTAAATCCTTTTCACTCTGATCTAAACGGTGTCCCACAGTGTAAACCTAATTGTTTCTATAGCCTAGATGTATTGCCTTACATTGGGCCCCATCTGCAAATGACTAAACATTGGCATTTAAAACCACAATAAATATCATAATAAATACATTTTTAGCAATTTGACATCCCCAGAAGCGGTGACTTTTATTTTCAATGGGAATATAAAATATATGATGATGGTGATGATAAATTTGGCAGGTAGGAAAATTCTTTAGTGTCATGTATTAGTAATAGATTCCCCATAATCTTCAAATAAAATCAAAACTATTAAGATTAATGTGGATTGATTCACCAGGAATTTGTAAAAGGTAAATTGTAGAGATACAATTGTTAGAAAATATATAAATAACATTTCCATTTATATAAATATTCACTAGGTGAGTGTAAAAACAATAAAAGTGTTAATTCATGAAAAACAAACAGCCACCCCCGAAAAAGATCAAATCAAATAACCTTCACATTTTAAATTGGTAAAATAAGTCGTATATATCTCACACATACTTATCCAAAAGCAGCACCATATTTTATTAAATGTGAATCTGTAATGTGAGTGTAAAAATTGTACATTGCAGCATTGTGGCTAAATTGTTTTGGTAAAACATTTGTGTTTAAAAATTATGAGCATTAAAAATATTGTCTTATATGTAACCCCTTAATGCGAGATTAGAATGATACTTAATCAATTAGAACAGTGGTCAGGGAATAGGGGTAAATTACCCTAAATGGGGTAAAAATGAAATTCCTAGTGTAATGCTGCTGATTCACATGCTGTCAGTTGGATTGTAGACCCCTTTAGATGGGAAATTGCTGTTGTAACAGAAGAGCCTGAAGGGTTGGCAGAGGCACTTCTTGAGCTGCGATGTAATAATGAAGCACGTATTGCATTTGAAAACAAAGCAGATCTGTCATATTTTTGGATGTCAACAGCTGCAAAGGCATCAAAATTGCACATGAGGAGGAAGTCAAAAAGCTGCTGCCTTTTGCAACAACCTACCTTTGTGAACAAGGATTTTCCACTCTAAAAAACATAAAAACAAAGCAGAGAAATCAATAGGACGCTGAAGACTGTATCCAAATTGCTCTGACATCAAAATGCCCCAATATTGATGCTCTCGTATCAAAAATGAAGCAACATCATTTCTCCAAAACCTGAAGTTTTGGAGTTGAAGCTTTCAAAGAAATTTTGAATAGATTCAATACAAGTTTGCTTTCCAATAGTTAATAATATATGATTTCCTTCCTTTCAAATCAAGGAGGTAACGTCGGCGTATCTAAATATATTTTGCGGTAAATGGTAAAAAAAGTTTCCTGACCCCTGAATTAGAACAATCGGTATTGCAGACTCGAATATTTAATTATATTTATTTTCAATTGTATTGCTTCTTTGGTAGTTATATTCTGTATTTTTATTTTATTTATTTTTGTGGCTTGTGGTTCTTTGTGCATTTTCTTACTTTAGCAAAGTGAGTAACTTGCGATAACTGTTTAACAGAGAGTTCTCCTGTACTATGGCTGTGACGAGGCTTTACTTGGAGGTAAAACAGAGCGCCTGTCCGATACACCTTTATCTAGGGGAGGTGGGTGGTGCCAAACTCAGGGTGGAAAGACATGGGGTTGACACCTGTCATTCAGAATATAGCTGGGTAGGACCTTAAGGTTTAAATGGCTTGTGTCTCCTGTGGGCGGTGTGATCAATGCTGGAGAAGCCGACCCATCTATTATAGACAGTCTGTTTTTAGATTAGTGGTAGGGATCGCCAAAGGGAAATTAAATGATTATTTGAATATTATTTGCCATCCTGACGTCTGACAATAAACCAGAAGTCTCATATACCAGAAATACTTTATGAGTGTCATTTTAGAGGAGCCAATGTCACAGTTACTTGTTAGTGGATACTTGCAGCTTTGATCTATTATCATCAGCTATATATATAACGCCACTAATTCCGCAGCGATTTTCGTCAGTCCCCTCCCCGTTGGAGCTTACTGTCTAAACTCCCTAACATACACAGACCGATATAGATTAAAGTCAATTTGACAGCAACTAATTGACCTACTTGCATGTTTTTTGTCACTCACCGGACCGTGAGTGCCTCTTCCCGGACATTTAGGAACCGTGGTCGTCCACCATCCTGAGGGTCTGCGCATGCGCAGCCCTTTTCTATACTTCAGTGTATACCCCTTTAACTCAATTGGCAGATCAGGCAACCTCCCTATATTAAGCACCTGTGGTCAACACCACGTTGCCTGATCTTGGAGTCTCATTCCTCATGAGTCTCTGAAGGTGTTCCTGTATTACTCGTGTATTCAGCGCTGCTGATTCCTGTGGTTTCCAAACCACTTCTACTACTGTGGTTCCATACCACTTCTACCATCAACTGTATCATCATGACTGTTTGCTGATTCCTATCCGCTGCCTCCGTGCACTACAGTCTTCTATACCACTTCATCGCTATTGTATATCTTTGGGACTGTTGCTGATTCCTATCCGCTGCCTCCGTGCACTACAGTCTTTTAAACCACTTCAACGTTATTTTATATCAATGTGACTGTTTGCTCATTGCTATCCGCTGCCTCCGTGCACTCCAGCTTTTACCTCACTCACCTGCTTCTCATCAAGTCTGTTTGCTGATTCCTATCCGCTGCCTCCGTGCACTACAGTCTCCTGCTTGCAACTCGCCTGTGTTCAACATCGTGACTGCCAGCTGACTACTATCCGCTGCCTCTGTGCACTACGGTCTCCTGCTTGCAACTCGCCTGTGTTCAACATCGTGACTGCCAGCTGACTACTATCCGCTGCCTCGGTGCACTACAGTCTCCTGCTTGCAACTCGCCTGTGTTCAACATCGTGACTGCCAGCTGATTACTATCCGCTGCCTCCGTGCACTATAGTCTCATCTCATCTTTGCTGTGACTTCCTCGAGACTGCCGCTTTCATTGCCATCTGTTACACTTCGTGATCAACAGCTCCGGCCCTGCGCTGCACTCCTGTTTCCCATCGCTGTTGGTTCCTGTGGTTGCTACTGGTTACCTCCGTGTGCCGCTGAGTCCTGCTGCGGTGGTCAACGCTATCGTCCATCTCCTGCTGATCCACTCTCCACGCCTTCACGTGTTCCACTGGTCTCTACCCTTCTGTCAGCATTGGATTTGTATCTCATCTACTACCCTCTGCTGGATCATCTCCATTCTCCTGGGTCCCCTATGAGTCCAGTTCCACGTGTTGCTGACTCCTGTGGATTCGTGTCCCTGTTGGTCTACTCACCTGTGCGCTGCACCTGCTAGACCGCTGCTTCACCTATCCAGGGACTTCCTATCCAGTCGGCCTCCAGCCGCTCAGGTACCGCTGCAATTCCATCTGACTGCTACTGCTGAACCACGGTATGCATACTTCTCATTGACTGTGCTGTGTATTGCATATCTTGCTGGACTGTGTTTGGTTCTCTCTGGAGTCTGCTATCCGCTGAGTCTATTGCCATCATTGACTGTGTTAGCATTGTGCTGGACTACTTCAAGAGACTTTCTAGATTGCAGACCTGATCAGTCATTTACATATATATATATCTATATTGTGCATATTACTGTGGATCGTGTATAAGGTGCCTGTGTATATCCTGTGTTGCAGTCTTCCCCCGTGCACCTCCTCACATATAGATTCAGTGGTACAACTTGCTGATGTCAGACCACTGATCCCTGTTTCCGGTATCACCTGTTCCATTATCCTCTCACATAGCAGTGGTACAACTCGCTACCGCAGACCACTGACTACCTGGATACCTCCACTTGGATTCCATTCCTTCACTCAGACAGCGGTACAACTTGCTACCCGCAGACCGCTGACTCTCATCACCTCCTTGTTTCTGTTGGACATTCCTCCTCACTATAGCAGTGGTACAACTTGCTATCGCAGACCACTGACTACCTTCACGTGTCCTTGTCCATACAGTTCCTTGTGTATCATTACCTCATTATTACCAGTGTTGCTAGTCATAGACTTTCCTGAGCATCTCATCGGCCATCATTTCATGTTCCGTGATCACCCAGCTACCAGAGTACCCTATTACCATCTACATTGCTCTGGTAAGCCTACCATCTGGTGATCCCTGGGTAAAGACTCCTAGTGCCCGTGACAGTAAGATCAGGCCATGACAGACCCAGATGCGGAACCTACCGCCAAAGAGATGCTGCAACATCTGGTTAGCCGTGTGGAACAACAGGATGCCCGCCAACAGCTGTTACTTCAGTGTTATCAGTCATTAACCTCCCAAGGAACATCTGGACAGACTGTGACAGCTACTACTGAAGCTCCTGTGCTTTCCTCCGTTTCCCCATTGCCATCCCAGGTGTCTACAGCTTCCACGCTTCACCTGCCTACTCCGTCAAAGTACGATGGAGACCCCAAAACTTGTAGGGGTTTCCTTAACCAATGTTCAGTCCATTTTGAGCTCCAACCTCAAAATTTTTCTACCCATCGTTCCAGAGTGGCCTATCTTATCTCTTTGTTTTCAGGACAAGCCCTGGCTTGGGCCTCCCCTCTGTGGGAGAGAAATGATCCAATATTACAAGATAGTGCCAAATTCATTTCTACATTCCGAAGTGTGTTCGATGAACCAGGTCGTGTGACCTCCGCTGCTTCCAGCATCCTCCGTCTGCGACAAGGATCTCATACTGTAGGCCAGTACGTCATTCAATTTAGGATCTTAGCCTCTGAACTTCAGTGGAACACTGAAGCCCTAGTTGCCGCCTTCTGGCAGGGGCTTTCCGATAAAATTAAAGATGCACTGACTACTCAAGAGCTTCCTTCGTCCCTTGAAGATTTGATCTCTCTATGCCATCGTGTTGATATGAGATTTCGTGAAAGAGAGGCTGAGAAAACGACTTCTGCTAAAGCACCTCTTCGCTCTAACCCTCAATTTCGTCCAGTGTCACCCGCTGTGATTCCCATGGAGATAGGACGTTCCAAGTTATCTTCTGAGGAGAGGAAACGAAGAGTCAAGAATAGACTCTGTATCTATTGTGCTGATTCCACTCATGTCCTCAGCTCCTGCCCTAAGAGATCGGGAAATGCCAGGCCCTAACTAGTTCTGGAGAGGTGAAGTTAGGGTCCCTGGAGTCCTCTCCATCGTCTATGAAATCTAAAGTCTGCGCTTTTGATGTGACTATTTCCTTTGCTACCAAAACCTTTGAGTCACAGGCATTGATTGATTCCGGTGCAGCAGGAAATTTTATTTCCAAATCATTAGTAAATCAATGGTCTCTACCAGTGATTACTTTAAAAACACCCATTACTGTGACGGCTATAGATGGATCACGTCTCATCAACGGTCTCATCACCCAGAGTACGTCTCCAGTAACCCTTCAGATTGGTGCCCTGCATCATGAAGAAATATCGTTTTTGATCCTTCCTGTTACGACAAGTCCGATTGTCTTAGGCCTTCCATGGCTTCAGTGTCACTCTCCCCAGATTGACTGGCGCACTCCTCGAGTTACATCTTGGGGAACCGAATGTCATCATCGTTGTCTCTCCCAAGTGGTCTCATTCAAAAGACAGCATTCGTCTATTCCACCAGGTTCTCCTCCACAAGATCCTTCATCTACGGATCTGTGTGATAAAGTTCAGTCTGAACGCCTTCCTCCTCATCGGGCGTTCATGACGTCATCGGACGTTGAAGATGGATCTCAGGAGTCATCTTCAAAAAGTCAAGTGCTGGTGGTTCACGGTCACCATCCGTCTTTTCCGGAATTTCCTGCCCTCCCGCCCACCCAAGTTCCTGCGGTGGAAACTGTTTGTCAGACCTTTAAAAATATCTGGTCTCAGGTCAAAACCTGTTTAAAGAAGACATCTATCAAATATAAATCTTTCGCAGATAGGAAGAGGCGGGCTATTCCACCACTAAAAATTGGAGATCGTGTCTGGTTATCCACTAAAAATATTCGTTTGAAGGTTCCATCCATGAAATTCGCCCCTCGTTTTATTGGTCCATATAGGATCATTCAAGTAATCAATCCAGTATGTGTGAAACTCCTTCTTCCTAAGAATCTTCGGATTTCTAATGCCTTCCATGTATCTTTGCTCAAACCTCTTATTATCAACCGTTTTTCAACTCCTCCCTCAGCTCCGCAGCCAGTTCAAGTTCATCAGGAGGAGGATTTTGAGATTACCGAGGTACTAGATGCAAAAATTTCGCGAGGAGTCCTCCACTTCCTCGTTCATTGGAAGGGCTTTGGTCCTGAGGAGCGCTCTTGGATCAAAGCTGAAGATCTTAATGCTCCTGCCCTTTTGAAGAAGTTTTACTCCAAAAATCCGGACAAGGCCGGTTCCAGGCGTTCTGTGCCCACCTTTAAAAGGGGGGGTACTGTCACTCACCGGACCGTGAGTGCCTCTTCCCGGACATTTAGGAACCGTGGTCGTCCACCATCCTGAGGGTCTGCGCATGCGCAGCCCTTTTCTATACTTCAGTGTATACCCCTTTAACTCAATTGGCAGATCAGGCAACCTCCCTATATTAAGCACCTGTGGTCAACACCACGTTGCCTGATCTTGGAGTCTCATTCCTCATGAGTCTCTGAAGGTGTTCCTGTATTACTCGTGTATTCAGCGCTGCTGATTCCTGTGGTTTCCAAACCACTTCTACTACTGTGGTTCCATACCACTTCTACCATCAACTGTATCATCATGACTGTTTGCTGATTCCTATCCGCTGCCTCCGTGCACTACAGTCTTCTATACCACTTCATCGCTATTGTATATCTTTGGGACTGTTGCTGATTCCTATCCGCTGCCTCCGTGCACTACAGTCTTTTAAACCACTTCAACGTTATTTTATATCAATGTGACTGTTTGCTCATTGCTATCCGCTGCCTCCGTGCACTCCAGCTTTTACCTCACTCACCTGCTTCTCATCAAGTCTGTTTGCTGATTCCTATCCGCTGCCTCCGTGCACTACAGTCTCCTGCTTGCAACTCGCCTGTGTTCAACATCGTGACTGCCAGCTGACTACTATCCGCTGCCTCTGTGCACTACGGTCTCCTGCTTGCAACTCGCCTGTGTTCAACATCGTGACTGCCAGCTGACTACTATCCGCTGCCTCGGTGCACTACAGTCTCCTGCTTGCAACTCGCCTGTGTTCAACATCGTGACTGCCAGCTGATTACTATCCGCTGCCTCCGTGCACTATAGTCTCATCTCATCTTTGCTGTGACTTCCTCGAGACTGCCGCTTTCATTGCCATCTGTTACACTTCGTGATCAACAGCTCCGGCCCTGCGCTGCACTCCTGTTTCCCATCGCTGTTGGTTCCTGTGGTTGCTACTGGTTACCTCCGTGTGCCGCTGAGTCCTGCTGCGGTGGTCAACGCTATCGTCCATCTCCTGCTGATCCACTCTCCACGCCTTCACGTGTTCCACTGGTCTCTACCCTTCTGTCAGCATTGGATTTGTATCTCATCTACTACCCTCTGCTGGATCATCTCCATTCTCCTGGGTCCCCTATGAGTCCAGTTCCACGTGTTGCTGACTCCTGTGGATTCGTGTCCCTGTTGGTCTACTCACCTGTGCGCTGCACCTGCTAGACCGCTGCTTCACCTATCCAGGGACTTCCTATCCAGTCGGCCTCCAGCCGCTCAGGTACCGCTGCAATTCCATCTGACTGCTACTGCTGAACCACGGTATGCATACTTCTCATTGACTGTGCTGTGTATTGCATATCTTGCTGGACTGTGTTTGGTTCTCTCTGGAGTCTGCTATCCGCTGAGTCTATTGCCATCATTGACTGTGTTAGCATTGTGCTGGACTACTTCAAGAGACTTTCTAGATTGCAGACCTGATCAGTCATTTACATATATATATATCTATATTGTGCATATTACTGTGGATCGTGTATAAGGTGCCTGTGTATATCCTGTGTTGCAGTCTTCCCCCGTGCACCTCCTCACATATAGATTCAGTGGTACAACTTGCTGATGTCAGACCACTGATCCCTGTTTCCGGTATCACCTGTTCCATTATCCTCTCACATAGCAGTGGTACAACTCGCTACCGCAGACCACTGACTACCTGGATACCTCCACTTGGATTCCATTCCTTCACTCAGACAGCGGTACAACTTGCTACCCGCAGACCGCTGACTCTCATCACCTCCTTGTTTCTGTTGGACATTCCTCCTCACTATAGCAGTGGTACAACTTGCTATCGCAGACCACTGACTACCTTCACGTGTCCTTGTCCATACAGTTCCTTGTGTATCATTACCTCATTATTACCAGTGTTGCTAGTCATAGACTTTCCTGAGCATCTCATCGGCCATCATTTCATGTTCCGTGATCACCCAGCTACCAGAGTACCCTATTACCATCTACATTGCTCTGGTAAGCCTACCATCTGGTGATCCCTGGGTAAAGACTCCTAGTGCCCGTGACATTTTTGAAGTGTGGGAGGAAACCAGAGCACCCGGAAGAAACCCACGCAAACACGGGGAGAACATACAAACTCCACACAGATAAGGCCATGGTCGGGAACTGAACTCATGACCCCAGTGCTGTGAGGCAGAAGTGTAATGTCACACACTGCTTTTAATGTTGAGGATTCTCTAAAGGGACGGTTTGATTACCCATTTTGTCTCTAAAGCTGACAATATAGCTCATATCTCCCTTATTGTGAGTTAGAGGTGTCTGTCTCACACACAAGATCACATTGCATGGGATGTGCAGGCTGAATGTCTTTTTGTGCTTAACATGTGTGCATTCTATGTGGAATGGGCCATATATGGCAGAAATACCCATGTGAACAAGCTGCGGGTAGTGGTTCCGAGGATTAAAATCAATTCCTCTCTGGAATGTTATGGTAAAAACTTTGATACATTTAAGGTAGTGTGACTAACATCGATTTTAATTGTCTTCACTTCTTTTCCATAGATTATAACAAACAATGTGCGGGATCAACGAAACCTCGTTTTTTGAGTTCTTCCTTCTTGGGTTCCACGAGTTCTATAACATCAAGATCATACTGTTCTGCCTGTTCCTTGTAGTCTATCTCCTGATTGTAACTGAGAATTGTCTGATCATCACATTGGTGTCAACATGCCGCCACCTTAACGTTCCCATGTACATATTGCTCAGGAATTTGTCACTGGCAGATCTTATGTTGACTTCGAACATTATACCAAAAATGCTACATGTGACATGGTCGGATGGCGCTATGATATCCAAAACAAACTGCTTCATCCAGTTCTACTTCCACTGCATTGCCACATATGCGCAGTCATTGATCCTCCCAGCCATGGCGTTGGACCGGTATCTGGCTATCTGTTATCCGCTGCATTATTCATCTATAATGAGCCACAATCTCTGCTTTCAGTTGGCTTTCTGGCCCTGGGCCATTGGAATCATTGTAATGTCAAGTGAACTGATTTTAATGGGTCAACTGGGCTTTTGTGGTTCCAATATAATTGACCATTTCTTTTGTGATTTTTCTCCAATTATAGAAATAGCCTCTACAGATTCTCATGAAGTGGCGTTTGAAGACTTTTTCCTTACCATCCTCCTATCATGTTTGCCTTTTGCGCTCGTCGTTATATCCTACATCTGTATATTTGTAGCCATTATTAAAATCACGTCTAACGATGGCAGAAGAAAAGCTTTCTCTACTTGCAGTTCCCACCTCGCGGCCGTATGCACTTTTTACGGGCCGTTATTTGCCGTATACATGATTCCGGTTGGGGGAAACACACCGTATCAAAATAAGGTTAAATCTCTTTTGTATACAACACTGACGCCGTTAATTAACCCGATCCTTTATAGCATGAGAAACCAGGAGATCAAAAAAGCAACACAACAGCTATTTTGTAAGAACACAACAAAGATTAATCCTTAAGTCTACTCAGAAAACAATTTGTGGAACTTTCCGTTCTTCCCGTTCTTCTCGTGTTTGATGGGTTTCCCTCAGGTTCTCCAGTTTCCTCCCACACTCCAAAGACATACTGGTGTGTTCTTTATATTCTGATAACATTAACACTAGTGTATGTGTTTCCAGGTAGTAGGGAATATAGATTGTAAGCTCCATTGGGCTCCATGGGCATCAACGACCGATGTGAATGAATATATATTCTTTGTGAAGTGCTACATAAATAACTGATAATAAATAAATTAATAATATTTTTGTAAAACAAGGCTCTGTACATATAATGATTTTTTTTAAATAATAACTTGAGCCACTTAAATGGAAAGTTTTTTGTTTTTTCCAGAATTGCTGGGTAATCAACCCCTCTTCTCTAAGAAGAAGAATGAATTCACCGGGAAGAATCCAATTTTCTATGGCAAAGGATTGCAGATACAGAGCTGCTATGTGGTCTGACGCTCTGTCATTTGACGCATACGTCATGTGATGTCTGCGTCACATGACCTCTTCTGCACAAGGTCAGGGAGGACCTTTTTTTTGTGTTCTACATGACCGCGTTTAAACTCCCCTCCACTCCCCTAAAATCTCGCAAACACAATTTTTAACGCGCAGGGGGAAGCGTTCTCTCTTTTTCAATTGAATTGCACGAGTTTTCCCGCTGCGCTAACTCAAAACGGTCGCTATTGCCAGCAAAAACCCGCGGGAGATTTTTTTTTTTAACACGGCGGGGAAAAATTAAATTTCGCCAGCAATTGAATACCCCCCTTGGAAGCAGTGTGGCAGCCGGTAAGAACCTAAGGCAGACACCAGCTAGGGTTTATGTAAGCAAGGATACTGGCAAATAAAAAAATAAAAAAACAGAGGCACACCATAAAAACCAAGTATAAAATAAAAACATTTTTTTGAATGAAATACTGTCCATGGTTCACCTATATTTAATATTACACAGTTCTTGTAGTAAATACTGTATGCATGCTATCAGGCATTGAAAAAAAATATTGTATATGTCATTTTCGAAACAGTTATATATTGTAAAAGTTTACATAAGTTTCACAATGATACAGTTAGAATTATCAGGAAGTCTTCGTATAAATCATAAAAATTAGGAGAAGGAGATTAATGGCATCTTGTTATCTTAAGAAATATATGTGGAATTTGTGACTGCCATAAAATACGTTAACCTTTGACTCTTAGGGCTAGATTTACTAAGCTGCAGGTTTGAAAAAGTGGGGATGTTGACTATAGCAACCAATCAGATTCTAGCTTTCATTTATTTAGTACATTATACAAAATGACAGCTAGAATCTGATTGGTTGCTATAGGCAACATCCCCACTTTTTCAATCCCGCAGCTTAGTAAATCTGGCCCATAGTCCTCTATGCTAACCTATGATTTTTATGATGTATTTTAAAAAGCGACTCTCATCCTTAAGAACATAAACGTCTTTTCTTCTTTTCTTAACTTAACTGAATGATGCTCTAACTAAGGAGAGTATTAAGGATATAAGACACCTAACAATTTGCCACTTATTCAGCAGAAACTTGCATTTCAATTGAATGCATTTTGGGGCTCATTTGGCATTAGATGCAGCTGGACCCCAAACCTACATAGGAAAGATGCATGCAAGAAAAAATATATTTATGTACATATGTTTAGCCGTACACATCTCTAGAGACATGACACTGCAGACACTGGGTGCTGTATGGTGACACTGTGCTGTACTGCAGTGATAATAAGGGCTGTACTGACACTGCAGACACTGGGTGCTGTATGGTGACACTGTGCTGTACTGCAGTGATAATAAGGGCTGTACTGACACTGCAGACACTGGGTGCTGTATGGTGACACTGTGCTGTACTGCAGTGATAATAAGAGCTGTACTGACACTACAGACACTGGGTGCTGTATGGTGACACTGTGCTGTACTGCAGTGATAATAAGGGCTGTACTGACACTGCAGACACTGGGTGCTGTATGGTGACACTGCTGTACTGCAGTGATAATAAGAGCTGTACTGACACTGCAGACACTGGGTGCTGTGTGGTGACACTGTGCTGTACTGCAGTGATAATAAGAGCTGTACTGACACTGCAGACACTGGGTGCTGTATGGTGACACTGTGCTGTACTGCAGTGATAATAAGAGCTGTACTGACACTGCAGACACTGGGTGCTGTATGGTGACACTGTGCTGTACTGCAGTGATAATAAGGGCTGTACTGACACTGCAGACACTGTGTGCTGTATGGTGACACTGTGCTGTACTGCAGTGATAATAAGGGCTGTACTGACACTGCAGACACTGGGTGCTGTATGGTGACACTGTGCTTGTACTGCAGTGATAATAAGGACTGTACTGACACTGCAGACACTGGGTGCTGTATGGTGACACTGTGCTGTACTGCAGTGATAATAAGGGCTGTACTGACACTGCAGACACTGGGTGCTGTTTGAGGACACTGTGCTGTACTGCAGTGATAATAAGAGCTGTACTGACACTGCAGAGGCACTGGGTGCTGTTTGAGGACACTGTGCTGTACTGCAGTGATAATAAGGGCTGTACTGACACTGCAGACACTGGGTGCTGTTTGAGGACACTGTGCTGTACTGCAGTGATAATAAGGGCTATACTGACACTGCAGACACTGGGTGCTGTATGGTGACACTGCTGTACTGCAGTGATAATAAGAGCTGTACTGACACTGCAGACACTGGGTGCTGTATGGTGACACTGTGCTGTACTGCAGTGATAATAAGAGCTGTACTGACACTGCAGACACTGGGTGCTGTTTGAGGACACTGTGCTGTACTGCAGTGATAATAAGAGCTGTACTGACACTGCAGACACTGGGTGCTGTATGGTGACAGTGTGCTGTACTGCAGTGATAATAAGAGCTGTACTGACACTGCAGACACTGGGTGCTGTATGGTGACACTGTGCTGTACTGCAGTGATAATAAGAGCTGTACTGACACTGCAGACACTGGGTGCTGTATGGTGACACTGTGCTGTACTGCAGTGATAATAAGGGCTGTACTGACACTGCAGACACTGGGTGCTGTATGGTGACACTGTGCTGTACTGCAGTGATAATAAGAGCTGTACTGACACTGCAGACACTGGGTGCTGTTTGAGGACACTGTGCTGTACTGCAGTGATAATAAGAGCTGTACTGACACTGCAGACACTGGGTGCTGTATGGTGACAGTGTGCTGTACTGCAGTGATAATAAGAGCTGTACTGACACTGCAGACACTGGGTGCTGTATGGTGACACTGTGCTGTACTGCAGTGATAATAAGGGCTGTACTGACACTGCAGACACTGGGTGCTGTATGGTGACACTGTGCTGTACTGCAGTGATAATAAGAGCTGTACTGACACTGCAGACACTGGGTGCTGTATGGTGACACTGTGCTGTACTGCAGTGATAATAAGGGCTGTACTGACACTGCAGACACTGGGTGCTGTATGGTGACACTGTGCTGTACTGCAGTTATAATAAGGGCTGTACTGACACTGGGTGCTGTATGGTGACACTGTGCTGTACTGCAGTGATAATAAGGGCTGTACTGACACTGCAGACACTGGGTGCTGTATGGTGACACTGTGCTGTACTGCAGTGATAATAAGAGCTGTACTGCAGTGATAATAAGTGCTGTATGGTGACACTGTGCTGTACTGCAGTGATAATAAGGGCTGTACTGACACTGCAGACACTGGGTGCTGTATTGTGACACTGTGCTGTACTGCAGTGATAATAAGAGCTGTACTAACACTGCAGACACTGGATGCTGTATGGTGACACTGTGCTGTACTGCAGTGATAATAAGAGCTGTACTAACACTGCAGACACTGGATGCTGTATGGTGACACTGTGCTGTACTGCAGCTCACACACAAGGCTTACGCTAGACATACACGTGTCTATAGCTATGCTAGCGGAGAGAGTGTGTAGAGATGTTAATATTGATGTGTACCTTATTTGTACACACTATAATAATGTAATTAAATATATACACAAAAGAAAATAGTGTCATGTTTTATTATAAAATATGAAAGTCTCATTTTCAATATAAAATGTAACGATATACAAATATAAATACAAAATACAAATCAAATTAAATAAAAAAACATCTGTTGTTTTATCCTTTACAAACCAAAGATTAATCTTCTTTCCTATCAGAGGCAGGCTGGGCCGGTCCTTTAGTTGGCTACCTTGAACTGGGTCACTGGACCACCTGCATTTTTTTTTCCCTTTGATATGCTCCAAATAGTCGAGTCTTGCCCCTCAGGCTAAAATTTGCCAGCCCTCCCCTGTTTGCTACATGAGTCCAAATGAAAATATCAATTAAGTAATGCAATGCACTTCATATATTATAGTCGAGTTGCTATTGAACTAAGCAGTGCTGCTTATTGTCATCAGCATCTTTGTGCAGTGTAGAACTTTGATCCCTCCATAATGTAGACAGACTGTGCCTGGTATAAGCAGAAGGAAATCTTAAGTGATATATATCTTTGCCTCAAATCAGTGAGAAGGAGGAGAGAGGCCATTAAGCCGAACGAGGTTAAAATCACATGTTGTTGAGCTGACATGTACTTACCACTTAGGAGAAGCAGCCAATGGGATGTGGTGGGAGTGTCCGTTAAATTTTTTTATATCTAAGGGGGGAGACAGAGAGAGCTTCCTGTTTCCTGGATCCAGATACCTACCCACACACCCTGCATTAGGCATGTTTAATATTTAACATTTTTTCTTCCATACAGACGAGGCACAGTTGGGTAGGAGAGCATTGCAGTCAGCTTTTTGGTAGCACACGGTACTTACACGTTTGGTCACTGTTCCCCTCAAAGTCATCAGACTCTTTGATGCTCTAGTAAGGAGGATGAGGGATGCCTAGTAAGGGCATAACTTGGTTGAGTCCAGAGGGCGTATAGTCACTTACTGCCTGTAATAGTACCGGCCAATACATAAGGTTGAAGCTGGGTCGGTGGAAATGTGAACATCTTCCACCTTATTGGTTTGTGCAAGTTTAGCTGGCTGCCCTGCTCTTCGCCACCTACTGATGGTTTCATTTTAATTATAAATAAAACTGTGACCTTTCTTCCAAACTTAAGTTGGTGTCCGTGTCATCATTTATTGGTTTAATTTAAGTTAAGACTTTAACGGGAAGGGTAGGCTACATGGGAAGAGTAATCAACTGTAAAGCGCTATGGAATTTGCTGGCGCTATATAAATAAATGTTGATGTTGATGATGAATCAACACTGTGCATTTTAAAGAGCCTGATATCACTACTCTGCTCTGTACATAAGTAATTAATATGTAAGTTGATCAGACTGGTTATATATTAGCCTAGCCTCTCCTTTTCAAATATACCTACCCATTGATCATTGACGTGATGTGTAGCTGAAATACTCTGTGCTACTTTTAACATTCTAACGCAGGGGTGTCCAACCTTTTAGCTTCCCTGGGCCACATTGGAAGGCGACAAGTTGTTTTGGGCCACACATAAAATACACTAGCACTAATGATAGCTGATCATCCAAAAAAACCATAGAAAACATTGCTAATGCTCCTTGTTGCTGCTCAGTGCTTCAATGACATGCTAATGGCTGCTGTCAAACATCAAGGGATATTGTTACAACATTTTATGAAGGGCTTCAATACAGCAGTCATTAAGACAGGAAGATAAGGTCCGTGATGCTCCAGGACCAGGTGAGTTTATGCACTAGTCAGCGTCCCTTGAAATAATAAAAAAAAAAAAAAACCCCTAACTTTTAATCGGCTTGTTCTCTGATCCTCTTCTCTTGTTTTTTCAGTTTCACTGCTGCTGATAGTTCGCGCGGGTGACTCCTATGTGCTGTGCTCCGCAATGTATGTCAGACGTGATGACGTCACGCCCGACATTCACTGCGAGCGCCGCACGGAGGAGGAGACCAGGGAGGGACCGCGTGACCACAAGGTAAGTATTTTCTTATCTTTTTCTTTTTTTGCAGGATTTTTTTTTTCATTAACAGCGCTGCCCCCTTGCCACAACCAAAACTCTTGCTGGGCCACATTTACAGGCGTTCTAACGTATTGGTTGGCTGCAGGTTGTTCTTGTCCTAGCCATGTAATATATTGCATATCCTTCTCTAACCAGTTTTGCAATACTTGTTCTGACTGTGTACTTTTTTCAATTAGCCAACCAATATAAACTGATTGACAGTTTGATTGTGCGTGGAAGCGGGGAGATCCTTCACACTGGGTTAGAAGTATGTGAAAGTATTTTCTTTTGTTTACATGTACGTATGTCAACACATTACTCTGTCTGCCTAATTTTTTGCTTAGTCGCACATTTTGCGTGTGACTTGTGTTCCATTCGGCATGACATCGAGTATCTTTACCAATCATGTAACACCCTAATGTTTTTGTAGTATTGCACAAACACTTAGTTTTTGTATACAAAGTTAGTAGAATGCTGTCCTAAGTTCAGTTCATCCCATCAACCAATTTGTATAATGACTTTATGCTGACTTAATTGTCTGTTAAACTTTGCTGTTGCTGTGTAAATACAGCTTCATGAAGATCATGTTCAAGTTTCAATACAGATGAGCACTCTGCTTTGATTTAATAGCTCTAATTTATGGAAATGTTAGAACTGCCAAAACATATCCAGCTATAAAATCTTTGCTTGACTCTCATCCTTCAATGCCTTCTAGTTCCGGACTGCATTATGATTTTTTGGAACTGCAACAAATCTTCTTCTCTTAAGGACTTCTGGAACCCCGAAATTATTGTCCCACAGATATTCAGGAGATAGAATTTTAGTTGGCTTGTGATAAAGAAAATACTTGTTCAAATAGCTCTCGTCATGCCAAATGGCTTCAATGTTGTTTCCCTTATCAGTCATCATGGCATTATGGCAGAAATTGGACAATTTGTAGACCTCTTCTACTGTACCACCAAAATATCCCCCTGCATAGTAAAAGTCCCCTTCGTCTGTAGGAATGTATGCCGTAGACTGTTGTCTGCGCTCGTAGGTGAATTGTGCACGGGATGCTCTAAAGTAACTGGGATGTAAAGTGCCAAACGAATCACTTAAAATCTCCACTCCAACATCGTCACTGAACACCATGTCTACATCCACGCACACCAAGTAGTCCACCTCGTTGACGAATCGTTGACGTGACTGATCTCTGATCATCTCCATCCGCCTCATGGATACCTCTTGCCATCGATTGTAACTAGGGACTTTCAGGATGACCAATTGTCTGCCCTCACCGAGAGTAATATTTGGAATGTCGCCAACGCGGTCTGTAAATACGTAATAGTTGACTGTATGTCCCAACATGAAGAACATTTCAGCAGTTTCGATAAAAGTCTTGATGAAGGCTGTATACCTGAGAAAAAAAACGAATACTATTTAATATTCACTAGTTCATTCCTTATTGAGGTATTAACTGTACCAATTTGGATGTTTGAACTAAGTATCAAATTAAGGTACATTGCCAAGATTTCAATACCTAATTAAATGGTTTACATAAGTTCCATATTCTACCACACCACAGGTGTCGTAGCGCTTGATTGGCCATTGATATGGTACGCAGTTCACATCTGTAAAGTCATTCATTCATAAAAGCCAGTTCCCTGTTGAAAATAAATAAATAAATCCATAGCTGTCATTGGCTGCCAGAGCATGCAGGGGTGCTTGAAGAACTACAAGCAGAAGCATGCCCTGGCAGCCAGGGCCCCCTTGAACCTGATCTTATAACCCGAAACTAATACTAAATAAAGCACATTTATATCAATAAAAACTCCCCTAATTGAATGAATGACTTTCGCTATGCGGTAAGATTCCCCAGGTGGCCACTGCTTAGACTACATGCAAAGCAGGCAATGCCGATTTGGAGAGTTACATTATAGTATTGCAATGCAAAACTGTAACTATGGAATGGCGCAACTTGCTACCATCACTACGCGCCAGGTGTCATGTTAACTTGTTAACATTTGCTACATCTGTATTTCTCTACGTTTGTGACGTGAACATTCTAATGCTCTGATTGGCTGCAGATTGATATATCCCTGAGCATGTTCCCATGCTCTGATTAGACTCGGTTTGTTCTATTCCTGCGAATATTCTCAAACTCTGATTAACTCTAGCTCTTGAATGTCCCAAAGCTCTGATTGATTGGTCTATCTCTGTGAAAAATTTGAAATGCTCTGATTAGCTACAAATTGGTTTAGCATTGTGAACATGCAGATCACCCCATTTAGAGATTAGTGTGGACACCACAAAACATAGAACACTTCATAACTTACTTTTTAATAGCAAACACGGTAATGCCAATGCGGACATTTTTCTGATGAAATTGGGCATTCAGCATGTCAAAATTATAGGTGCCATGCCATACAATTGGGGCAAACCAAGGTGTCATCATCAAGACGTCTGATCTCCTTAAACCAAAAACAAAAAAGATATATTATTAGTTTATATGTGGATAGTTCAGGCTATTCAAATTCAGTGCACAAAAAATATTCAGGGCGTTGTTCACTGCAGTAAAATTTGCTGTAAATGTACAAAGTTGGACCAAAGGTGTTGTCTCTTATACAATGCAGACCCCAATCTGTCTGCTGATTACAAAGCTGAACCTAATCTAGTTACCATTATACAAAGTAAACCCCGATATGACAACTGGTATACAATACAGACCTAAACTCATATGAAGCGAAACCCTGTTTGGTCTTTCAGTTCCAGAATGTCAAGGATTCATTCACATGTAAGTCTATGTGGTGTGGTCAATGTTCTTCCTTAAAGCTTGGTAAATGTATTTTGATACATTTATTACAATTATCTTAGAGTATTTAGATGCTGTCAACATTGTCCTGTTTTTAATTATTCCCAACAAATGTAAAAAATGGGAAATCCACAAATGTGATATTTGATTCCTCTCCCCACTTAAGCAAATTTCCAAATCATTATTCCCATAGAGTGTAAGCTTGTGAGCAGGGCCCTCTTACCTCTCTTTCTATGTTACCCAGCATTGTTTTATTACTGTGTTTGATCCCATTTATAAAGCGCTACGGAATTTGCTGGCGCTATATAAATAAACAATGATGATGATTATTAACTGTCCAGCTGCTGCAAATTTGAGCGGACATCTGCTGTGATGGTATTTTAGAGGCTACACAAAACACACAAATACATGGGTATATTAAGTCTACATGAATATCTGCTGATGTATTTCACTGGTAGAACCACCAGCCACACTACAGGTTCCAGCCATCAGTTCCCAGAATGAACACCAGAAACTTATCTTTCAAATTGTAGACCAAACATCTGGATTAGTCTTGTGAGAACAATGGATACTAATTAGCCTTCCCCCTCACCAGCATCTTTCAACCTGATCCCTACCCATAATC
The DNA here is from genome assembly GCF_038048845.1 of Mixophyes fleayi. Classification (NCBI taxonomy): domain Eukaryota; kingdom Metazoa; phylum Chordata; class Amphibia; order Anura; family Limnodynastidae; genus Mixophyes; species Mixophyes fleayi. The sequence goes on along the minus strand of NC_134410.1, from coordinate 120,776,706 downwards.
CACCTATTTTGACTTTATCGAAACTGAATAATAACTTAACTGCCACATCAACAAAATGCAATAAACAATATACATATTTACAATGAGCTACAATGTCCCCTTATCCACATGTAATTAGACACTGCAGTTGTACTCTGTTAAGCTTGGGGAACAAAAGCAAGGGCTATAAAAAGTGCATGGTATTATTCCCATTATGTGAGAAACGAGGGACAGGCTGGTTAGGGTGATATTAATACCTCATTTCACCACAACAGGCAATGAAGACTCATGGCTAGCTCATATCAGTGGTTGCTCTGTTAGCCATGGCGATGCTGGCATTTGTAGTTCTACAGGCACCAGCATACCCAACCAGTTAATGGCTTCCATGGTGTACTGGGACTTGTAGTGTCACATAATAAATTAGTATTTTTTTTACATTTATTACATAGGGGTGTGAGGGGGACTGAGGGCTGCATCTTTTGCTGGCACCAAGTTAGCGTTAGAAATGTGCATGGACACAGTCTATTAAAGTTATGGGAAATGCCAGGTATAGGGAGGAGGGGCTTTTAGAGGCTCTATCTCCCGATCTCTGGCACTTAGAAAGCTGGGGCACCCTAGTTTGAAAGGTGTCCCCTCTTTCAAATGATGGCACCCATGTTTATTTTTTTGATCAGCAGGAATTAAACAAACATCACCATCATCAACGATATTTATTTATATAGCGCCAGCAGATTCCGTAGCACTTTACAATTGGGAGCAAACACAGTAATAAAACAATACTGGGTAGTACAGACAGACAGAGAGGTAAGAGGGCCCTGCTCACAAGCTTACAATCTCGGAATCATCTGACGAGCCCAAAATTGCTCAGCACAGGAACGAAAGAGAAGACTGCCCACAATCTCAGGCAAAGTCTCGTTTGCTCCCACATTAGAAATATTTGCAAACGTATCTCTGCAAGTAGGGTAATAGTACCTGATTAAATTCTTTGGATAATAATACAGTCATGCGGCACAGTTTCTGTCGATTTAAGAAAACTGCTATAATTCCACTTTAAAAGGGAAGGATGGTGATAACAAATTAAAATAATTGAAAACAGGAATTAAACATACTTGGCGACTTTTAGTTTCGGCATTCTGGGAGATCCCAGAGGGGGGAAGTGGCATGGCCCGGGCACATTATTTTGGCCCAGCCCTGTGACAAAAATGTCACTTTTGTCAATGGGGCGGGGCCAAAATGATGCAATCAGCCCCGCCTCATCATCAAAATTGACATTTTGCTGCAGGATGGGGCCAAAATGACGCATTCCCTGCGAATCGCATCATGTAGGCTTATATTCTGGGCAGATGTGGGAGAGTCTGGGAGACCTACCCGGAATTCGGGAGTCTCCTGGGAGACTGGGCAAGTATGCTATTAATCGGTGTCATTGGACTACTCAAAATCCCTGCATGATTAGGCTGCGTACAGTGCAACGTGCGTGGAACTCAAATTATCCCGTTGATTTACTGCTCATGTGCACGACTATAAATGATACCCATTATGTTCTCTCTGAAGCCCTGTACAGTCAGGGAGGTAAGGGGCATTGAGGGACACTTTAGGAAAGGGGTTTAAATAAGATATTTAAATAAAAATAATTACATTTTACATTTATTGGTCATTCAACAGTGAGACACACTTACGGGGGCTTCATGGTATCCGGTTTTTTATACAGCATTCTAAAGAGAAGGGTAAAAAAATTAGTATGATCAAACTATTGTTTTGGATATATTCACTTAGATCTTCTTTCATCATCATCAGCTATTTATATAGCACCACTAATTCAGCAGCGCTGTACAGAGAACTCGCTTACATCAGTCCCTGCCCAATTGGAGCTTATAGTCTAAATTCCCTAACACACACACACAGACTAAGGTCAATTTGATAGCAGCCAATTAACCTACCAGTATGTTTGTGGAGTGTGGGAGGAAACCGGAGCAAACCCACACGCAAACACGGGGAGAACATACAAACTCCACACAGATAAGGCCATGGTCAGGAATTGAACTCATGAGCCCAGTGCTGTGAGGCAGAAGTGCTAACCACTAAGCCACTGTGTTGCCCCTTCTTTGGATAATAACACAGCTTTACCGCACAGTTTCTGTTGATTTCAGGAAAACACTATACTTCCACTTTAAAAGGGATCTCAGGATGAAAATAATTGAAAAATAATTTATTATTTGAATAAAGTATTTTTTTTATGTTAATAAAGTTTTATGCGTCAAGAATTTGCTATCACCCACATCCCCCCTGGAGGCACCAAAAAGGAAGACGGAGGCAACTGTAAGCGCCTTGGTATTGTCTACATTTAAAATATTTACACTTATTGCATAATTGACTGACAGCTGGATTGGGGTTGGGTACCGTTTATCGATTACGAGAACTCCGACAAGGTTGACACCTACAAAAAAAATCTGAAGACCCAGCTGTCTGGCACTCCAGTGTGACATTAGCACGACTTAGATGTAGGTTACTTTAAAGCGGCAATGTGTGGACCCCGCAGGTTAAGTGTTTAAACACTTAACCTGCGGGGTGACATTGGCGCTTTAAATTAGCATTGATTTAAGTCGCGCTGACGTCACACTGGAGTGGGTCTTTGGAATCGCTGACGGTCAGCATGCCGCTGCCATTGGACATCTGGAGCTTCGGTTTTCAAGTAAGTCTGTTTGTATTCTATTTGTTTTTTTAGCCAGTCAGATCTTTTTTTGCAGATGTCAACCTTGTCGGAATTCTCGTAATCGGTAAAACAATTACCACCGCTTGATTGCCCTACTGAACATACAGGAATCGAACATCCAACATTTTATATAGCTAATGATTAAGAGCAAAGTATATTGGAGTCGCATCTTGGGAGGATACATTCACTTCTAGAATTACTAGACAATACTTAGGACAACTACAGTGTGTATATATATATATATGGAAATTATACTTCTGGATATAGCACCCTCTGTACCTTAAGACTGAACATTAGATTGCTGGGGGTATATTTACTAAACTGTGGATTTAAAGAGTTCGAGTTCTTGGGCTCATTAAGGAAAGTAAAGCAAAAAAATTAGTAACTTTGAACCTTGGTAAAACCATGTTACAATGTAAGGGGTGCAAATGAGTTTATTATGTTGCACAAAAGGAAAATACTGGCTGTTTTTTTTTATGTAGGACGCAAATAGCTTTATTTTTACACTGACATTAAACGTTGATCTAGGACATGCTCTATCCCAAATATAAATCTGTCCTCACATTTTAAATTTACCTCCCCCCTCCAATGCAACATGGTTTTGCCAAGGTGGGAAGTTACTCACTTTATTTTGCTTTCCTTTCATTGATGAATTAGGCATGTTGCCTATAGCAACCAATCAGATTCATGCTGTCATTTTGTAGAATGTTCTAAATAAATGATAACACAAATCTGATTGGTTGCTATAGGCAACATCTCCACTTTCTCAAACCTGCAGTTTAGTAAATCCTCATGTTCTCCTTCTACTATTCCATCACCCTCTGTACCTCTAGGCTGCTTCCCCAGCCCTGTTTTCTTGACTTCAGATATCATTGTACAGTAATGACTTGATCTGCATTACCATGTTCTGTGTATTGTTTGGTCTAATCAGTATGCCTGGTCTTTGTATTATTTCCACTTCATGTATTATGTAATGTGTTAGGGGTCATTGCTTTTGTTTATTGTGTACTACTGTGTATGTCAAGTATGGTAATCCAGTCCTTTTGTGGTGCTTTATAAAGAAAATATAATAATAATATATTTTTCTAAAGGAACACTCGAGACTCCAAAGTTCTTTCTCAGAATGAGTTTTACCATCCTGTAATAGGATTTTATTTTGTGTCAGTCATTTAACATTTTTTTTACCTTTGAAGAGAGACTTCTTTTAATAGATCCAGTTTTGAGCTTTGATTGACATTATCGATGGAGGCTCTGTGTGGAAAAAGAGCAGATTTATTCATGTGATAAAATATCTCTCAACATAGCATTTTCTAATTATTGTTACTAATTATTTTTCATTTTAATTCCGGCATTTCAGCCCGAAATGCCATGAGTCTGTCCACCTTAATTCTCTATTTCCTTAAAGAGCACCTTGGTCTACACTCTTAGGACCCGTCGACATTACTGAAGCTCTTCACAAGGCACTGGTTCAACAATTGGCTGCCTTCGTTGCGTGCAGTGTTCCGTATCTACTTAGTGTCTACTGTCTTTCCAGGTTATGGAGATTGCCGCAATGTGTTGACTTATTTTATTGCAGGACATTTATGATTTGTGATTTATTATATTAATCTGCTCAAGGTCTACAGTGTATCAGTGTCCATAATATTATTTACTCATGATTGTCCTTTTTAACCCCAAAGACATTTTCGGGCTGTGTGCCCCGATGTCCGATATTGCATCCATGTGGGCATAGGAGCCATTGTAGGAAGGTAAAAGGGGTCGTATGTGTTCTGATCAGATTTCTACCCACCCAATGTTGGCTACCATGTTCTAGAGCAGGGACGGAACTCCTCTACATCACCAAATATTGGGAGGGTCCAACAATGCAACTCCTGGGCCTCCTGCCCTGCTATGAAAAGAGTAGTGTGTGTGTGTGTGTGTGTGTGGGGGGGGTGCTTGTTGCCCCAAGGGTGCAAGAGGGGCCCCGAGGGGGCCTCGGAGGGGGAGATCATTAGCATTAAAAGCCCCATCTTCCCTCTAGGTCCCGTAGCAGCCACTACTGCACCCAGTATAGTTCTGTCATTGCTGAGATCAAGAACCATATGGGACCCTTGGCAGGGAAGTCTGTTCTGAGTACACTCCACTGGTCCTCTTAGTGCTCTTGCACAAGAATATACTAACAGAGCCCTTTGACAAAAGTATACACTACCCATGCCTTTATGATTATTAGTTGACCTTCATCATCACCATCATCACCATTTATTTATATAGCGCCACTGATTCCGCAGCGCTGTACAGAGAACTCATTCACATCAGTCCCTGACCTTATGACCAATCACAGTTCACAGACCCAATTGTGCAAAGCATGTTGTGTGTTGCCCTCCGTTGCTAACCACATTGTGCAGAGACCATTATTGCTCACTACATTACTCAGAGATCCTCATTGCGAGCAACATTGTGAGGAGATCCCTTTGCTAGCCACAATGCAAAATAATGATAGAATTTATATAGGTGCAAAGGAGCAACATGTACTACAGTGAATACGTTCTCCCTCTCTGTGACATAAACACTGCCCTAACACACAGATATATACACACTAATTTAATACACAGATATATACACACTGTTCTAATACACAGATAGAAACACTGCATTAACAAACAGTTAAATGTACTTTTGGCTCTTAAGTCTCCCTGTTGTACAACAACTCCACCTTTGGACTTTTTCTCTCTACCCTGTTACTCTTTCTTACACACTGTGGTTCTTCAAGAAAGAACCCTGGCACGTATTACATCCTGCCCCTAGCATAGGACTGGCATTGGGATCTGTGCCATGTGGTCTGATTATGTGGCATGGTGTGCGCTGTGTGATTTCTGCAATGTCCCTAACATTGATCCCCTTAGATTGTACGCTCCTCTGAGCAGGGCCATCTCTCCTCCTGTTTCCACCACTTCTAACTCTGCTCTCCAGCTACTTAGCCCTCCTCCTCGAGGGTCCTCCACGCCACGTCCACTCTCGCTCCCTTCTCCCCCCTGGGGGTCTCCCTGTCTTCACCGCCCTCCTTCTTGGGCCCCGTCGTTTGCGGATCCTCCCTCCCCCTTCCCCGCCCTCTCTAGCTGTGCATTGAGCTTACTGAGTTGCTGTGCTTACTGTTTACTGTACTGTGCTGTCTCCCATTGTATTGTAATTTGTTTGTCTCTGTGCAGCGCTGCGGACGCCTTGTGGCGCCTTATAAATAAATATTAATAATAATAATAATAATAATTGGGATTTGCACAGAGTTGGGGGTTTGCAAAGGAGTCCCTGCAAGTGGCCTGTAATGTAGGTGGTAAGAAACCCAGCAGCAATCATGTAACCAGTAATGCGCCCAGCACATGTGACGTCAAGGGCAGGATGGGCTGGGGGAGGGGGGGCCCGGGACGGTCCCATAGTGGGCTACCTTGGGCTGGGTCACTGGGCTATCTCTAGTTCCTGATAGGTGTGGAGTTGAGTTTTGCCTCCGGGCTAAAATTTGCCAGCCCTCCTCTGCGTGACGTGGCCGTTATGGTGCCCGGCAGTCCTCCTCTTCCTGGGTCCTGGTGCCCTGTCGGCACCTTGGTGTCAGCTGGCAGAAGGCGCCACCAGAATTGAATTATTACATCACATCTTTAGAGTTCACATGTGGTTCGATTGAGGCCTCAAAGTTAAATGGTACCAAATATCTTATTCTTTATATATACGTAATATACATATAAGAAGACATGAACAAGATCCTTACTGTGGATTGCAGCTGAGTACAATCCAAGAATGCCATCTGTGGTTTCTCGTGGCGTACCTGAAACAACAGACCACATAAATCATCTACTCAAAACTGGTGTAATGTTTACTCCTTTTCAACAGCTATTTAAATAGGTGTCACTTTCTAGTAGTACTCTTACTGTTATGATTCCAGAGGTACTTGCTGCTACTTCTTTTTACACTACAATGTATTATACAATTTGACTGAAAAATTCTGCGAAAGGGCAGCGTGGGGGCACTGCTGTTAGCATCGCTGCCTCACAGCGCTGGGGTCATGGGTTCAATTCCTACCATGATCCTTTGTATGTTCTCCCTGTGTAGGTTGATTGGTTGTTAACGAAAATGGATCCGTGTGTGCATTTGGGCAGTAAGCTCCAGTTGGGTAGGGACTGATCATCATCATCATCATCTATTTATTTATATAGCGCCACTAATTCCGCAGCGCTGTACAGAGAACTCATTCACATCAGTCCCTGCCCCATTGGAGCTTACAGTCTAAATGATACTTGCCAACTCCCGGAAACTTGCTTCCGGGAGTTGGGGGTGTGACTGGAGGGCGGGAGGGGGCGGGGCAAGGCCAATCGCGTCATTTTGCCCCCCCCCCCCCGCGAAAACGTACTATATTGGCCTCGCCCCGCCCTCCAAATTGGCGTGATTCACCGAGAATCGCGTCAAATTACGTGATTCTCAGTGAAATCTTGGATCCGGGAGCCCGGGAGACTGACACGAATTTTGGGAGTCTCCCGGACTTTCCGGGAGAGTTGGCAAGTATGGTCTAAATTCCTTAACATACACACACACACACACACACACACACACACACAGACTAGGGTCAATTTGATAGCAGCCAATTAACCTACCAGTATGTTCTTGAAATGTGGTAGGAAACCGGAGCACCCAGAGGAAACCCACGCAGACACGGGGAGAACATACAAACTCCACATAGATGGTCGGGAATCAAACTCATGACCCCAGTGTTGTGAGGCAGAAGTGCTAACCACTAGGCCACCTTTCTGTTCATACTGATGTGAATGATTCCATATAAAGGTAGCTGAGTGTGCCCAAAATAGGAGAAAGGTACTATAGAAATAAAATTATTATTATTATTTATTATTAATAAACGGTATAAAAGGAGTAACCAACAAAATAATAAATGAACAAGCAGAACATCAATCTGATTGCGGTGTTTCACCATGGCTGGGTGAAGAAGTACTCAGAAGAGGCAGCTGATTGTTTTTAGGGGAGGCGAAACGTTGTCTGCACCTGACCGCTATCAGCGACATAAAGTTCTTGCTTTCCAGTGGCTGGTTAGATTTAGTGTTAGCCAATCATAACGCACAGAGGGATAAAATGTATTGCACTGCAGCCACCAGATTATGCCACATTTACGTGCGCTGACATAGAGGATTTGGCAAAGTTTGGCATCTATGCCTTAGGTGCCAGAATACATTGTCTTGTAAATGGTTTCCAACACTCAGTTTGATAAACGTCAACTGACCAGCAGAATGAGAGCAGCAGAAGAGTTGCGAGATAGATCAAAAAATAAATCCATTTCCTTTCACGCCCTTTTTTACCTGGAAGAAAAGAAAAAAACCGGGTGAGATAACGCTCTGGGCAGGGTGAATTATACAGTTCTTAGAAGTCACAGAGGAAATCTGTAACTATGCTAAGTAAAAGGACAAATCGTTTTTTAGTACAGTGGGCAGAAGGAATAACAACAAGTCACAGAATATTACAAGCATATTTTAAACTGACATGGCCTAGTGCCCCAATTTTATTTTAAGTGTTCATAATCCTCCTCTTTCTTTCCTAGGCTGCAAGATTCCTATGGATGCCTCCAAGCAACCAAGTGATCGTGTGATCGTGCTTCAGCAAATCACATTCTGATTGACGTCTGTCACATTACAGTGCAGGAAACTCTTGACTGTTGTGCCGAAAATAGGTGTAGTCACACTGTCCCTATATGCGCTCAATGTCAGTGTCTCTTGTCAAGATTCTGGAGTTCTCCCTGAATTGCTGCCTACCCTGACCTTTACTTTGCACTTAGGTACTCACTGAATTGCTGCCTGCCCTGACTCCTGGTTTGAAGGCTGCTTATGCAGATATTACACTGGATCTGTGTGAGTACTTATTTGTGACTGAATAACTATTAAATAACTTCTGGTAAAAATTTATTTAAAGCAAACAGCGCAGGGCACTTATTTATGTAATTGCACGTGCACTTATTTTTTATATTATGTATATTGTGAGATAGGAAATCATTATTTCTGAGACCAGGGTAGAAAATTTGGTTTTCCTGTGGTTATTTCTGATGTATATCTGATGCAATAAGTCTTTGTTTTGAAAGCCTTTTGAATATCTTGGTGCAGGGAAATGCTTTGTTGTATCTGTCTTTGGAAATGCATTCATGTCTAAGGTATATGTTTGATTTCTGATAAGCATTTGTAAGTCTGTTGTGTAGTCTGGAGGATGTGTCCTCATTAAGGCTAATTAAGTCTATTCAATGTGAGTGACCAACACTTGAATGTACAACAAGGGGGCCTGGTACCTGAGTGCAGGTCCTATTAGACAGAGAGGAACTCTAAACAATGGAGACAGAACATCTGAAGGGGGATGTGGAAATGAAATTGTGTTAGATGCAAAACTATATTACATCCTGAGATCTGATGGAAATCAAGTTGATATGGAAGTTCACTTATTAGATGCAAAATTAGATTACATCCTGAGACCTGAGGGCATATTCTAGACGGGTTGGAGCCAGGGGCTGGCTTACCTCTGCTAGGAGTTATGTCAGAACTGATAAAAGGTGAGTTGTGTGAGCATGTAATATATCATTCTGATGTTCCATCTGACCTGACCACTAATACTTCTAATCAGTGGAACTGTCCTTGTCAGGACACTTGAGCAATAAACATCACTCTGCTTCAAAGACCTGCTTGACAACTTCTTCAATATTGCTGTAATCCTGTGACCTGCAGATTAGACCCTAAATCTAAATCCTTTCTCCGGCTGTCTGAGGTTTGGACCCAAGCTTTTCCAGTACCATCGCTCTGTCTGCTACCTGCAGCTCTGGTCAGTGTGATGGGCCAGGGGGGATCCATCCACAACAACCCGTAGTAAGAGGTCCGGAGTTACCAGCCCAAGTGTATCAGCACAGGAGTACTTTAGCAGTGACAGTTACCCAGAAGGAACGTGGTTCTGAGCGCCATAAAGGAGTTCAGTGGTGGCAGCATTGTAAGCCCTTCCTACTGCGGCAAGAGGGCGAATTTGGGATAACGAAAGGGAACGGTGGCATAGTAAGCCCAGTAAGCCAAGCCAGTTACCAGCAACAACAGACAGGGTGGCATAGTCGGTCCATGCTGTCACACTATTATTCTGCAATATCACCAGCATCCGGCTCTTCCTTTCTCAGGATGCCACCAAAACTATTATTCACGCACTGATCATTTCCCATCTTCATTACTGCAACCTTCTCCGTACCGGCCGCCCCCCTCTCCCGCCTTGTCCCCCTCAGTTCTATACTTAACGCTGTTGCAAAACTCATCTTCCTCTCCCGCCACTGCTCTTCTGCCTTGCCCTACACTGGCTTCCTTTCCCCTACAGAATCCTTTTCAAACTCCTCACCCTCACCTACAAGGCCCTCTCCCACTCCACTGCCCCTTACAACTCCATCCTCCTCTCCACTAACACCCCATCATGTTCCCTGCATTTGGCCAATGACTGTCACCTCTCCCCAACTCAGATCACTTCATCCCACTCCAGAATCCAAGTTTTCTCCTGGGCTGCCCACCTCCACTGGAACAACCTCTCACGCACTATATGACTGTGCACCTTCAAACGTGCACTTAACACTCACCTCTTCTTCAAAGCCTACCAGCCATCCACCTAACCTGCTCTTCATGCCTGACTCCATCACCTCTCTTCCATACCACGCCAGTCACTTGACTTGCGATTGATCCCCTCTAACTCCCCATTATGCCTCCTGTCTGTTTCCCCTCCCTTTAGGATGTAAGCTCTCATGAGCAGGGCCCTCTTCCCTCCTGTCTCTCTACCTATTCTTCTGCTCCCTCCTCAATGTGTAAGCTATGTTGGGAGCTTTAAAGTCCTGTTATTTTTTGCTTATTGTTCTGTATGGTTCTACATACTTGCCAACTCTCCCGGAATGTCCGGGAGACTCCCGTATTTTGAGTGAGTCTCCCGGACTCCCGGGAGAGTATGGCAAAATCCCGCATCTGGAGAATTAGGGCCAAAATACCGCAATTCTCCGGGAATCGCGGGTCCAAAATGACGCGATTTTGGAGCCCTGCCCCGCCCCGCACGCCCACCTTCCCCACGACAGCTTCCGGAAACAAGTAGCAGAAAGTTGGTAAGTATGTGGTTCTACCCTGTATGGTCACTGTCTGCAATCTGTACGGCGCTGTGGATACCTTGTGGCACCTTATAAATAAAGATTAATGATAATAATAATAATAATATTAATAATAATAATAATAATAATAATAATAATATTACCTGTGTTTCTTGACCAAAGTAATATACCAATTTTTGGTGTCTCCTATATATCTAGAGCCAGGAACGATTCTGCATTAAACCCTAATACTGCTACATGCCTGGGGTCAGCCAAGTACAGGTGAGCACCACTCGCTCTAAGGAAAAGGGGGCTGCTGAAGCTGAGGACCACAGTTAGCCTTGTTCTAGGAGTTCATTCCTAGAAATTCAACATTTGGCCCTAAAGTTTCGAGTGGACTTTGCCCCCTTCCTCAGGTGCTAACATTACCAGTGCATAAACAGTGTTTTTATTTCACAACGGTAAATTACTTTCAGGTGCCTCCCATTGCCATTCCCGGAAGCCTTACATAGTGCTTATTACATATAAGTACAAAGTGTTGTAATGTGTAAACACATTCAGTATTAAAAGATCACCGTCTTTCATTGCTATTGTTCTTAAAATCCAACGATACATAAAATATGTACTTCTCTTCTGGGTGGCTCGTTGCCTCATGCTTAGACCTGTCTCAACCTTTACAAGCTCTGAAGTCGATTGTAGAAGGATATTTACAACCATTTGTTAAACAAATTCCACTTTGCATTTTGGGTACACAAGATATTTGTGCGGATATAGTGAACCTAAAATAGAATGACTGGATGGTGACCATTAGCTGGAACCATTGGGCAAACCCATGTTTCATTGGAGGGGGAGGTAAATTTAAAATGTGGGGACAGATTTATTGTTGGGGTAGGGGATGTCCTCCTAGATCAACTTTACATTTCAGTGTAAAAATAAAGCTATTAAGTATTTGTGTGCTAGATGAAATAACAGACAGTATTTAACTGATGTGCAAAATAATAAACTAATCTGCACCCCTTGCATTGTAATTTGGTTTGTCCCAGAGAACATTTACTTCTTTTTTTGCCTTACTTTCCTTAATGACTCAGGCCCATTATGTACAAATATATCGCATGAGAAAGGGATTAATAATATAAGCGAGGTACTCAGATCCTCAAATTACAGTGTGGATGTGCAAAAATATCTGGTGGGTTTATTCGAAACGATAAAATATGTAATTTATTTTGCTTTTAAAATCAGCATTACTTGTAGGCATGGTAACTGCTATGGCTTCGTCCTATGAATATTTACCAACTTTTGTTTGGTGTGCTCCGGGAGATCCCGGGGGAAGGTGGATACGGTGGTTTTTTTTTTACATTTAGTGCAAATTTGTTTTAAAATTTTAAATATAGTGATTTATGTTGACATTTTAACTGTTAACTTTACAACCCTGTAGACATTTTACATGTCAACATTTTAACTGTGTTGACCTTCTGAACATGTAGACTTGGGCCCAGGTTCTGATATAGTCACATTGCTTGTTGTCACTGCACAGTACCACTTCTCTTTATGTCACGTTCATACTGTACATATATACACTGCACAGTACCACTTCTCTTTATGTCACATTCATGCTGTACATATATACACTGCACAGTACCACTTCTCTTTTTGTCACATGCATGCTGTACATATATACACTGCACAGTACCACAAAATTCTTCTGATTAGATTACGTCTCACACTCTGTGACTCAACCAAACTTATTATTTACAGTCAAACAACTTAACTACAAAAAAAGTGTCTGTTCCTGATTTATTGCAGTAAGTTTGTTTTTGGTTTATTTTGGCTATGTTCCAAAATCAAACATTTGGAAACTCCCCCTCTAGAAATCCTGCGTTAATACTTTGGTCATTGCATCATGTGGTTAAGGACCACAGCTCTATACCCACCCAAGGTTTGTTCGGTATAAAGTATCTTGTAATTGGGGTTTGATTTCTGCTCAGGGGAGAAAACGTGAGAAATGTCCTTGCATAGCACAAGGTGTCGTTGGACATAATAAATCCTCTTTTCTCACCTCCAGTTAAGCCACTGGGATCTTAGGAGTGTTTCTTGGCAGTATTTGATTACTTTCTTTAATCTTATCAAATGTTACTCATGCTTACATTGTGAAAAGCTTTATGGACCATGATTACATAGCTATTTGCTTTTCCCAATAACAGCTTGAGTTATTCGCAGTCAGTCATGTCAATGACTTTGGATTTTCTTCTATACACCATGGGTGAGGAGTGTTACCCATTAGGGCTACATGTTAATCCCTGAAAATTCAAAGGTTATTTTTGAGTATACTAATCACATTATGAATGCAGCTACCTTATTATTTGCAGATAACACTAGGGTTGCTTAGTGTTCTCTGCACTAGGCAACACTAGTGATTGGTTGCTATGGGCAACCAGGTTCAATCTCTCATTTTCTAGAATGTCCTAGATAAATGATAGCTAGAATCTGATTGGTTGCTATGGGCAACACTTCCACTTTTCCTGTACAGATGGTTTGATAAATGTACCTCCTAGATAATTTGATTCACTAGATCAGGGTTGTCCAACCCACGGCCCGCGGGCCACAGGCGGCCCAGCACGCCTGTAAATGTGGCCCAGAAGGAGTTTTGGTTGTGGCAAGGGGGCAGCCCTGTTAATGGAAAAAAAATCCTGCAAAAAAAAGAAAAGAAAATACTTACCTTGCGGTCACGCGGTCACGTCAGCTGGTACTCCGGCTCCCTCCCTTGTCTCCTCCTCCGTGCGGTGCTCGCAGTGAATGTCGGGCGTGATGTCATCACGCCCAACATCCATTGCGGAGCGCAGCACAGAGGAGTCACCCGCGCGAGAAGAACAATCAGCAGCACAGAATTGGAGAAAAGAAGAGAAGAGGACAGGAAAACAAGCCGATTAAAAGGTAAATTAAGGGGGATTTTTTTTATTATTTCAAAGGACGCTGACAAGTGAATAAAAGTCACCTGGTCCTGGAGCATCATGGACCTTATCTCCCTGCTACATACTTCTACTTGTAATACTAATGGGGCATTATATATTATTCTCCCTGGCCCATTATAAGTTGTTTTCCCTTAACTAACATAGTGGTATAATTATCAAAACAGGTCACAATTTGGGGTCACAGTGATGTATATGTCAGGTACCGCAGGTCTGGTCAGGGCACCCTGATATACAATGCCTGGCTTAAATGCACTTTATTGATATTGCATCGAATCAATACAAAAAGTGATTATAGTATAATAACTAGTGAGGATTTTTTGAACAGGGCGATTGAAAGGTAAGTATAGGGGGATTTGAAAAAGAAGTGATATATATATATATATATATATATCTCACTTTTTTTCTCATATATATATATATATATATATATATATATATATATATATATATATATATATATATGTTAACTATGTTTTCTATGGTTTTTTGGATGATCAGCTATCGTTATTGTTAGTGTATCTTATGTGCGGCCCAAACCAACTCGTTGTCTTCCAATGTGGCCCGGGGAAGCTAATAGGTTGGACACCCCTGCACTAGATTTTCAAAAGCTATATTGTTTTATGATTTATATGCTGTTATGGGATTAAATTTGCTTTCAAATGTTACTTGAATGTAATGGTTAAGTAAAAATTAAATAAAACTTGGGGGTATATTTGCTAATCTGTGGGTTTGAAAAAGTGGAGATGTTGCCTATAGCAACCAATCAGATTCTAGCTGTCATTTATTAAGTACATTTTACAAAATGACAGCTAGAATCTGATTGGTTGCTATAGGCAACATCTCCACTTTTTCAAACCCACAGATTAGCAAATATACCCCCTAGGTGTCTTTGACACCTTATGCTAGGAGACAGATAGCCATGATTTACCTGTCCTCATAGAATGAGGAGTTAAATTAAAAGAACGTACAAAGTAGCTATGTAATTATTATACTGTCCATTTTTGCACAAAAGGAGGTAAGGAAATGGTTATTTACATACATATTTACACCTGTATTCATTATTGTAAACTATTACTATAATATATATGAAATGTCTCTTAACCTACTTGCTGTAATATTAATTGGAGGACCTTGAGACAAGCTCATGTTCCAGAGAAATATTTACAGTTTAAAGCGCTCTTGTTGATGTACTAATGAATAATACAGGTCTTGTTATTGAAATATCAAGTTTATGATGTAACGTGCATGTGTGTAATACATATGTACACAAATGATTTCAAAGCATGTAATCCGTTGCCAATTGTCACTGAGGAAAAGCAATCGTTAAGACATAATGTCTGTCTTTTTTAAAATATATCAAATATATTAATTTTGCCATATCTTTATATTAATAATTGGAGACAAAGCACCAAAGGACAGTGCAATTATTGTATTACATAGTTGCCTACTCTCCCGCAACGTCCTGAATTTTTGGAAGTTCTCCCGGATTCCCGGGTGAGCAGGGAGACATCCCGGAATGTGCCCTCTGTGTTGGTGTAGTGCAGTGACCCTCCAGTTGTTGTGGAACTACAAGTCCCAGCATGCTTTGACAATATATAGCAGCTTATTGCTGTAAGAGTATTCTGGGACTTGTAGTTTCACAACACCTGGAGTGTCACAGGTTAGCCAACACTGATGTAGTGGGTGGGGGGGGGGGGCTAAATGCGGTATCCTGGCTCTCCCCTTCTTGTGACTCTTGTGATAGGCCTATATCGATAACGTTTGACAGGGGGCGGGCCTAATGACGCGATCCGCAGGACCACGCCCCCATGACGAAGCCCCCTCCCAGACATCATTCTGCCAAGTTGGCAAGTATGGTGTAGTGTAATCAATCAGCACGAAGCAAAATGCAGAATTAATACTGTGTACTTGAAAATATGATTGTGAAGGTTTATCTATAAGGGAAACTTCTCAGACCCATCATACACTCTGATCTGGGTTAGATGAAACCACTTTGCTGGACCACATGAATCCCAGTGTTGTTGGGGGAGGTGTGTGTGTGTGTGTGCGTGTGTGTGTGTGGGGGGGGGGAGGTAATTCTCCATCATCCTGTCTCTGCACAGAACCTTGTGTACTTCTAAATACTCCCACTTCAGCGGAATGATCTTATTGTTGAGATCTAGGATCTTCTGATAGTTGATTCTCTCACGTATCAGTGATTGAGGTGGAGGCACAGCGATGGGGTCTGAATCTTACTCTCTCCTCCTCAGATGGGTGTCTCACGCTAGCTAGATGACATCTCCACTACTGCGTAATCCTTTCACATTGTGCAAACATAAAATGACGTCCGAAAAGCCTTTTTATTGCTTTAATATATGTATGTTTTATATAAATTGAATATTTTATTTTTAAACACTGTTTTACATACTATGTTTGTTTTTTTGCAATTTGTTTCTCATCTGTGTCTTTTTTTTTTAAACTATTTTTATTACCCATTATGTTATGTGATCTTCTTATTGACCTCTCCACCACACTATTTCACACATCTGTGTAAAGCCATTAGAAGAGGTCTAATATTTTTAAATACGTAGCTGGAGATGTTATCAATGGAACCCCATACTTGGTGTGGTGCAGAACATCCTCTTTAAATGCTCATCATTTGATCGACGGGCAACATGGTGGCTCAGTGGTTATCTCATCTCTGTCTCATAGGACTGGGGTCATGTGTTCAATTCCTGACCATGGCCTTATCTGTGTGGAGTTTGTATGTCCTCCCCCTGTTTCCTCCCTCTATTTTTAGCCAGATCGCACCCATTGTGCGACAGTGCAGGGAATATTAAATAACAATTTGGCTTTTCCATTATGGAATTTTCTATATTATACGCCCTTCTACTTTAAAGCTGATTGAGGTAGCCACTGGGCGTGACAGTGCCAATAATAGGCATCTATTGACCAAGTGCACATAACAATATGAACAAACAGCTGGTACACATTGTACTTAAAAGGGAATAATTGATATATTGTGGAAAATCAACATGTCTATCCCACCTGGGATCTTTTTCAAAACATGCAAAACAAAGAGCAAACATCAAGTTTAAAACGACCTGGAAGCCTAGTACAAGTGCATCGGCGAATTCATCGCAGGTGCAGAGTGAGGGACTTAGCAGGTGCTGCATCTGATTTCATGACGTCAAGGAAAGACTGATTGTGTCTAATAGCAGGATTCTGATGGCAAACACTGCAGTGATGTGTAAATATCAGTGGTGCTTACCAAGTGACTCAAATGAGACCCAATTTGAAATGACTAAGCTCCGGTTAACTATTTGAGCATAACATAAAAAAAGTGTATGAAATAAATTGCCAACACTATATGGGAGGGGTTTGAAAAAATCAGGGTGCCGGCTAAAATCTAATCAAGCCCCAGTATGCCGGTTGTACTCGTATATTGTACGTTATTTTATCATGCTAATACCATGGGAATATTAATAGTAATGGGACCAAAAAATCAACTGAGCACACAGGACCTGATTCATTAACAAACGCAAAACGAACATAATGTACATTTTTCAAAAAAACGCACGTACATTGGTCATACACACGTCTTTATTCAACATACGTCCCAAAAGAACACACGGGAAAAAAAATAAAAATTATTGTCACCTGTTAATAAATTAGTCATTAATGAGAAAACATTTAAAAATATTTTTTTGATTTCCTCCCCCCCATAAAATACATTTATTAGGATGTTATGAGTGTTTACTGTACATAAAATTTATTTTTACAGTTGCTTCTGTGTCCTAGTTTGCATACGTGTCCGTCATCACTATCACTCGGCGCGAGTGCCAGGGGTTGCCGACCACTGTAATATGGAATAAAGTATGCTAGACTAATAGTAAGGCTGCAAGACATTTTTAATAGGCCACTTAGCCGGACATAACAGTATTTTATAAATATCAGCCAACTTTGGAAATCTCCCATCTGGGAGATCTCCAAAGCAGCTGCATCCTTGGGGCCTGGTGACACGGACTGCACCATCATGACCAGGACGGCATGATAATACATTTATATTACAGATGTTCACTGACTCCCGTGTTTTGGTTTTGGTTTTGGATCTGGATTAACTTCGTGTTTTGGTTTTGGCAAAACTTCCCTTGTGTGTTTTTTTGGGGGTTTTGGATCTCAATTTTTTTGCCTCGATTCAGATCTGACGACCCAGGAAAGTACAGAGTCGGCTCGTGAGCCTACTCAGATCCCCTAAGTTCAGGTGGGCTCAGTTCTCAGCATCTCTAATTTATATGAATTATAGCAGTGATAGGCAGCCTGATACACTTCAGGAGTCCCATGGTGCGGCCCTCTAACCTTCAAAAGGGCCGAACGTTACCCTTAATCTCAGTAATCAGTTAAAACAATACATTTAATCAACAAAATAGACACCTATCTGTAATAACACATCAGCAGGCTTGTAACACTTTTAAACAAGTGTTACAAGCAATAACACACAAATCTAACAATAAAGCAGTAAGAAGCTGGGGGCCTATTTTAATAGCGCAAAAATAACGATAACCGATGGACAATTAAGACAACATTTTTTCTAAATTAAAACCACAATGACAAGAGAAGCCATAAGCCGAACGCCCTTAAATGCAGGTGTTTGTGCCAGTGTCAAGTACTTCCCCATTCGGGGTTAAGTGCTCTGCAGCTTCCAGCCAATAGAATCAAATGGGCGTGTTCTCAGCCGGACTATAAAGGCTCCTCCCAAGGGTTACTGAGTCTTTTTCACTGCAGGAAATCCCTCTCTTTATATGTCCTTGCAACGGGCTAGGTCGCTGTCATGTCTAACAATTTTTTCTCCCTCCGCACAGAGTAGGCACAGTTCGGTGGGAAGGTATTCGCGGTCAACGACTAATTCATAAAGTGCTTCCAATGATTGGCTCTGGGTCCCTTTGTGTGGGGGATCCCTTGACCTGCATTGCGTGGGTACGTCATTGTGAGTCCAGAAGAGGTGTAGTCTGGATTTAGCACCGGCCAATCGTAAAGGATTATATCCTGGTACCGGCGGTTAGTGCCGGATGGCCGTACACTGTTTGGTTACTGCTATTAATTGTACAATTTGCCTTCTACGCCACCAAGTCTTGCTTTTAATAAACTTCAAGTGTCCCTGTCTTTATTTATTGCAAGTACAGGTCAAGTCTTAACGTACGAGTGGGTTTGGCGCAGTGAAAAGAAAGCGTCAACAGTCTGCAGTTTATGACAAACCGGCAGCAAAGCTTCTTCTCAATGAGACACGCAATTAAATTATAAAACATACTGCAAAAGTATCACAACAAGTCCAGGCAGAACAGTAGCAACAGGCACAAATTGAGCCCTTCACTGTGTTTGTGATCTATGACTATATTATTTTTCTGTCTGTGTAATGATGGAACATGTGAGAACAAGAAAATGTGCGGATTATTGCGGCTAGGCCAGGACTGAAAGTTTTCTGCCATTTCTTGGCAGAACATTATAAACACCATTTAATATGGAATAATTATCTTCTTCATCTATAGATCACATAGTCCACTTTTCTTAACTATCCTTCTTGCCAGGAATTATGTAAAAATCACAAACAGAAGCAAGTGTGCATTATGTAGATTGTTAGTTCTATTCAGGAATAAAAATACCAACTCGCTACAGATTAAGGTGACTCAGCAGTATTATATTTTCTTTGCAAAAGTCAAATGTCTGTTGTAAACAAATTCGAAATCCGTACAATCCATAGCATGGAGAGTGTGTTGTATTTGTTAATCTCTAGATATATTCAATGTTGTTTTGCAACCTAGATTTGTCCGATTAGGTAACATGTGATTCAATTTTGTATATCCCATTTTATTGATGTATACTTATATTGTATATAGATCATGTGCTATCTTATTTTTGCCTAAATTTTTTTTCAAATGTAGTATGAAGAAATCAATTATTTGTTTTTTAACGTTGCTGTTAGCATAACATATATATTTTTTTTTACAACGCTACATGCAAGCAAATTAATAATCATTTTAGGTGTCTCTTTGCTTTTTCCAAAAATCTGTTTATAAAATTAGCCGGCAATCGCGACGTTTAGAGTAAAATTATTCTAACTCTATGACACTGAGGACAGTTCAGACACGGCTACATGGCTTTGAAATTCAGGATTATGTAATAGTTTCTGAGCCCGAACGATTTGAAATAAAATCATTTACTGCAGACTTCTAAACTGATACAAAATATCTGCTCTTAAACTTCTAACTGAATTTAATATTGCAAATATCTGTGCTGAATTAATTGATGAGACGATTGATTTTGAACCATCAGTAAGTTAGATCAGCCCAGCTATTTGCTACAGTAAATTAAGTGGAAGGTTCATGACAGGGTGTGGAAAGAGAAATGTTGGAGGGTCTGGGAATGGAATATTGGATACAGTGCAGGACATAATAATCACATTATTGCAAATTATTCCTAGGCAGCTTTTAGTTATTTCTACTACTTTTACAATTTGTTATATATATATATATATATATATATATATATATATATATATATATATATACACATATATATATACACATATATCTCCTATACCTCTAACAGAACCCTCTCTATTATAGCAAATAGATGTACTTACATTTGTCCTGAAACATCTTAACAGAACTGGGATGTAATAAGTACCTGCAGACTGCGACTGTTAGTCTGACTCGCTGCTAGACTTTAAGTTATGAATAGTAGGTGTGGTGGTGGTTGGATATCTGATTACAGGTAGTAGAAACACTACACCAGTTGCTGAAGGGAAAGGCTCTTCTGCCTTGATATATATGTGCTATTAGGATACAAAAATAAATAAATAAATATATATATATATATATATATATATATATATATATATACAAGTTAACCCGTGCATGATATACTCATGCATTCTAGTCAAATCAAGCTACTTAAGGTGTTAAAAAGGTTCTTGTCATGCATTTGGGCCTAGCCCAGGCCTCCTCAGGGGAAGAGCGTTACTTCCCGACGCAAGCGCCCTTTTTTAACTTGGTTTTGTCCACATGTCACCACCTCATCATTTTTCTCCATCACCTCATCCTTCATCTTTATCGCCACATCTATCCAGATGTCTATCCAGACACAGGGATCTCTCTCAGCGGTCCTGAGTATCACACTCCTCTCACTCTGTCACCCCCGGCAACCACCAACCACTCCCCACTGTCCCCCCCGGCAACCACCAACCACTCCTAACTTTCATCCCCGGCAACCACCAACCACTCCCCACTGTCACCCCCGGCAACCACCAACCACTCCCAACTGTCACCCACGGCAACCACCAACCACTCCCCACTGTCACCCCTGGCAACCACCAACCACTCCCAACTGTCACACCCGGCAACCACCAACCACTCCCCACTGTCACCCCCGGCAACCACCAACCACTCCCAACTGTCACTTCTCCTTCAAGAAATATATATATATATTTTTAAAATCTTTATAGACACTTTTAACAATTAACAAATTAAATTAACAAATTAAAAACATCTTAGTATACCAAATTTCAGCCCTTTCTGAGTTTTTTTCCACACACTCTAAGAATTTAGTAGGTCCGTGTATAACTCCGCCCAGCAGATGGCGCTGCGGCTTGTTTTTTTTTTTCCACACACACACAGACTAACACACGCCACTAGGCTTTTATATTATAGATATATATATATATATATATATATATATATATATATATATATTGTCACGAACAAGCTCTCAGCTGTCGTGACTTTGGGGTGTTCGCTGTATGAGGTCGCACACGATTCCAGCCCACAGTCTCTCTCTACCTATCACACAGGTTATAGACCTACTGAATCGCCCCCCAAACACAGCCCTCTCACCTCCCCAGATACTTCAGGTTTGCCCCCACCTATTGAATGCGGGCAATAGGACACCAATATATTGTCCCACATTGGCACACAAGGCTTCTAGCTATCCACAGACTAGCAAGACCCACACTAGCAAGCAAAGCGTTACCTCTTCACATCTCCAGACTGTTACACAAATGTAAATGCAAGCACACACATCTTGTTAATCAAATGTATCAACAAATCACACACGGGCATTCCAAAGGTTAACTTGGTTGATCTATTTCTTATCAGGCTAATGGATTCCTTAGAGTATTAAGGACGCAACATATTAAATTATAGATTTAATATACAAAAGCACAGGGCATACAGATATAAAAAATAATGAATAACAATTAATAGATTGACATAAGAAGTATTAAAGTCATTTTATCGCTTACCAATAAAACATTGTTCAATGCGATTGTTGTGGTTTCAAAGCACAAAAATATTTAATTGCAAAATATAGTAGGATTTTACAGCAAGCCATTATTACACATTTAAGATGTTACAATAAAGCAGGAAAGTATAAAAGCACCAAATACATTACATCTTCCTTATAGTGTTCATCCAGTTTCAGTGAATACAGCCATGCTCTCACGTTGCCAGGATCAAAGAGACCTAGAACAAAAGCCAGCATGCTTGTATATAGTCTACAGATAACACATAGTGAGGTCTTCATTGGTCCAGGGTTAATGATATTCCAATTCCTTGCAGGTTATAGGTCAGTTTATTTGATCCTTTCAAAGGGGTGAGGGGCAACCTCCCCCAACCAATGTCCACATGTTTTCACTCTGAATGACCAGTTCAAACTGACCCAAACAAAAGTACTTTTGAGTATTAATCTCATATTGCTTGTATCTTGCGATCACTACTCTGTCCACACCGGGTTAACGCTAGTAAAATAAGCTTTACTATGAGACCAAACTCTTTACTTTTTGAAATACCTGAACCATAAATACCATTACTACAGTATTATCTAATATCTATGCATAAATCTAATACATTTTACTAATAATTGTGGATTGGAACCTTAATAAATATGAACTATATATAAGTGAATGTCTAAGTGTTATGCGCGCGTTATTTATCGTGCGATTGCGTCATGACACGTGGTGTACTTAATGCAATCGCACAGTAAAACAATATTAATCAATATACTTTCATCCAATTTTTTGACTTTGACACAAGCAAAACAGTTTAAAATAAAAGTGGTTACATTCAGAAAAGCACTTACTTGAGTTGCATAATCTGTGCCATGGGGAATTGGCTAGGAAGATGGACCGCTTATCAATGTGAATTGATTTCCCCCAAAAAAGTCTTACCCTTGACCCTTCCCAACACAGGTTTTTTTAAGCCAAAGGAAATGGGATGGTCTTCACATGGGCAGTGTTTAATGCTAATAGGGGGCAGGGATGTCCCCTGGGTGTCACTATAGTTTGCTCACAAATATTCCCAAAGTTTTGACCTATGGGTAATTCTTCACAGATATATCCCAGAGACATAACTCCCCCTTCAATAAACCGGTCATAACCTCCTGCACATTTAAATACCAAACATGATGGGATTATGACAATGTGACATATCTTTGGAAAAGATATGTGAGTATAGCTGTTTCCGGATACCACCAGTACCTGTAATTCACAACCCTGGGGCGATTTCGGTTCCTTAGTATAGAGTGCCACCCACATTTCCCAAAATATAAACTATGAAGGCATTTTCCCTTGCAGCTCATATTTCTATATACCTGTATAGGGTTTCACATGCTGCCTACAAGGATCTTCAGCTGTGATAAGCCCCACAAAGTCTATTCAAGTGTCTAGAACTCCATCCCAGGCCAGGCTATGTCACAGCAGGAGCCCTTTGAAGCTGCCACAGGTGACACTCTTATCATCTCACTGGCATGTGCAAAGCCATCAAACACATTTACATTAGACTTTCTGTCTTTACATTTTACACTTAAACAGCTCAATTTATCCATGGATTCATTTGATATAACCTATTTACACTGCAGTTATGATTTATCCCTTGTAAATAACTGTAAGTTCTCTATGTTCACGACACCTCCCCTTTTTAAGAGATGGCATAGGAATTGACTGACAGGTCATTGCCCAGGCCAACTCCCACAGATTCCCCCCGGTTCAACTAAAATAGCTGTTAGCTGAGTCGCAATAGGTTCTCTGGTGAGAAGAGTTAAGAAAGGGTTAACTGTATCATTCTGGTCCTTCAATAGCTGTGGGTTAACCTCCGCATTCTTACCTATGCTCTCTGTACCTCTCACAGACTGTATCTCTTTGTGGGTGCTGCCTGAGAGAACGCCTCCCTCCCCTAAAAACTCCTGTAAGTAGGAACCCCTTAATTCGGGCACAGCTGAATACCTACTTCTACTCTGCCCTGCTTCCCAGTTACAAAATTCCCTGTCAGTGGGATACACTATGCGATTCTTATCTGGGGGGCTACGGAACAGGACACTCCCCTCCCTCTTGGACTCATCTATCTGGGGATATAGGGTAACAGGGAGTTTGGGCCCCTCATCTACCTCCTCTAAGCCGTTTGATGGCCGACTAAGTAAGTGTGGGCTAGCCACTGACCCCCCTGTCTTTATAGAAAATTCAGGTGAATGGTCAGAACTCAGATGGAGATCTGAGTGGTGAACATTCGAACTACAGGTCCCAGCAACAATGTAGGAATTGCTGTCACTCACTATTTCCGGTTGGTAAAGGACTATGTGTCTCTCCCACATTCTCAACAATCCTGCGTACAGCTGGTTCAGACACAGAACACAAATCTTCACTCTGCCCTCCCTCCCATTTACCTTGTACCTTATTCTCTAAGCATATTACCTGGGAAGAAATATTGCCTTTCTTTAACACAACATAATTAATCACATTGCTATCTGTCCCATTTCTAGCAAGCATATTATCTGGACCAGTATCAATGCCAATATCTGCAGTAACAGTGACAGTGACCTCTGTCCCCTACTTCATGATAAGATGTCAGTATAAAAACAGGTTTAGATTTTAACACATTACTATTTTTGGCATTATCCTCATCATACACATTAGGTACAATACGACATTCTCTTTCCCTGTCACATCCTGGCACCTGGAAAAAAGTATTGGGTATTCTCAGTAGATTCTAACACAGTGACATTAGCATCATTACATACATCAGATATAATTAGAGATGCTTAGGCTCGGTTCCTTGAGATCCAAACACACCCGAACATAGGGGATCGGTTCGGTACCTTCGCGCTTTTTCGTAATCGAAAAGGCAAAACATCATCATTACGTCATCGGATCTCGGGAGTTTTGAAATCTGTAAATACCGCCCTCCACGGCGATCTAGCGCCATTTGAAAGAGAGACACAGAAGGGGTAGCACACTGTGCAGAGCAGTTGGTCAGCCAAATAGGAAGAATTGAAAGAGGAGGGTGTAGCAGTGTTCAACAAAGTCTACAGTGACATTTAGGAGAGCTCCATTGCTAATTCTCATTGCAGAAAAATACAAATACTAGTGCTGTCAGGGTTGGTGTAATTCTACAGTCAAATTCTACTGTGTTATATAGGTAACACACAAAGAGAAGAGCTTAATTGCTCCATTGCTAACTGTCATTGTTGAAATACAAATACTAGGCCTTGCAGGCTTTTCTTCTGAATTTGCAGTCAAATTGTACGGTGTTATACAGGTTACACACAAAGAGGAGTGCTCCATTGCTAAGAATTATTGCTAAATTACAAATAGGAGGGCAAGCAGGCTTGTCTTCTGAATTTACAGTCAAATTGTACGGTGTTAGCAATGGAGCAATTAAGCTCTCCTCTTTGTGTGTTACTTATATAACACAGAAGAATTTGACTGCAGAATTACACCAACCCTGAAAGCACGTGTGAGCAATCAGGAACAACTGTAAAAATGCATTTTATGTACAGTAGGCATTAATAGCGTCCTGTATTTTATGGAGAGAAAATAATATCTATATAATTTTAATGTTTTGTCATTAATAACAATAACAAGTTACATTAATTATTTATTTTTTTCCGTACGTGACTTTATATTTCACATATGTATTGGATGTATCCTCCAGTGTATTGTCTGTGTTGAAGTCGTATAATTGGATGAACGAAAGTATATTGGTTTAATATTGTTTAGCCATGCGAATGCTATCCGTACGCTAAGTAACACGTGGCGTGGTGCTTTCGCAGGGTAAAATACGCACGCACACACTCGCATTACAACATTTAGTTATTTATATAATTCATATTCATATTGGTTTCGTTACACTGTAACTTATGTGCAGATAGCATTTGGTTTATTATTAGTTTACATAATATGATTATATGTACATTTTAGTGTTATTAAAGGTTTAGGTTACAGGAAAGGTGTCATGCCTGATATCATATTGAAGCCCTAATCATCAGCAGCTGTCCGGTGCAGTCGGCAAAGAGGTCTGTAACAACTAATACTTTGGGGGAGAGTTAGAGCCAACTCTAGAGTACAGGTCAGACCTGCAATCCTACAACTAGACAAGGTAAAGGTTAAAACTGTGGTGAGTATTAATGTGCAAAGTGCAGAAAGAAACTTATTTAAAAAAAATCTTTGTTGATTTTGTTTGTTTGCTTTATGTTGTCACATGTTTGTTTTCCTAAATCGCTGGCTGATGGTAAAGAATGGAAATGTTTGTTTTGTTTGCTGTTTTAAGATAACTAACTTGTTTTTCTTCTCACAGATAAAGGGGACACAAAAGGAGTATAGACTTAGTGATCAGAGGGGTGGGATAGAGAAATAGAAAAAAATCACTCTTGAAAGACAAATTAACAATAGACAAATGAAACACTCTTTGTTTTAGGCTGCAGTGTCTCATGATAATTTGTTTGGCTGAGAATCATTATCCAACAATGAAGTATGTACACACTTTGCTCCAAAATATCGTTTTATGTATCTCATATGAGTCATCAACAGTTAATTTTTACATTTCTCTATCATAAGTTAGGAAAGTCCGTTGAAAAGGTATGAAGTCAATGAGATACCAAGTTCTTAATGAACAAATGACGGACGACACTGGATTGCACTGTTAAGACCCCCTAGT
The DNA here is from genome assembly GCF_038048845.1 of Mixophyes fleayi. Lineage (NCBI taxonomy): Eukaryota > Metazoa > Chordata > Amphibia > Anura > Limnodynastidae > Mixophyes > Mixophyes fleayi. The sequence goes on along the minus strand of NC_134410.1, from coordinate 120,749,985 downwards.
CAAGTATGGGGAGGGATCATAGTTAGCAAATAGCTAAGGGGAGCAGGGGAATGAATACAGCCATTTCCCCATAGAGTCAGAGTCCAATCCAGCTGTCATTTTGTTGTAAAAATCTCCCTTTCTACAAGTATGTTTGTATTCAAATCTTTGTTTTCCCATTATTCATTGCTTTCTTATTTCTCATTCTTTACACAAACGCTAGTCTCTCTCTCTCTCTCTCTCTCGCTCTACTCTGCTCTGGTAGAGATAAAATCAGACACAGTGTCAACAATGGGGCTGAGACATATTTTTTTTTTATATTTTTTACATAAGACAAATTCAGAGATACACACACTAGATTGACATGAGTTACAGAAACAGTCAGGGGTTTTGTTTTCATGTGTATAAAAACTGCTGATTTTAAGCAGAAAGGTTCTTTTGTGGAAATACGATTCATGTTTTATAGATTGCATATCTGTTTTATTTTTTTGTTTTATGATTCGTGCCTCCTGTACAAAAATGTGCATTTATATGGAGGCACAAAGGGTGGATAGGAGATTGCTGGAGGTTAGGCATACAGAGATGCATCTCTGTATAGAACATTGTAGTAGGATTTTTACCACAAGATACGACATAATGTGAAACCCTAGAAAATGTAGAATTTTCATGTTTTATATTTTTTGCACTGTTAGACAGGCATGTACTGGATACTGTTATATTTGAAGAAAGTGTTATAGAAATAGACCCCTTTGCCTTTCCCACTTAGTCAAGTAGCTGAATGTGAGGTACTGAGAATGACATGTGAGTTGGCAGAGGAAAAATCGATTGATATACATTGGTCTTCAGCATTTTTCTAGTCTAGGGGGCGATGTTGAGGTGACTGAGAAATCGTTTTATAGCAATACCAGCACATGATTAGGACACTACATAGAGGACTTTATACAGTGACACAGTTACCAACTGAAGTAGCTGCTAGTAAAGTCCACACTTACACACACAACCATATATGGCTGTCACACCAGGGCGAACATAGCTGTCAAATAGACAGCAGGGTTTTATGTGACAGCTAACAAATCTATGTTTTGTTTTGTTTTTCGTTGTATTGTTTTAGTTTTAAAATGTGAACACACACACACAAACATGCACACATACACATATTGGTTAATATATGAAGATTTGTGTTACCGGAAATAAACTGTCTGGAAGGTGAAGAGATGTGGTGAGGAGTCTGGTGGACTCTGGAGAGATGGACAAGGTAGACTAATAGAGCCATCCCATATCCCTCCTGCTGATGGGTTTTCCTCCAGGTAAAACAAATACACGTCATCCAATTACCACCATGCAGGATCCTCAAGTATACACTGGTGTACCAATGAAATATGTCTGGGTAGAGGTGTATTGAAATGTGTCTAATGTATTACTGTGTCATACTCAAAACTTTTGTTATTTAATGTGATAGTCCTAGAGTTATAATAGATGATAGGGGTTTTCATGTTATTAATAATAGATGTATAATGTATGAGTAGTGGTAACAAATCACATACTTTCAATTAGCCATAAACCAGTGTGAACATAAAGTAACGGTACTCGGTAGAACGAATTGAATAGATTAAGAGTTGGAACTTGATTGAAGTGACTGATAGCTTTGGCCACTAGTCCTTTCCCGCTACCAAAAGATCACTCCTGGGCAGACTCCTAACCTGTCAGTTTTTGAAATGTTCTTGACCGCTCGTGGGATGAGATTGTAACTGGGAGGCTAGGTTAGACCTTGAGAGAAGGTAAATAGTGAGACAGAAACCGAGAACGTCCAAAACACTGTTTCCTGAAAAGTCACACTAACTGTCAGGATGTTGGATCAGAAGAGTAAGTTGTGGAGCAGTAATTTCTTAGGCTCAGGTTATTTGACAGACAGGTACCAGGTGTAGGTTACCAGCATCACGGCTTCAAGGGTAGCAGAGACACACTGGTGCCCATTCCACCTACTGCAGAGGGGCCAACACTCAGAGAAGGGTCCAAGGGCACTCATGAGTCTGTTCTGGAAGGCCTCGAATGCAGTTAGTAGCACCTGAGCCAAAGGCTAAGACTGTTGTCCAGCATGAAGTTGTAGTTTTTCCTGTTTTGTGTTCTCTCATTTCATTCTCTTCTCAGGACGGTTAATTCTTTTGATTATTAGCAGATGACAGAGACTGGTTCAGGTAATGATAAGGAGGTATTGGGGAGGAAGGAGAAGTTAGTAGCATAATCGGTCCAGCTAATTACTCTATTCAATTCAGGGGTAAAGGAAAATTTGGAAACCTTGGAGCTTGGAGAAAGTGCGAGGGGCTATTGTCTGAGTAGCATTACATCCGTAAGTACGGTGACCCCATAGTTAAAAAAGAGGTACACCCAGCGATGCCAGTCCAGTAATATTCGGACTTGAGCAGGCAACCTTGAAAATGATTATCATTCTTGGGAGGGTAAGGTTTTAGACCAAACAAAGTGCTGGGCGTGCTCTCACGTGCCTCAGTGATTATATCAAGTAGGATTAGTTCTCTTTCCACTAAATATTCTTGAGGTCCCCGAACTATAGGTGGGAGGTCACTAGGGGAAAAAGTACGACACTTAGGTCCCTTAGTCTGAAGTCTCCCAATGCTTTGCAAGCCGATCACTGTTAAATCTGAGTAGTGGGAGACTGAGAAGAACGAACAGACAATAGCCCGCCCACAAGTGTTGATGAAAAGAACTGATGACATTATTAGAAGTGTGTATATTAACGCAAGCTGAAGGAGATTGTATATGACATTATTGATAGACATAGGATGATGCTATTGATGAACATGAAGTGTTTAAATGTATTCTGACCTTAAAGACATGCGTTGGACAGAAGAACCTGTTAAACTTGAAGAACTGTAGTGGAGAATTCTGTATAGCCAATACATGTTCTACTGTACCTTTTACCTTTCCAAATAATGTATTAAGTGTTTTATTGCACCCTTGAAGGGCACACAAAAGGTTATCTCCAAGCTCCAGAAATGTACGGTCTATAGTAAAAGAAGAAATCGTTTAGAGGATTAGGACTCTCTCTTATGATAACTTGTTTAGATCTACAAACAGCGTGGTCATACACCAAGGGGAATTTGTATTACATAACAATGAAACGTGGTACTGAGATCCTGCATTTAACATCTTTAAGGTGATAGTTTATTATACTATCAAAGGGTGGACTGTTGAAGTCGTATAATTGGATGAACGAAAGTATATTGGTTTAATATTGTTTAGCCATGCGAATGCGATCCGTACGCTACGTAACACGTGGCATGGTGCGTTCGCACGGTAAAATACGCACGCACACACTCGCATTACAACATTTAGTTATTTATATAATTCATATTCATATTGGTTCCGTTACACTGTAACTTATGTGCAGATAGCATTTGGTTTATTATTAGTTTATATAATATGATTATATGTACATTTTAGTGTTATTAAAGGTTTAGGTTACAGGAAAGGTGTCATGCCTGATATCATATTGAAGCCCTAATCATCAGCAGCTGTCCGGTGCAGTCGGCAAAGAGATCGCACATTGCATACTTTAGTTATTGATATTAGAGAATAAACCTTTGTATGATGCTGGCTATGAAAGGAGCAGACCCCCCTGGAGAGACGACCCCCACCTTTGGATTCCTTAGATTGAATCAACCTATTACCTGCTACCAACAGCCGAATGGGATAGTTGATACTGGAAATGGAACCATTGCTAACACGGTTGCCATCCACAGTGGTAAGGGAATGCGGTTGTGGCAAGGTCTGGATGTGCAGATGGAGTTGCGAAGCAAGAGCAGCCGAGATAAAGTTTCCAGCAGAGCCCGAATCCACAAAGGCTGAAGTTGTATAAGGTCCATTAGAAGAGACCAGCATTAATGACATCAAAAACCCAGAATTAGGGGATGAGCAGGGATTGGACATAAGAACTCTTAGAATAGCCACCTCTCTTACCGACTAGGAGGGAGCGTTTCCCGGTCTCTTGGGGCACAAATTTAAGAGGTGCCCAAGATCACTGCAATAGAAGTAGAGCTTTTGTTTAAAACACCTCTCCTGTTCCTCAGGGAACAAGTGAGCTTTGGCTCCTCTGAGGGAGAGACAGGTTTCTGGAAATGAGCAGCTAGATGGGGAGCAAAGCGTCTTGCCAAAATACTGGCCGATGGGAAGAATACCATGGCAGAGATAAAGGAGACTAGTGGCTGCAGAGGAGACTCGCCCAGGCTCATTAAAAGTTTTCTGAAAAGTTTCTATAAAAGGAGCTTTTGAGAAGCGTGTCAATACACTCCCAAAGCAGAGAGACCCAAGCAAGAGCTTGACCACTGGGCAGAAAAATGATGAATGCCACCTTGGTTCACTCCAAAGGAAAGGCGCCTGGATTACATTTGAATTGAATGGTGCATTAGTTCAAGAAGCCCCTGCATTTTTTCAGATCTCGATCATACTTTTCAGGCAGAGGAATGTGTAACACAGGGAAAGTAGCAGTGGTAGAGGCAGTGGAGTCTCGGGTAGTCACGAAGGTGGTAGTGGCTACAGACTGGGTGGTAGCCAGGGAATTCTGCAGTGAGTCAAGGCAGGAGACTACTCCCTAAACACATTACAGGAGCTGAGCTTGACCTGACTCTTGTTGCTCTACCTGGCGGGCAAGGTGCAGTAGGAGGTCGTGGGTGGAGGGTTCCCCTGTACCAACTGTAGACACTTGCTGGTATTGACACAACTCTAAAAGGAGGTACGGAGTCTAACACATCTCTGGTCTTTTCCAGGGACCCCCTCAAGGGAATTTAGATTTCGCTGCATGTTGCGGTCCTCCAAAAGAGTCAGCAGGGAAGCAACTGAATGGTAGAGAGTGGTCAGGCAAGTCAAGAGGACATTGTGCGGTCAGGCAGGTGGAGTACATATGGATGATCCTAAGGAGTAGTCAGGCAGCCAAAGGTCAAACACTGGAGAGGAGAAACAAGCCTAAAGGAGAATCCAAAAGTCAGGTCACAAAGAAGATGAGATCATACACAGAAGTCAGACAGGTAGCTTGAGAGCAACAATGAAGTTCTCTGGAGCATAGGTGACTTAATACTCTGGCACCCTAATGGTGCCAGATTCTGCTTTATATAGAGAAGGCAATACCGGCGGTGTGGCATCACAGAATGCTTCATAATAGCGTCCCATGACGGGTACAGAACTTTTATTGATTACTTGGTTACAAAATCCCTGTCTGTATAAAAGCAGTGTGGGAACAGACTATTATGACACCCTGTGAAAAACAATATTGTACTGCAGCAAGTAGTATATTGCTATCAGAATAGCAATTAACAAAGGAAGACAGACAGACCATTACAAGACCCTTAAAAGTTTCTTGCAACGTAAGTCAAGGTGCCAGTGAGTACAGTTTCCTACAGAATGAAAAGGCACTTGGAATCTTGAGGAAATCTGAAAGGAAGAGGTCTGGCAGACCCAAAGCCTCAACAGAATCGGAAGACAAGTTTCTGAGAATCAACAGTTTGCTTGATAGGCAACTCACAGAACATTTTCAAGCACAGCTTAACAGTGCTCAAAGTGGCTAAGGGGCAGTAAGAAAGTCATTGCCAGGATGTCAAAATAAGAAAGAAAGACCAGTGAATAACTGAAGACCGGAAGAAGGTCTTATAGACTGATGAATAAAAATGTTAAATCTTTTTTCATCAGGCAGGGTTTTTGAATGCGATGGAGTAGGCGAAAGTATCGTTCCTCAGTGTATAGCACCAACTGTCATACATGGAAGAGGAGGCGTGATGGTATGGGGCTCTTTTGCTGAATCCACAGTCGGTGACTTCCACAGCATTTTGTAGTACCATGCAATACCTTCTGATCTACGCCTAGTTGGTCGGTAGTCCATCCTACAGCAAGATAATGACCCAAAGCATGCCTCCAGACTATGTCAGAACTGCCTTCAAGGAAAAGAACAAGACGGTAGGCTTCAAATCATGGAATGGCCAGCACAGTCTCCAGACTTAAACCTCAAGGTGGTTTGGGACAAACTGGGCGGAAGGGTGAAACCAAAGCAACCAACAAGAACATTACATTTGTACGAACTTCTGCAACAGTGTTGGAAAGAATTTCCTGAACTTTATTTGATGTCCATTGTAGAAAGAATGCCACAAATGTGTTCGGTGGTTAAATCTACATAAGGTGGCTACTTTGAAGAGTCAAAAATCCAGATACAATTTTGTTAACCAACTTGATTCTTTGATTTAATTTTTTCTCTTCAATTGTTTAATTGTACTATGCTTTAATTTGAGAGTGCAGTGAAACATGAAACTGCGTAGTCCCATGTGACACCGGCGCTTTCACTAATTGGCCACACATGGGGCACGCCCCTACTGTAAAATCACTAGGGAAAAACGTCCCTTCCCTGTCCCGTTCATTCCCTGAAATTGTAGGCTGTAGTAAGTGTCCTTTGCGCTCGCAGGCGCACAGATCAGGACTGCGTTCACGGACGCTTCTGCTGATTCTGGGCATGCACAGAGGGTACACTCAAAATTGGCAAATATGTGCCTTGATGAATCGGGCCAAAAATGTAGACATTGCTCACCAATCTTAGGTTGGGATAGAGGCTTGTCTGTGTCCCGGACATTTATCCCTTCTAGGATTTGTCGTGTTACCAACTGCTTGGATTTTGCCTCATAGGAGGTATAGTCAATGACTCCTTGTTTAATAGGGCCAACCGCATTCACAGCAGCACATACTGAAGGCCAAAGCTGCTCTTTTTCTTGAAAATTGGGTTTTCGCAGCTTGACCTCCCAAAAGCTTGTCATATACCAGCACTATATTTGTCACATGAACACAATGTTCCTCAAAAGTTGAAGAGCACATTGCACCCAGATTTAGTCTTCCCACCAGCAGCAGAAGACCCTGCCTGTTCCTGAAGCTCATGACCCTCCTCACCTACTTGCTCCTCTCTTTCTCTCTCCTCCCCACTGGCCCTATACTGCACCCTCACCTTCCTCTCACATATTGAAGCGATAATGCATTTAGGGAGATGGAAGTCTGATGTCTACAAGAGATATATCAGACTTACTAGAAAGAGATATGCCTGATGCTATCCTCAGTAACCCAGGGCTTTGCTACTTGTCACTTTTAGCGAGGGCATGAAGGGATTTTTCCTATTTTTTCCTCTGTCAAGACATCATTTGACATAAGGTGTGCACACGGTGAAGATATGGGTGGTTGGTCATTCATTTGTGTATCCAGGCACCATATGGCCCATAAGTAGTCATCCTTTCCCCACCTTATTGAGATTCATTGGTTGGGGAAGAGGGTTGGGAACGTTGTTCCGACAACAGTGTTGCCGACAAGGACAATGAATTGCAAAGATACAGCATGCCGGCACTTGAGTTGTACGTCTTAAAACAGAGTGACATGGACATTTCTAAATTTAAAGCGACAATGGCAGGACCCAACTGTACCATTTAATCTAAGGGTTCGTGTTAGACGCCGGGTCCTGCCATTGCCGCTTTAAATTTAGAAATATCCATGTTGCTCTGTTTTATGACGTACAACTCAAGTGCCGGAATGCTGTTTTTACAATTTCTAGCAGTCTGGATAGAGACTCGTCGGAATGTCCTTTGTGTGTTTTAATGTAAGTCTGCATTTAATCATTGTCGCTCTTCTACTAATTGGAATTTCTTTGTCTATATCAGGGTTTACCAAACCCAGTCCTCAGAACTCCCTAACAGTGCAGGTTTTTTTTTAATATCTCCTTGCTGGAGCACAGGTGTAATCATTACTGAGTGACACAATGTAACAGATTCACAGGTGGTCCTAATTATGTCACATGTGATCCGGAAAACCTGCACTGTTGGGGAGCCCTGAGGACTGGGTTTGGGAAACCCTGGTCTATATAGTCGTTGTCGGAAAAACGAGTACCACCGGGGTAAGAGGGGTTTGTGCTGCCCAGATCTTACACATAGGTCTTTGAGGTTGACACTCGAGGCCCTCCGTACATACTTGTAGTACATCTTGGAGGTCTTTAATAAAGTTTGAGTCGAACGAAACGCGTCAGGCTGGATGGAGCTGTATATTACTGGAATTACAAATGTGACAAAAAAGTTAATTGAATGAGTATTTTGTCATTATACTTCAGTATTATGGTGGCCAACATGCGGGATATCTAAACACACTTCACCTATTTCTCGGCAGTGCTCATTGAAGCATTAGGTATTTGCGGTGAAATCATCGAGTTGTACTACTATCTGCCGTTAATGTCCCAAGCACCAGTGCAGATTAGGATTCTCACCAACTGATCATTGCTACCTGTGTTTAAAAGTTAATATTATTCCCACTATCGCTGCATTAATAGGACCATACGTTTTTTTTCCCTTTGACTGGTAAAGACAATATTATCACGGCTTTAACCATTAAGATTTGCAAGTTGTATTTGTTTTCTCTTTTAGATACTGGTAATTCATTGCTAATCATCATTGAAGCTTTTAATTATCATGTGTGTAGTGTGTCCGGTAAAGGAACACAGCGTTGGCAGGAAAGCATTGCAAACATCAGTTTAAACAAGGTGCCGCAGTGTACGTCCCCCTTCGATGTACTTTGCCTCTTCGCCCTTTGTATGGAAGAGTCCTTGACCTATTTGTGTGGACACGTCATCTTGAGTCCAGAACGGTCGCTGTTTCTCTGACGCCAGGTTAAGCGCCGGCCGCTCAGTAAGAGATATCCTTGGTTTTAGTGGATTCCGGGCCAGTTGGCCATCCACTCATTGGGTTTAGTTTTAGTCTGTTAAACTGAAGTCACATTTCGAATAATAATTAAAACTGTGACCTTATTGCCAAATTCATACCTGTGTCCGTGTGTTTATTTCATTATTAGAGTGATAAGTTTAAAGTGATATAAGAGGTTTATTGTGCAGTAGAACAAAGCATCAACATTATGCATTCTATAAAAACTCTGAAATGAGGAAACAATGTGATTTACAGTGTTATAAAAACAAGGAAAAGGGATGCAGAATATTTCATCATTTAAAATTCCCCTATACAATGATCCTATTATTACATGTTCGCCTTCAATTGTTTATTTGTACTGTGCTTTGTTTAATTTCAGAGGACATTGAGACATTGAATTGTATACATTAAAGAACAAAAACTGTAAAAATGGGGGTGTTCTAAAACCTTTGACCGGTAGGGTGTATGTAAGATTTTTCTAAGAGTAAAGCATTTTTAAAAAAAAATATTTCCATTTGCTATAGCCATTAAGAGATGATAAAAGAATAGGTATTTCATGTTAAATGGGTTTCCCCATGCAAAATCATTCGTACTGCTTACCATTGACAATAGCAGTGTTATCCCCGGCGTAACCTTCTGAACAAAAAGTCCATATGATTTATTAAAGGAAAATTATGCTTATATGTTATCTTCAGGTTCAATAATGTGGCGTTGGTCATGGTTGTGCCCCTAAAACAATAAATATATAAAGGAATGGCGCTAAACACTAGAGGTAAATAGATACAGATGATAGTAAAAATAATTCTTCTTAATCAGGAACACAGTCAAATAAATCAATATATCCTCGTTCTGTAATTTTCCCCGTGCAAAAAGTCATAAGATAAAAATAAGTTCCTCTTAGAAAAAGTTCCGATATTAGCCTGTACCGTCACAATAGTGACTTATTCCTTGGATGGCAGTATATCATATGGATCCGGAGTTCATAAAAGATTAGTCAAATCCAGGTGTGCCAGATTAGACGGTCTCGTAATCTTTATCACGGTGCCAGTCTATCATATAATATAGATACACTGTGTGCGTTATGATGTCTTATCTCTTTTCTTTTATGAACTCCGGATCCATATCATATGCTGCCATGCAAGGAATATGTCACTATTGTGACGGTACAGGCTAATATCGGAACTTTTTCTAAGAGGAACTTATTTTTATCTTATGACTTTTTGCACGGGGAAAATTACAGAAAGAGGATATTTTGATTTATTTGACTGTGTTCCTGATTAGTCACAGTAAGACTTTCCTCTAGTCTTCAAACCTTCAAGCGTTCACTGAAAACCCACCTCTTCAGACAAGGTTATGATATTCCTCAACCATCATCTTAATTTCCCTAGATTACCCTATTACCATCCTCTACACTGCTAACACAAGACAACAACCTTCTGACCAACACTGCAACACACAAAGTCCACTCAGTACTTTTACCTTTGCAGTCTGGCTGGTCCATTGTGCAATATGATGTAGCACATGCCCTTGTGTTTCAAACTCCCATTGTCCTATAGATTGTAAGCTTTCGAGCAGGGTTCTCTTACCTCTCTGTCTGTATGTATTACCCAGTATTGTCTTATCAATGTTTGTTCCCAATTGTAAAGCGCTACGGAATTTGCTGGCGCTATATAAATAAATGTTGATGATGATTACGAAGAATTATTTTTACTATCATCTGTATCTTTTAACCTCTAGTGTTTAGCGCCGTTCCTTTATATATTTATTGTTTCATGGTATTTATTTAGTCTATTCTAGTGGATTGGAATAGTGTATATAGGAGGCTGCTGTACTCCTTTGCGCTGTATACCCCTGTATCATATTGTTTTTTCTATGGTTGTGCCCCTGTTCGTCCAAGTCACTTTTTATCGGCAGCCATCCTACCTCATGCAGGAGAGGGGGAATGAAAGGTGTGAAAGAGAAGTGAAAGACAAGGGGGGAGAAGTTGTGGAGCAAGACAACAGTGGGTTATGGGGGGCAGATGGGTGTAAAAGGATGTGGTGCAGAACGGATAAGGGGGGACAGAGGGAAACATGCGCACAAAGGAGGGGAGAAAAGGACAGGCACCCATAACTCAAAATAGATACACACAAACAGTTTGTGGTGCAGAGAGAATCACCCATGGGTTAATAGAGAGTCACACACATAAAGGGGAAGGGGGTGGCAGAGACACACATATGGGCATGTTGGCAGACATACATGGGTAGCTTGGCAGAGGCACACTTAGGCAAGGAAAAATGGAGACAGGCAGGGATGGAATGCAGGTGTGAGTGCTAACTTACTTGGAGCAGGCCCCTATTTTGCTGTGCACCTGTGTAATTGACCGCAAGCGTGCCCCGTGCATACATAAATGCCACTCCAAAAGGACAGTACCTTTTCTGGGGGGCACCCAAGCAGAGGGGGGAGGTCCCAGGTCACATGTCACTGGGGCTCCCATCTACCCCACCTTAATCCAGCTCTGCTAGAGCTTCATCCAACTGAAAAGTTGTGTCGTTCTTTTGGAATGTATAAATGGTTTCACCTAATTGCGATTAGTAATTCTGATTGTAAATTTGCATACGGGGTGCTATAGAAACGATAATAATTATGCGAAATGTTAAGAGCTGGGACAATGGTCAAGTCATATTGCTGCATAGTTTGCTTGGGATATCACGGGAGCCCTTAAGGACAAATTCTGAATAGTAAAACACGTGAAATAAATATTTGGTGGCAAAGTTTTGAAAATGTTGCTTATTTGTCACCTAGAGCCTGTTGCCATGTACTTGTGCATCCGTGTTGGTGAGCAATCCCAAATGTGTATGTTTAGGATCTCTGTGGGTGACACATGCAGCTAAAGTCTAGGTTATTGTAGTGAGCTTTGCACTATGTTGCAAAAGGAGGTTTCACAATTAACTCAAATATCCCAAGCTATACACAGTTAAGGAAATTCCATGTCTGTTGCCTTAATTGTTATATAGCGCACTTTTCACTGTAACAAACTCTGCTCCATCTGTAGTTAGAATTTTTGCTTATGCTATGCAGACCAGTGGTTAAAGTAGGGAAGTATACGGTGGTAAGCTATACCGTCACTTCTCCCACTGCCTTCATTGTAAAACTATAAAATTCCATTCACTTACATTCTAAATTTCCACTTTTGCAGAAATACAGTGAATTGAAATTGCAGGGCGTAAATGTATCAAGTTGCGAGATTCCGGCGGGTTTGAAAAGTGGAGATGTTGCCTATAGCAACCAATCAGATTATAATTATATATTTATTTAGTAAATTCTACAAATGACAGCTAGAATCTGATTGGTTGCTATAGGCAACATCCCCACTTTCAAACCCACCGGAAACTCACAGCTTGATACATTTAACCCCCTGGTGTGTGAGACTGATTTAAAAAAAATACTCACTGCTCTGTTAAAGCAAACGTTGCTTCCACAAAGTATTAGTTTAGGAGTGTGCACACTTATGCAGGGTATTATAGTTTTTTTTTAATTTTCATTTCTTTTTCCTAAAAAAAATCTATTTGTGTTTCACTTGAACTTTGTTGGGTGCAAAGTCACATTAAAGGGTGAAAAAGATCTGACATAACTTATCTTTATTTTACTTTTACGACACAGACACCTGCAATTTCAGTAAGGTTATCTAGACATTTGTTATCCAATGTAACTCTGGAATGAGGAAACGCTTAGCGTTGTGGTTTTCCATGTTGTAAAAACATGGAAACAGGATGCAGAATATTCAATCGATTAACATCAAGCACATATCAAAGTAGGTAGATCTGATTCCAACTCCACATGTCACCAAGAATGTTTTAATAAATCTATACAATTTCAGTTTAAAAAAGACGATGGTCACTGGAAACTGCCATACTGCCTAGGCAACATTGTAATCGTGTCAACTAAATTGCTACATATCTGTTAAAAAAAAAAAATGACAAAATCAATTTTAGAAATAACATAAGAATTGATCTGGAGATGTGGGACCTGGGCTATCCTACCTCCACAGGTACTTACCTAGCGAAAAGTGGCATAAAAGAGAAGAAGCTACGGGAATTACAACTGCAGCTCCACAATGCCATAACATTAATTCCAACAATAAACCAGTACAAATATAACTTCTGTGCCGATTTTTGCTTGAACAATACCATAAGCATGTACAATTATTAGTATGTACAGTTTTGATGATAGTGCCATTGTCAGGATAATTGCACATTCATATCAATATTTTCTAAAACGAATTCACCACATTGGAACCCCCGTTATGAGAATAATTATGTCCCACCCCTGTGACCACCTTTAAATATAAAACTGGCTTGCCCAATTAATCTCTGAGTTTCTCATTAAATCTCAGCTCCCTAAACTGTCCCGCAGTGCTGCCGAATTACTAAGTGAGAAGATCTCGGTTGAAGTGATCGAGAAAACAATAAAAGAACATAAGAATGGTAAATCACCTGGTACTGACGGGGTTACGGCCGCATGTTCCCCACCTGTACTCTTTATTCGAAAAAGTTCTCAAAAGGGATTCTTTCCCTACATAAATGCTAGAACAGGATTATCGTGATCCCTATGGATGGTAAGGACCCACTAACTGCGCTAGTACAGGCCTATCTATTTCACGAACATTGAGCAAATTATGCAAAGTTCTTGGCCAATAGATTAAACTTATAACTCCCTTTCCTGATCCATTATGACCAGGTGGGCTTTATTCCGTGATGCCAGGCAAGAGATAACACTAGACGTGCCATTGACTCTACTCATTTAGTAAAATCCAGAAGATGCCCCACTATCATACCTTTCTTAGATGCTGAAAAAGTGAACATCAGGATCTCCTGGCGCTTCATGCGAGCTACCCTCAAGCCTTTGGCATCACGGATGACATCCTAACCAGCATCCTAGCGTTGTACTCTGAAACCTCTGCTAAGATCTTAAATCTGCTAAGATCTTAAATAGTGGTACTTCCTCGAACACAGTGTCTATCTGTAATGGCACTAGACAGGGCTGCCCCTTGTCCCCCCTGATATTTGCCTTAGTGATCAAGCCGCTTGCGTCACAGATCAGATCCAATCCTGATATTCAGGATTGGTAAGTGGGCAACATAAATTCTAAGATCTCTCTTTTTGAGGGCGATGTCTTGCTTTCATTATACCAACCACAGATTCCTGCACCCTAGAGTGTTCTCTCTGGTTACAAAATCAATTATTCAAAATCAGTAGCCAAGTTGTTTTATGTCTCCCCTCAGGATTCCAAGCTCCTCATGAGTGAATTTAACTTTAAGTGGCATACTAATAAGCTCAAATATCTAGGGGTCTTCCTCATGTCCCGCTATGATCTCCTATTTCAAAAAAACTTCCCACAACTCTTCTCAAAAATACAGGCTGATTTGACCTCCTGAAGCCGTCTTATCATCTCCTGGCTGGCCAGGCTCATAGCAGTTAAAATGAATATCCTCCCCAAATATCTTTACCTCTTTCAAATTCTACCTGTAATGACTCCCCCCTTTCTTCTCAAAAACATTCAGAAAGTCCTCACTTTATCTGGAATAATCTTGGCCAACATTCCGAAGAGATCAATTTCTGGAGGTGGCTGGGGTCTCCCTGACATGAAACTCTACTACCTTTTATCACATTTCTCTCAGATCGTTGCCTCGTACGCTTCCACTGGTTCCGATTCCTGGTTTGATATCGAATCTGCCTATCTCAACTTGAGTGACCTGACCTCCCTATGGGGCTTCCCTATTAAACTGTGACCTCTCACCACCAAATTACTCGATACTGTCAAATTTGCCATTAATCTCTGGGGCCTTTACTTCTTAAACTGAAACTCACCTCCTCAGTATCTCTCTTAACTCCCATCGGGCACAGCCCCTTGTTTCTCCCTGGGGCATCTACTGTAAGTTGGATCTATGCTAACTTCAAATTCAAGGGTCAATGGCAACCTTGGCACAGCTCCTTCCCAGATGCTCTTCCAGATCCGCCACTACTTGTGAACCTTGTCCCAAACATATGTGTTCCGAGATCTCACGTCATTGAAAAACATTTGTAGATATCACCCTTTAGACAAGGTCATTGTCACGCTGTAGGCCTATGAAGGCTGAAGATAATTAGACACTAACCGGTATTGGCGCAACTGGTCAAACAGGCGCCGAGTCTAACGTACCCCTGGTGTTCACCAGGGACCCCCGCAAGGAGGTTTGGACTTCGCAGCAGAGAGCATGCAGGTCGTGGTCCTATTAGCCAGTTACCAGTGTAGCGTAGAGAGGTCAGACGGTTCCGGGTCACAGCAATCAGGAATATCAGGTACAAAGGGTAATCCAAAGGAATAGTCGCCAAGCCGAAGTCACAGTACAGAATGGGTCACACAGAAGAGTAGAATGGTCGCCAAGCCAGGGTCACAACAGGTAATCAGGAATCAGAATACTCAGGAGTATGGAGAATAAGGAAGCCAGGAACACTGGTGGTGAACCTGTTACTCTGGCACCCTAATGGCGCCAGAGACAGGTTTAAATAGAGGGCTGACTGTATTGATTGGCGGAGAGGAGGATGCGGAACTGGTAGGAGAAGCGGCGTCCCGTTGCCTAGTAACGGGACTGAGAACAGGGCGCATGCGCCCGAGCACCCGTAAGCGGAGTCCCGCGGCAGCTGACAGGGAAGTCAGTCGTCCGTTCCCCGTCTGACAGGGGATTAGCGGGGACGGCGTCTGACAGTACCCCCTCCCCTCCTCCCTCTCGGAGAAGGATTAACTTTCCTCAGAAATTTTGCAAGGAGACGAGGAGCATGAAGGTCGGCTTCCAAGACCCACGATCTCTCCTCCGGACCGTAACCTTTCCAGTGTATTAGATACTGAGGTTTGCGCTGGAAGAAACGTCTCTTCAGGATCCTCTCAATCTCTAATTCCTCCCCTAGAGATGTTTTAATAGGTGGAGGAGGAGCAGGTTCTCTGAAGAATTCGTTGAGAATCAGTGGTTTCAGCAATGAAATATGAAATGTGTTATGGATTCTAAGAGACGGAGGTAATGCAAGTTTGAAGGAAACAGGATTAATGACTTGTGCTATGGAAAAGGGACCAATGAACTTAGGAGCCAATTTCATGGATGGGACCTGAAGTCGAAGGTTGCGCGTAGACAACCATACACTGTCTCCTACCCTCAGGACTGGAGCAACTCTTCTATGAAGATCAGCCGCTCTCTTCTGTCTCTGTACTGAAGTAGACAGTGCTTCTTTGGTTTGAGACCAGATTTGAGAGAAGTCATGGATGAGAGTATCAGCCGCTGGTATTAGAGAAGAAGGAGCTTCGGATAAGAGAGGAGGAGTGGGATGTCTGCCGTAGATAATGAAAAATGGAGAACGCCCAGAGGAGGAATATAGAAGATTGTTGTGGGCGAATATAGAAGATCATTGCATGTTGTTTGATGATCAGAAGCAAAACACCGTAGGAAACACTCCAAGTCTTGATTCACTCGTTCTGTTTGTCCGTTAGTCTGGGGGTGATATCCGGAAGAAAATTTGAGACTGACTCCAATCTTATTACAAAAAGCTCTCCAGAACTTAGCGACAAATTGTACTCCTCTGTCAGAGATGATCTCTCGAGGACATCCATTAAGACGGAAGATGTTCTTTAGAAACAAATCTGCGAGCTTAGGGGCTGAAGGAAGACCTTTACAAGGAGTGAAGTGTGACATTTTTGAAAAGCGGTCTACCACGACCCAGATGGTATTGTAGCCATTGCTCAAAGGGAGGTCGGTGATGAAGTCCATAGTAATGCTGGTCCAGGGAGAATCCGGACTAGTCAGAGGAAGGAGAAGACCAGGAGGGCTCTGTCTTGGCACCTTGTGGCGAGCACAAACCGAACATGCAGATACGAATTTTTGAACATCTGAAGCCAGTTTAGGCCACCAATAATATCTGGAGAGGAATTCTTTGGTTCTCTTGTAACCGGCATGGCCGGCAAATTTGGACTCGTGAGCCCAAGATAGTAGTTTAGAGCGGAGATGAGGTTCCACAAATGAACGCCCTGGAGGGGGAGAGGTCACTGAAGAATTGGTAATGGCCACTGTTTGTATTGGGTTTAGAATCATTTTGTTGTCTAAACAAGTGAGAATACCATCATTATCAAAGGACCTGGAGAGAGCATCGGCCTTGGAGTTTTTGGAACCGGGACGAAAGGTGAGAATGAGTTTGAACCTGGCAAAGAAAAGAGACCAGCAAGCTTGACGGGGGTTAAGACATTGTGCCTCCTGGAGATAAGTAAGATTTTTATGATCTGTCATGACCGTGACGGGATGTAAGGCACCCTCTAGTAAATGACGCCACTCCTCAAGAGCAATCTTGATGGCTAATAATTCCTTGTCACCGATCCATAATTTAGTTCAGTGCTAGAGAATTTCTTAGACAGGAATCCACAAGTCTCTAATGTTCCTGAAGCAGATTTCTGGGAAAGTATTGCTCCAATCCCGACTGAAGAAGCGTCCACTTCAATAAAAAATGGTCTCCCCTGGTCTGGCTGTTTGAGTATAGGGGCCGAAAGAAATGATTCTTTAAGAGTTTTGAAAGCCAATATGGCTTCGACAGGCCATGGTTTGCTGCAGGCACCTTTTCGAGTTAAAGCTGTAATAGGACAAATAATGGATGAAAAGCCTTTAATGAACTGCCGGTAATAATTGGCAAAGGCGATAAAGCGTTGGGTAGCTTTGAGACCAATAGGTAATGGCCAGTTGACAATGGCCTTCACTTTCTGCAGATCCATCAGCAGGCTGGTGCCTGAAACTATGTAACCTAGAAATGGAAATTGTGAACGCTCAAAAAGGCATTTCTCCAGTTTGCAATATAAGGAATGTTTCCGGAGACGAGAAAGAACAGTCTTGACATGGAGACGATGAACATGTAAGTCAGATGAAAATATCAAAATATCGTCCAGGTAGACAATCACAAATTGATACAGAAGATCCCTGAAGATCTCGTTGACAAAATCTTGAAACACTGCTGGGGCATTGCAAAGTCCAAACGGCATGACTAAGTACTCATAGTGCCCGTCACGGGTGTTAAATGCCGTTTTCCACTCATCGCCCTTTCGAATGCGGATTAAGTTGTAGGCCCCTCTGAGATCTAATTTAGAGAAGATTTTGGCTCCTCTAATCCGGTCGAACAGTTCTGTGACCAATGGGAGCGGATAGCGGTTCTTGATGGTAATATCATTAAGACGGCGGTAGTCTATGCACGGTGTTAATGAGCCGTCTTCTTTTTTTACAAAAAAGAATCCAGCTCCTGCTGGCGAGGTAGACTTTCTGATGAATCCTCTTTGAAGGTTGTCTGATATATATAAAGACATCGCCTTTGTCTCAGGGAGAGCCAGAGGATAGACTTTACCTTTGGGAATAGTTTTGCCGGGAATTAGCTCAATGGGACAATCCCATGCTCGATGTGGAGGGAGAGTCTCTGCAGCGGTCTTGCTAAACACATCAATGAAGTCTAAATACGGCTCTGGTAGTTTGAGGTGGGAGTCCAGAGAGAGACAAGGAAGTTGGTTAGGAGGAAGTATTTTCGAGAGACATTGATTGAAGCATGAGGAGCCCCAGGAGGTAACTTGAGCGTGAGCCCAATCGAATTGTGTTGAATGTTTTCTGAGCCATGGTAGCCCTTAAATGATGGAGTTAACGGACTGTGGGATAACCAGGAACTGAATC
Organism: Mixophyes fleayi; assembly: GCF_038048845.1. NCBI lineage: Eukaryota > Metazoa > Chordata > Amphibia > Anura > Limnodynastidae > Mixophyes > Mixophyes fleayi. Next base: position 120,731,583 of record NC_134410.1, on the reverse strand, counting down.
CACTCTTGATGGAGAACCCCTACCTGCAACTGAACTGGAGCAGTAGTGTCAGTGATGGAACCGTTGCTGACACGGTTACCGTCAACTGCAGTAAGAACCAGAGGTTGCGGCAATGGAGTGCAGGGTATGTGAAGCTTCGACACCAGAGTGGCAGAGATGAAGTTTCCTGCAGATCCGGAATCCACAAAAGCAGAACAATTTAGGGAAGAGTCCGAAAATGTGAGGGTGACAGGCATCAGAAAACTGTTATCTTTGGAAGGAGAGGGAGAATAGAGACATGAACCTAGAACAACCTCCCTGGTGTTGCCTAGGCGGTGAAGTTTTCCGGCCTCTTAGGACAGGAAGATAGCAGATGACCGGATTCTCCACAGTACAAACACAGACGATTCTTGATTCTGCGTTCTCTTTCATCCCGTGACAGGCGAGAGCGTCCAATTTGCATCGGCTCTTCCGCCGGGAGAGCTGGGGATTGAAAACGAGGAGCCAAACGCACAGTGCGACGACCTTGGACCCTCTCCTGAGAACGCTCTTGAAGGCGAATGTCTACCTTGACACACAGAGAGACCAAGTCGTCAAGCTTGGATGGAAGCTCTTGCGAAGCCAGTGCGTCCTTGATAGGATCTGACAGGCCTTGCCAATAGGTAGCGGAGAGAGCTTCATCATTCCAGCCTAATTCTGAGGCTAAGGTACGAAACTGAACAGCGTATTGACCTGCAGTTAAGGAACCTTGGCGAAGAGCTAACAAACTGGATGCAGCCGAAGACACACGACCAGGTTCATCAAATACCCTCCGGAAGTTCTCAATTAAAGTATCAGAATGAAGGAGGGATCCATCTCTTCGTTCCCACAGTGGCGAGGCCCAAGCTAGGGCTTGTCCCGTCAGGAGGGAAATAATATAGGCTACCTTAGCTCTCTCAGATGCGAAGTTTTCCGGTGAAAGTTCAAACTGGATGGAACACTGATTCAGGAATCCACGGCATCCTTTGGGATTACCGTCGTATTTCTCTGGGGTTGGAATCCGTAGTGTTCTAGAGGTAGCAAGTACTGCGCTTGGTGGTGCAGCGGCCGGAGCAGGATCAGGAACTGGGGCTGCTGCCTGAGAAGTGCTCAGGGTATACAAGCGGGAAATCACTCCTTGTAAACACTGCAAGAGTTGTGCTTGGTTGGCCTCCTGGCGTTCTACCCGTACTTCTAAATGGATGAGGAGGTCTCGGGATGAGGGTTCTCCGGTACCGTCAGTCATGGCCAGAGTAAACTGTCACACTGTAGGCCTATGAAGGCTGAAGATAATTAGACACTAACCGGTATTGGCGCAACTGGTCAAACAGGCGCGGAGTCTAACGTACCCCTGGTGTTCACCAGGGACCCCGCAAGGAGGTTTGGACTTCGCAGCAGAGAGCACGCAGGTCGCGGTCCTATTAGCCAGTTACCAGTGTAGCGTAGAGAGGTCAGACGGTTCCGGGTCACAGCAATCAGGAATATCAGGTACAAAGGGTAATCCAAAGGAATAGTCGCCAAGCCGAAGTCACAGTACAGAATGGGTCACACAGAAGAGTAGAATGGTCACCAAGCCGGGGTCACAACAGGTAATCAGGAATCAGAATACTCAGGAGTATGGAGAATAAGGAAGCCAGGAACACTGGTGGTGAACCTGTTACTCTGGCACCCTAATGGCGCCAGAGACAGGTTTAAATAGAGGGCTGACTGTAGTGATTGGCGGAGAGGAGGAGGCGGAAATGGTAGGAGAAGCGGCGTCCCGTTCCCTAGCAACGGGACTAAGAACAGGGCGCATGCGCCCAAGTACCCGGAAGCGGAGTCCCGCGGCAGCTGACAGGAAAGTCAGACGTCCGTTCCCCGTATGACAGGGGATCAGTGGGGACGGCGTCTGACAGTCATGATTCCCCAAATTTATAGCATTTTCCTCCACACAGTCCTTCCCTCTCCAAAATATTATGAGGTCAAATGGGAAAGGGATGTAGGACTCACCCAGCACATACGATTCCCTTTAGAGCACCTATGTCATATGATTAACAGCCACTTACAATTGGGAACACCATTTATCTGCCAGCCATCACTCTATCCTGGTTGAGGGAATATATATATATTTATATCCTTTCTTTACATTGTTTTATGGAAGTAAAGTTTCTCCTTGAGTGCTTGAAACAGCTTGCACTTTGTTATTAATTGGCGAACGGATCAATCTGCAATCCAGCATTTTGACGTACATTTTATTTTGCTGCCACCCAGTAGTAACTACTGGTAACATAATATTGTATGCTTACTGTATCCTATCAAAATAACTGCTGCAGTTTATCTCAATTTTGTGAGACCTTGGCATTTAAGATGTGCTTCTGACCTAACAGCCTGCTTAGGTCTCTACTCATATACTATATAAGTGTTTCACTTGTGTAAGTGTCTCATATAATCTTTAACTGGACTAGACTGTATTCCTCACCGGGATTAATCCCCTGTCTGGATGCCCTGTGGATACTATTTTTGCCCAGTTTATTACAGCCCACTTATGATTATTACACTTCCTGTAGTCTTACTGAGTACTTCTAGAGAGAGCATATAATTCACAGACCCTAATTGTTACAAGCTTGTATTGTTCTTCTTTAATACTAAATCAACAGGTATTGTTAGTTTGATTTGTGGCTTAATTATCATAGTTCTGTTTTCATGACATTACTGCACCATTTCCCAGCATCCATTGTAATCATTTTTGGTAAGGTTAACTGTGTATCTAAAATCATAATTTTAGAGTTTCCCTTCAATTACTTTATTCTATTCACAGTACCTATTTTTTATAAGCTTGAATACTTTTTCTATTATATTAAACCAACATGAATTGTTAGTTCTATTTGTGGTTTAATTATCATAGCTCTACTTGTAGCTTATTATTGCATTACATTCTAATAGCCACTGTGATCATCCTTGGTAAGGGTGACTGTGTACCTAACATCATAATTTTTCCTTCCACTAGGGGGTGACCCAGAGCTTGGTCCTAAATATTGATAAGTGTTAGGGATATACCCCATAACGAACCACTTTGATAAAAATAAATGCCTGTCTTTTCTAGGGAGAGCCATTCTCAGATCTCTATAATAATTTAACTCCTTTCCAAATCTCTATAATAAATTAACTTAATCGTGAGAACTCCACGATTATCTTGGGTGACTGTGATCTCCGAATTCATCACTTCCAGAGTGTATTGGACAAGTTTCTCAACAAGCCCTCTTCCTCCAAGTCCTCGGTGCATAACACTCCATCAAGAATAGGGAGATATAAACAAACTACCAGCAAATCTTTACTGTCCTCACAGCCACCTGCAGATGATGACCAAGACTCTCAAGCGTTGAACCAGGAAGAACATGTTGTGGTCTTGGCCCCTAACTCAATGGCAAAGTCAGTATCAAAACTGATTATACCACAGATATATAAAATGTTTGAGGACCTTCAAACCTCTTTAGACTCCGCACGTGCCACAATCCACTCTAATACCTCCAGAATTTCCAGTCTGCAGCAAGCACAAATGACTTAGAAGGTTCCTCTCATCCACTTCAAGTGATGATTGACTCTCAAGCTAGGTCCCTCCAGTCAATGACTGAAAGGATGGAGGACCTTGAGAGCAGAAACAGGAGAAATACCTTAAGATTTGTGGAAATATCGGAGTCAGTCAGAGGACAACATCTTTCGAACTATCTAAGCCTTACTTTGCCTAGGGCACTAGGCGTGTATTTAGATACAGACCAAAAGAGCACATAGACTTGGCCCAGAGTGGCAGAATGCTAACCATCTTCGGCCGGCAATTGTCAGATTTCTGGACTTCAGGGCGAAAGACAAAATACTGGTGGCTTACAGAAAGGTACTATTAATCGATGATAAATGTATTTTAATCTTCCAAGACTTTTTTGCCTCTGTGACCCAGAAGAGAAAGAAATTCTCAAAGGTCTGCCGACATTTGGTAGATAAAAAAAAAATTAAAGACTCGCCCTCCTGTACCCTGCAAAACTTTGTGTAGATGACAACAGATGAACACTCTTCTTTACAAATCCAAATGAGGCTAGGGCTCATCTCCTTCTTCCATCAGGGTGGCATCCGCACTCCTTTCACTTGGCCAATAAAAAGCATCACCTACTTAGGTATCCAAATTAGTAAGAATCCTTCCTCTTTATACCAATTGAATATTTCCAATATTATCTCCTCTATAACTAAGGTGATAGAGAGGTGACGTCATCTCCAGATCTCCTACTTAGGGAGGGGTAGTTTGAACAAAATGATCTCCTTTCCAAAACTCATGCATCCTACACAGTGCTTACTGCTTCTCCTCACCAAAAGGGTACCAAGCTTCTGAATTCACTCTTCAGAAATTTTATATGGAACTACAAAAGACCAAGGATTAGTTTGGTCAGGCTCCAGCAATCGAAGCCCAATGGTGGGATTAATCTTCCGAACATTACTCACTACAACCATTCCGCCCTACTCAGACACCTCAGAGATTGGCTACACGGTACAGAAATATACACAAACGCTTCTTTGGACAGCGGCTTCCTCTCAAATATGAATTTAATGTATTTTCTCTACCTCCATATGACCAGGAAGTACCCCAAGAAATAAACAATAACTCTCTCCTGTGGACCACACGGAAGGTTTGGCATATTCTAAGACACAAAACTCATTTGAATTCTCATATATATTTCAATCACTCTTATTGAACCCTGAATTCCAGGGGCGGCCTGGAGGTGAGAGATCGTTGTGTTAGTATGTTTTTACCTTGCCCCGGTCTGTAAAGAATACATTTTGACCATCTAGCAATATACTCAGCTGATCTGGGTAAAGCAAAGGAAAGCGTTTGTTTTTAGTATGCAGCATATGACATATTTCTGAGAAAATTCATATTTTCTGGCCATCGATGGTAAGTTAAGCTACTCTGTGATATGATAAAAGAATGTTACTCTTAGCTCTGTATTCCAAGAATTTGGGTATAACTTGGTGGGGATTATTGTTGTTACAAGGTCTTTCTAGACCAATTCTGTGGGCTCTCGCAATATATGGGATTTCTATTTCATACAATATCCCTTTTGGTTCTTAGGATAATTTTAGAAAGGCATTCAACTAAGGAAGCACCCTTGAGCCTTGACAGATTCAGGAAAGCCTGTTGGATCCTAAATTGTTCTGCTACTGGGGTTCTCCAGGTCATCAAACTTTTCCACCAGTGACCAAACAGTGCTGGTCTGGTTATTCAACGTATCCTGACTATTGGAGAGGTTGGGTTTCTGAAGTAGGAGAGCTCTCCCTTTTCTTCTCTAGAGTAAGAAGAGCGAACAGATTTATTAGATGCTGCTTTCTGGTTTCTTATCTTAGACGTAGATGGTTGTTGGGCTGTTTTGGATAACATTTGTTTGGCCAAAATCTGTCCATGCCCTAGATTCCATTATAAATATTTATCTAGACGAAGGCCACTCTGGTAACCGCTAATATAGAGCCGCTTATTTATTAAGAGAAAGCATGATACAAATTGTAGTTGATATTACACAATCCACTGTACCAATGCGTAGGAGTCTGAAGGTCAGCGGCCTGTCTGTGGAGCTCGAATTATATTCCCAAAATGAAATATAGTATTACATTGTAAAATATAACCAAACTAATCAAAAACTATACTACGTAGTAAGTAAATTAGCCATGAAAATATACGGATTACATATCATTTTGGATAATCACTGGAAATACGAGTTGTACCTCTGTACAAGCTAATCCGAATATACAATAGACACTGATCCTATTATCCTATTCTTATAGTAACGGTTTGGGCATTAAACAATCCCAGATCACACAGTAAGCTGTATGACTTCAACTGAGTAACATGAATCTATAGATTGCCCATTTTGACCACTAGGAGGCAGTTGTGTCTCAACTGAAATGAAGAGAATGAGCTATTCTGGATCTATATTAGAAATGTTATCTCACAGATGGTAAAGTTTGCCCACAAGTATAAAATAAGAAAAATACCCTGTATAAATCAAACTAAGGTGTTATAACACCAAATACTCTTACGTAGATATAATCAATATATTTCAAATTACAAATGGAATAATCATTAGTGCAATTAACTATAACACAAAACATTATCCCTGTTCAGGATAACTGAGAAGACCACAATCACCGCTTGCAAAGTAAGAAAGCAGATATTATGGTGGGTGCAATAAGTATGTAGCTACCACTGGGCGACTCGCTGCCTAATTATTTCTTTAAGTTTATTTGTCAAATCAACCAGCAGTGAGAGAACTTCACTGAGTCTGTGTAAACCTCAAGATTCCAACAGTAGTGTCTGAGCAAGTTATAATCTTAAGGCGCTAACTAAGTGGCCACTGTCCTATACAGCAGCTGCGGCGCTGTCAAAGAAGCGTCCGCGGCGGTGCTGTATTGTATACAGCACCGCCGCAGACGCTTCTTAGACAGTACCGCGGCTGCTGTATAGGACAGCGCTGGCGAAATGGAGCTGCGAGCAGCAGCTCTCTCTCGTGTTTTTTTTTTTCGGTCGGCGGGGAGAAACCCCCCCCGACAATCCTCTGTGCACCCCTGTAAGGGTACCATCAGTCAGCATGCTCGTGTTCTGTTTTCAGAAGAGAGCCAGCTTTAATTACAGCGTGGTGACTCCTTACATGAATTTTGCGGCGTAAGGTCAAGTCGTAACTCTTAAGCGGTAACGCTCTTTCTTTTCCAGGGTGCAGGAGACAAGATACCTAGGCGAAAGGGAAGAATTGTCACCAAAACAGACCACTTCAGACACTCAACCGGTTTCCCTACAGGTGGGTAACCGGTCTAAAGCCTACTACAGTTCTAGGGAAAAGGACCTCAAGTGGAAATGATTCTGCTCCACGTTGGATCCTGCACGGCAAGGCAAGACGGCTGAATCAACGCTTCTTCACAATGATGCCTACAGGTCCTGGGCTCCAGGGTCCCTCAGTAAACTTCTCCAATGCGAGGAAAGCCGGTGAGAATTATCAGTGTGTGGAGGCTGTTGAACTTTTTTCCCAACTTTAAAGGACTTTTTCCTTTTCGGCGGGAACAACCTCCCTCATGATTATTGGTCTGAACTTGGGTGGAAACCAAGATCTCCCCTCTGTAGATATTCGTTATTTTCATATAAAAATAGCAGTTTGGAGGGATCAGATGGTTTAGGATTGAAAGCCAGACACAGCGAGGCATGAAAGTGTTTCCACGCTAGATGCTCCGCTCCGGAAGAAAATCTCATGGTGTTTAATGCACTGTGTTTCTTACTACCACTCTATGGCATTAGAGTGGGAATAACAACATCCTTCACCTCCTCTGTCACACCCCTATTGTCCCCTCACCGCTCCATCGTCCTCTAACATGCATGAACTCTGTTCTATTTACTTCTCTTTACTGCACATTGTCAACCTGCCAGAACAAGATTAAACTTTTAAAAGCTCACAGTCATCTTCTCTACCTCTTAATCCTTCTGCTTCTAGCAGCCAGTTATATATCACAAAATACAGGTTCCCCCAGATCCCACATAGATTTCATTATAATTCTGCATACTGTAATAATCCAGCCAACCTCAAACATATCACCTGTCTCCTGTCGCTTTTCTGATCCTTTGAATGTGCACTATGGAATGCCGAGTTGGACCGTTTGTTTAGCGTACAGAGGAGCATGTGCACCAAGGAAGTTGTGCCAATTTGTTCACATGTGGACTGGAGAAGCGGGAAAGGGGAGGCAAGGGGCGGTACAATGAGGGCGTGTTCGCGCAACTGCGAGTAAGGCAGACCTGTAAGCAGGCGCACATTTGCCTGTCTGCAGGCGTAGTTCCTGTGAGTGTCGGAGGACTGGTGCAACAATAAGCACTGATGATGATGATGATGACATTCGGCACCAATAGGTAGATGTTTCTGATTGGATGATTGCGGATTGAGCTCTTCAGCTGACAGCACTTCCTTCACTTCTCGTACTTATATTACTTACCAGCCCTTTGTAAGTGTGACTTTTTTGGTATTTGCAGTCCATCTAACACAATAAAGAAGATTAACACTGGATTTATATAAAGCTATGTTAATATATGATTTTTTTTTACACTGAACAACGAATATGTGTAACGCCATGAAAATTAATGTAAAGAAATGTTTGGCTCGACTTATGTGATTGTATGTGTTTAGTATACTGAGACTGACGCTTTTAAAATTAGCACTACTCTGTCTTGAAATTTAATCAACACTTCTATTTTGTTTTATCCCTTTAGATCTTTTGTACATTGGAAATAAAACATGACAGGATTCCTACAAGTAATTCATTTTTATTTTATTTTTATCTGGTTCTAATTGCCATACAGAACTTATGTAATGTTTCTATTGCAAATGTATCATATGTGTGTCTGAGATACTGTAAGTATGTATTGTTGTACATGTGAGGCAAGTATGGGCAAAGAGGGAAATGGGGGTAGGCATGAGGGATGAAAAAGGGAAAAGGGGCAAAGGCAGCATGGTAGAGAGTAAAAAGGGGCCAAAGTAGCATGGCAGAGTGTGAAGGGGGGTCAGGTCAGCATGGCAGAGTGTGAAGGGGGGTCAGGTCAGCATGGCAGAGAGGGAAGGGGGGTCAGGTCAGTATGGCAGAGTGTGATGGGGCCAAAGCAGCATGGCAGAGTGTGAAGGGGGGTCAGGTCAGTATGGCAAAGTGTGATGGGGCCAAAGCAGCATGGCAGGGTGTGAAGGGGGGTCAGGCAGCATGGCACAGGGTGATGAAGGGAAGCCAGGAGAAGGAGGGAGCAAAAGCAGCAAGGGACTGGGTGATAGAAGGGGGGAGTAAAAGCAGCATGGAGGGCGCAGTGTGATCATAAGGAGGCACAGCATGGTGATGAAGGGGCACAGTAATGTGTGTGTGATGGCACAGTGGGCTTGTGGTAATGTAATGTGTGTGTGGTAGGTGGTGGCTAAATAATGGGTGCTATTTTGTTTGTAGGGTGAAGGTGGGGCAATTTAATTTTATAGTGGGGACTATTAAATTAAGATGGGGTGGTTTGGGGGCTATTAATTGAATGTGGGGCTGAGTTTGAGGAGGTCTATTCTATTAAATGTGAATATGAATTATTTAATGGCAGTGACGGTTGCGGGAAATAGGTATATTTATTATATGTAAGTGTGATTTATTGCAGAGGAGGGAGGGAATTAGGTTTATTAAATGGGAATACTATTACTTTAAAGATGGGGCTGGAGGAAGGCCTAAGTATTAATTGTGGGTCCTATTGATTTAACACTGGGGCTGGTTGAAATTTTCAAAATGTACCCATTACTTTTTCCAAATAGGGCCCCCAACATTCCAGGATCCAGACAAGTCGCAACTAAAGAAACCAGCAGCCACAGGTGGTAAAAGTGACAAGAACAGGTAGGACAGTCTGTCAAATGTTCTGAGTCTAGTGCAGGTTTGGCTAACCTGTGGCACTCAAGGTGTTGTGAAACTACAAGTCCCAGCATACCCTTCCAGCAATAAGCTGCTCTATATTGGCAAGGCATGCTTGGGCTTGTAGTTTCAAAACACCTGGAATGCCACAGGTTAGCCAAGCCTAGTCTAGTGGGACAATCCCGATTTTTGGTGACTGTTCTGCCCAATCTGAGGGGCAGGTCAAGACTGTGTACTCTTTATACACACACTGCATTCTTAATATACTACACTAGGGTGCTAGCTGTCCTTTGTGGGCTGACCACTCCCCCTCTAGTGTCTGGTCTTGCCTCTATGATGGCTGGCCACACCCCATCCGGTGGGCCTCTAGCGTAATAACTGCCATGTTACTTTGCTACTCATTAAGATATATACTCATATTACGTCATGTAGTTACTGAGTGAAAGTATATATATATAATTGCAACAGTTAAAAGTATAAATAAATGTAAATATTCCTATCTTTCTGATGCAATAAATTGCCTTTCAGCAGTGTGCCCATATGTCTCTTTTGTGATCGCTTTCAACTTGTATAATTAATTTATCTAATTTCCAAGGGATATTCTTGTTACACCCATATATTATTCATCCCCTTCGGGGTAAATTGTATGGGACAGAGGAATGGTTAATTAGCTTAAACATTAGATAGGAGTATGTTTGGAAATATGTCTCTCAATAGAAATATTTATTATATTTTTATTATTATTATTATATCTCTCCATCACCTTAATTAGGTATTATGACTTTATATTTTACTAGCTTAATCTGATTGAGATAACTGCATCTATTCAATGTAGTCTAAAATGAGTTGCAGCAGATTACCTTTCATGCACAAGTTATTAATCCCCTGTGGGGTTAATTGTGTGGGACAGAGGAATAGTTAATTAGTTTAATCTTAGATTAGAAGGGTGTCTGGAGATATAGCTCTCAATAAAGATGTTTTTAATATTTTTTCTTATTTTACATCCCCTTTGTTGGGTATTGTAATTATGTATTTGACTGGCTTAATCAATATGAGATCTTAATCTATCCTTCATAACCGCGATTTTGCCCTGAAGTGTATGAACTTCCTCTTATGGATTTTCATGTTCCGTTATGAGATCGTTGTGAGAGGCCACAAACTCTTCCATTGTATCTTCACTATAGCTAATGCGCCCGCCCAGTTCTGTAACTTTACGCTGTATTTAACTTATTGATGATCTAATTTCTGACAATCTTTCGGATTTAAAAAGGAAACCATGTTCTGCATAGTTTTGATCACAATGGGATCATCAGGATCTAAATTGTTGGTGGAGTCCTTACGTTTGCCCGATGACTGAGTAGCTGGGGAGTTAGTGGAGGCCCTGTCCTTGGACATTTCTGACCTCTAAGAAGCGCCAGTATCTGGAGTGGTAGTCTGTGGTTTGAAGAAATGAACTGGTGGTGCAGATGTAGTAGCTTTTGTTTTTTAGGAGCCCTTCCAAGGGCGACTGGGAGGTGCAGTAACAAGAGATAGCGCAGACCAAGATAATCGATATACAGATGTGTATAAGGTACTAAGCAATATGTTGGTAAAATGCAATCAGATTCGTTCGGCTGACATTTAGGATGGCTGAGTAAGCAGTTAGGGCGTCATGGGCACAAGAGCCGATATATTCACGCCATATGCATGGTTAGAGCATATATGCTTCGGTGAAGTACACGGCCCGTGCAAGAGGTTACTTATATGTTAAGGGCCCAGCAACTTGTTCTGAGTATCCACCAGGTGTTAAAGGCTGATAGCCATGAGACCAGTAACAGGTAAGTGGCCAGCCCCAGAGACGCTGCTTGAAGTGTCCCGCTGTGGCCGGTGACTCTCTCTGCAGTCGGCACAACCGTGACCCAGCAGCAATACCCCTGACCACCATGCGCTAGCCTCCGATCACATATACCACTCTCCACATGAGCCTCCGGAGATGTCAGATGGCAGTTGAGGAGGTCACCAGGTGCAAGCAATGATCAACGCTCTCAGGTCCTCCCCACGTCCTGAGCCTTGTCGGTTAAACAGTGGGACGGCTATTGAGGCAGGTGGGCTCTGGTCCTTACAGACGGAGAGAGATACACGAGTCTGCTGCCACGCTGTGTCCAGGAGCGTCCTCAGACTCCAAAGCGCACCGCCACTGGGTAGGCCACAAAGGTGCCCATCCCACTTATTCAGGCTGCTCGAGACAGCACACTGCGGTTAGTATGTGTGCTGTGGGGGACACTAGCAGGAGTTTTGGGTCCAAGGAACCCTAATATAACTGGGTTCTGGCTGGGGATAGACGGAGCTCTAAAATCCTGCGTCCATTGCCAATGGCGTCCAGTCCACGCTCCTAGTCCTCTCTTTTTATATCCAGTATCACCCCACTTAGTCATGCCCCTCCCACTATATGTATAGTAGCCCACATGCTCATGAAATAAAAACAACTCTAAGTGGCACTTATTAAAATAAACTTTACTAAAGCCAAAACCCACATAAAATGCCATGTTTTGAAAATACCATCCCTATCTTTTCTAATGGCAAGTATACAAACTGTGCAATGTATATATTTTGCAAAACCACATGTCTAATCGGCAAGAGAGCTCAAACCTCATGCAGGTGGGGCTATCTGGCCATTCTGAATATAAGAGGAGCTACAATAGACATATTAATTATGAGGGCAATCATAACTTGTTGATTAGTGGGAATATTTTATGTTATAATTAACTTATGGGGACAGCAGTGATTTATAATTATCTTATGGGGGTAATAATAATGTTTTATTATATTAAGGAGTGATGTTAATGTATTAATATATTAAGGGGGTAATTTAAATGTATATATTATTAATATATAATTATATAATGGGACAGATTTACATTGTTGGACATTTGCCATGCAACAAGCAAAATGTATAATCTACTGTCAGACAATAAAATAGAGACTCTTATCTATGACTTCACTCTAAACCAAAGTACACATTTAGAGACTTTGCCTTGAAGTAGTCATGTGAGATAATGCAGTTTTGTTTAGTTTGGGTTGTGCATTGTACCTGTGTTTTATGTTTTTAGGTTGTAATTCTGTCGTTGAAACAATGAATGCTCTTGTGTGTACCTCCTCCTTGCAAACTAAATCTGCAAATTAATATTGGATAGTAACCTCCTCTGTGTTCTAAAGAGGATCAACCCCACTGTGAGTTGCTGTTGGCTTGAAATCCGCTCAGAAGCACCTAATCTTTAGGACCAGCACTTACTATAACCGTCTCAACATGAACCTGGTGACATGTAAGGTCCTATAATTATATGTATATTTGGGCACAGTATGTTGTATATAACAATGTTTAATATTTTACTGATAAACAAAGAAGACTTTATTTGGACGGCTAACGACCAGATCAATGTATTTTTTTTTTTTTAAGGTGTTAAAGTGAAATTCATATAAAGGATTCTTATTTATTTTTCATTTTATTATTTTTATTATATGCAGTGCAATGTATTAAATTAAGGAAGTGAAATATATTTGGTAACAATTTGGAATATAAGTCATTCCTGCAATTAGGACTAATTATATATAATCCATAACGAGGGACAAAGGTGCCTATAAAAAGTGTTGTCTTGCTATAACTTAGTAACCTTAAGCACCTTTTTTTAAAGTGGTGTAATTATTTTGTGTCTCAATGATTGATATTTATGAGTAAGCATTCCCAACAATTATTACTTTTACGAATGTGCACGAGTGGTAATATCAGAAGTCAGGTGGCTTATTGTATAAACAAATAATTAAACACTTAATAAAGACAAAAGACACACAGAAAATGCAAGAAAAAAGCGTGAATTACACATTAGTCAAGTGATGACATAGGAAAGTTGCTAAAAAAACAATTCCCTTATCATAGTTTCACAATTGTTTATGAAAGTCTGGATAGACTAGCACTATAATAGAAATTATATTCTACTTGCGTTGATTTAATTCGTACATTGCAGATTAAAATCATTTTTTATCTATAGAATTAATAAATTCATTACATTTTTTGGTACCCATCCATGTAACTACAAATGTCATCTATATAACATTTGTATAAAAGAATATTATCTTTTATATTTGTCCTTCTTGTAGATAACTTCGTTTTCCCAGTCTCCCATAAAAAGATACACGCTTGGGGCTTGGGGCGAAAAACTGTCTCCGCTACATTACACTGGTTTGGAACAATAAATATTCCACAACTAGAAACTAGTTTCTATAAAATATTAAGTTGCATCCACATTTTTGTGTTGTAATTGTTGAAGGTTTCAGCAGAACCCTCTTGAGGTTTGTTGCTTTGAACACTTAAGTAATTTATGACGTGCTTAGCTGCTAAATTCTCTTTATTGATGACACTCTGCAATTTGTGACTGTGTGACTAGTTTTCCACCAAGGTGCATTGGATTTTGTGGGTCAAGATTACAGCGATTCCACCCGCCAATGGTTGTAGCGAGAGCGATCTTTAAACTCAGCAATTCCCACTCCGTAAAAACACTTTCTTGTTGAAAACTGGGCAACGCGAATCACAGTTTCATATAACTTTATCGCAATTAGGATAATCTAATAATGAATGGCTTCTGAATAATAGAGACAATCGTTTAATTAGTACTATGAAAATATGTCCCTGCTCAATGCACTGTCCTCTAACTACTTGCCGTCATTGTATGAGGAGTGTTGTCTGTGTGTGTTGTGATGCCAGCAGATTTGTGTTTTTTTGTAGTGAAAAGCTTTAAATGTTCACATTTTTAGCTGGATTTTGCAGTTTGACAACAAACTGAGCATCCATCAAGTGTCAGCAGATTTTTGAACACCTACATGAAGAAAATTAAATTTGAATTTAACCTTTTCTTGTTACAGGGAAAACAACCTGTCTAAATAGGAAGTTCATTTTTGCACTTTTTGGGATGATGTGCGTATTGCTTTTTTCAGTAAATTGGTAAGTAAATACAAAAATCCAGCAAAAATCTTGTCCTTTCAGCATGCTATTCAACAATTGTGTGGGCAATACATCACTGTGTAAATAATTTAGGTTTCTTTTAAAGTGGTGCAAGTTACCGTATTTCTTCGATTCTAAGACGCCATCGATTGTAAAATGCACACAAAGAATGAGTCCTATGAATACAATAAAACGCTAAAAACGTACCCACGGTTCTAAAGCTAGGTACACACTACACTGTTTTCGTCCAAAAATCGGCTCAAACAGCCGACATACGACCGCTCGTTCAAAAGTCGGGTCAGTGTGTGCAGTGACACGATGGTTGAAAGTCTGCCCAAATGGACGATTGTCGTCTCATTTGGTTGGTCGTACCGTTTAATATTTTCGTTCCAATCTCGTTTCCGCTGTGTAGTGTGTATAAACTTCCGACCGATCCACGACAATTCTCCGATACTTCCTCGACCTGGGGGCGTGTGTATGTAAATTTTTTGATGTCTGTCCCAGTCCCACATGGTGCGGAATCCGCACATCACTGACTTGATTGCACCTGTCTGGCTGCAGACCTTTACACTTGTATAAAGTACATGGGTTATTACCCTAAATGTTTTTCTAAATGTAATGTATATTACTAAACTTCTATTTTATAGAAATGAATGAAGAGACAGTGTTGCCTTCTCTTTTTATTAGGGATGTGCACCGGCGACTTTTGGTGTCTCGTGTTTTGTGTTTTGGGTTCGGATTTGTTTTGCAAAACACCTGCCGAAAGGTTTTGGTTCGGATTTAAGGTTTTGGATTCGGATTTTTTTTGAAAAAAGCATAAAAAGTTAAAAAATCAAGTTTTTGGGCTTATTTTCACTCCTACGCTATTATTAACTTCAATAACATTCAATAACAATCCTTTCCACAAATTTACAGTATATTCTGAACACCTCACAATATTGTTATTAGTCTAAAACGTTGCAACGAGGTATCTTTCTGGACTGCGTAGTGGAGTGGTCCCCACAATATAATAAGAAAACCATCAACTGGCCTTAATCGCACCAAAATATGTACCTGGACTGTGTAGAGGAGTGGCCACCTCAATATAATTTTTAAAAACCCTGAACTGGTCTGAATCGCACCAAAAAATGTACCTGGACTGCGTAGAGGAGTGTTTACCACAATATAATTTAAAAACCCTGAACTGGTCTAAATCGCACCAACAAATGTACCTGGACTGCGTAGAGGAGTGGTCACCACAATATAATTTAAAAACCCTGAACTGGTCTGAATCGCACCAAAAAATGTACCTGGACTGCGTAGAGCAGTGGTCACCACAATATAATTTAACAACCCTCAACTGGTCTGAATTGCACCAAATAATGTACCTGGACTGCGTAGAGGAGTGGTCACCACAATATAATTTAAAAACCCTGAACTGGTCTGAATTCCACCAAACAAGTATCTGGACTGCGTAGTGGGGTGGCCCCGGTACCCAATTTGATACCGGGGCCACAATATAATTAATACACCCTCAGCTGGTCAGAATTCCACCAAACAAGTATCTGGACTGCGTAGTGGGGTGGCCCCGGTACCCAATTTGATACCGGGGCCACAATATAATTAATACACCCTCAACTGGTCAGAATTCCACCAAACAAGTATCTGGACTGCGTAGTGGGGTGGCCCCGGTACCCAATTTGATACCGGGGCCACAATATAATTAATACACCCTCAACTGGTCAGAATTCCACCAAACAAGTATCTGGACTGCGTAGTGGGGTGGCCCCGGTACCCAATTTGATACCAGGGCCACAATACCTCCTCCAACTTCCAAGTGTAGTGTTTATAACATATTAACACTACACTAATTCTAGCACGTCAATACCTCTTGTTTTAAATAATGACGGGGCATTTAACTTTTGATTTCATTTTTGGAATTTGTGGACATTTTGTTTTACATTTTGAACATGGCAAACGACTGTTGAATGGTCACATAATGCCAAAAAAAGAGTTGCAAGATGGAATTGTCCTTGGGCCCTCCCACCCACCCTTATGTTGTTGAAATAGGACATGCACACTTTAACAAACCAATCACTTCAGCGACAGGGCCTACCAAACAACTGTGGCTGAAATGATTGGTTTGTTTGGGCCCCCACACCAAAAATACAATTCATCTCTCCCTGTACAAACTAAACAGGCTCTACTGAGGAAAGATGTCGTCCTCATCCTCAACCTCTGATTCCTCTCCCCCTACAGTGTGTACTTCCTCCTCCTCACACATTATCAATTCGTCCCCGCTGGACTCCACAACCACAGGTCCCTCTGTACTATCTGGAGGGCAGTGCTGTACTTCATTGAGGAATTGATTATTTATTTTTATAAACATCATTTTTTCAACGTTGTGAGGAAGCAACCTCCTTTGCCGCTCACTGACCAGGTTCCCCGCTGCACTAAAAACTCTTTCCGAGTACACACTGGAGGGGGGACAACTCAGGTAAAATAGAGCCAGTTTGTACAGGGGCTTCCAAACTGCCTTTTTTTCCTGCCAGTAACAATATGGACTGTCTGACATGTCTACTTGGATGGTGTCAGCAAAGTAATCCTCCACCATTTTTTCAATTGTGACAGCATCCAGAGCAGCGACACTAGACATGTCTGTAATGGTTGCCAGGTCCTTTAGTCCGGACCAGATGTTATCAGCATCCCCGCCAGCGCCTCTTTTAGGAAAACTGAGCTTTTTCCTCGCAGCCATAGATGTGGAAGAAAATGAGGGTGGAGCTGTTGGCATGTCACGGTCCTCTTCAGAGGACAATCTCATGACCAGCAGGTCTTTGCACCGCTGTAGACTTGTGTCCGCCGGAAACAGAGACACAACATATGCTTTAAACCGAGGATCGAGCACGGTGGCCAGAATGTATTCCTCTGACTTTAAAAGAGTGACCACCCTTGGATCCTGGCAAAGTGTACGAAGGGCTACATCCACAAGAGCTACATGCTTGGTGTAATCGCAATGGTTTACCAGCTCCTCCCTCACTTCCTCCAGCTGCTTCTGCAACAGCCTGATCAGGGGAATCACCTGACTCAAGCTGGCAGTGTCGGAACTGACTTCTCGTGTGGCAAGTTCAAACGGCTGGAGAACCTTGCACAACACGGAAATCAGTCTCCACTGCGCTTGACTCAGGAGCATCCCCACTCCTTTGCCTATGTCGTAGGTGGCTGTGTAGGCCTGAATGGCCTTTTGCTGCTCCTCCATCCTCTGCAGCATATAGAGGGTGGAGTTCCAGCGCGTCACAACCTCTTGTTTGAGGTGATGGCAGGGCAGGTTCATGGTTTTTTGATGTGCCTCTAGTCTGCGGTAGGCACTGGCTGAATGCCGAAAGTGTCCAGCAATTTTGCGCGCCACCGCAAGCATCTCCTGCACAACCCTGTCACTCTTGAGGTAATGCTGCACCACCAAATTACCGGTGTGGGCAAAACATGGGACGTGCTGGAAATTGCCCATATTTAATACCCGCACAATGTTACTGGCATTGTCTGACACTACAAATCCCCATGAGAGTCTAAGTGGGGTAAGCCACTGGGAGATAATTTCCCTCAGTTTCTCTGATATGTTGTCAGCGTTGTGCCTCTCATTAAAGCCTGTAATACACAATGTTGCCTGCCTTTGCACGAGCAGCCATTTTGTAGATGCTGCTACTGATGCAGCTGTTGCTGTTGCTGCGGAAGGGGATGCATCTACCCAGTGGGCTGTCACAGTCATATAGTCCTTCGTTTGGCCAGAACCACTTGTCCACATGTCCGTGGTTAAGTGGACAGTGGGTACAACCGCATTTTTTAGAACACTGAGGACACTTGATCGTACTTCTCTGTACATCTTTGGTATCGCCTGCCTAGTGAAGTGGAATCTCGACGGGATTTGGTACCGGGGACACAATACCTCCATCAACCCTCTAAATCCCACTCCACTGATGGCGGACACCGGGCGCACGTCTAACACCAACATTGCAGTTACAGCCGCAGTTATACGCTTTGCAATAGGGTGACTACTATCGTATTTTGTGGTCATGGCAAACGACTGTTGGACGGTCAATTGTTTAGTGAAAGACTTAGCGGTCTTACGACTTCCCCTCTGGGAAGATGACAGACTAACAGCAGCAACAGCAGCAGTGGCAGTAGTAGGCATACCGCTGCAGGATTCCTCGGATGAATCCCGTATTGAAGAGGACTCAGTCTGGCTGCTGACTTGGGCTGCAGGACTGAATCTGATGGAGATCGTGGAGGAAGTTGACGAGGAGGGTGTTGCTGGTGTGTATCCAACTGGACCACGGGATTTAAGTGTCCCTGTACCGATGACGGTCCTAGCCCCAGTTCCTGAACTAACCACTGAACTATGAAGGTTATTCAGGTGACGTATAAGGGAGGATGTCCCTAGGTGGGCAAGATCCTTACCCCTGCTTATTTGAGCTTTACATAAGCTACATATGGCCATACATTGGTTGTCCGGCTTTGGATAAAAATAACTCCAGACCGAAGAGATGTGCATTTTTTGGTCTTCTGACCAGGCATGACGATGGGCTTTTTCAACCCATGGACATCAGCTGTTTCCCCCCCTGGTGCCTCATTTACAATAACCACATCACCATCCTCATCATCAAGTTCCTCCACAGCGCCAGCTACATCATCAATAGCCTCCTCCCGAGCCACCTCTTCCCGTACAGTGATGGGAAGGTCAGGATTGACAACCACCAACACCCTTGGACTTGCCTTGGGGATTTGTGATAATTTCTCTTTAGAAGGCAGAGTTGTTTGCTGTTTTGTTGCTGACAGCATAACTCTCTTCAATTTTTTGTAGGGGGGGGGGGAGGAGGAGGAGGGCTAAGATCCTTGGGTGAAGCTGAACCACTAGTCATGAAAACGGGCCAGGGCCTAAGCCGTTCCTTGCCACTCCGTGTCGTAAATGGCATATTGGCAACTTTACGTTTCTCCGCAGATGATTTTAAGATTCTCTCTTTGCTACTTTTACTTAACTTGGGCTTTTTGGATTTTACATGCCATGTACTAGGAGATTGGGCATCGGGCTTGGAAGAGGACGTTGATGGCATTTCATCGTCTATGTCATGACTAGTGGCAGCAGCTTCAGCATTAGGAGGAAGTGGGTCTGGATCTTTCCCTACTTTATCCTCCAAATTTTTGGTCTCCATTATATGTAGCACAAGATACTGCAGAATGTGTGAACTTGGTAATATTGCAGTACCAATGGACTTATACTGCTGGATTGGTTTTGCAAATTTAGCTATAATTATTTATTTTATTTTATTTTTTTACAACTTTTTTTTTATTTTTAAAAAAATGGGGAATAATGGGTAAATAACTATGCCCTTAGAAGCACAGAGCACAGGACACAGCACCACTGGACTGAACAGGACGCAGCACAGGACCCAGAAGCACCACTGAACTCAGCAGATCAGAGCACAGGACACAGCACCACTGGACTGATACTGCAAAATGTGTGAACTTGGTAATATTGCAGTACCAATGGGCTTATACTGCAGGATTGGTTTTGCAAATTTTGTTGTAATTAAAAAAAAATGTAATTAGTTTTTTGTATTTTTTTTTATAACTTTTTTAAAAAATTTTAAACACTGGAATAATGGGGAAATAACTATGCCCTTAGAAGCACAGAGCACAGGACACAGGACCACTGGACTGAACAGGACACAGCACAGGACCCAGCAGCACCACTGAACTCAAAATTGACAGAGCACAGCACACAGCACCACTGGACTGATACTGCAGAACACAGCACAGCACAGCACTGCACAGCACAGCCAAGCACAGAACTAAACAGCACAGCATAGAACTAAACAGCACAGCACGAGATCTACCAGGACAGAGGACCACCTAACACACCCTCCCTCTACCCTGATCAATGCCCGAGTGAAGATGGCGGCGACTAGCGGGGAATTTATAGGATCCGAGTATCGCGAGATCCGACAGTGGGATTATGACTCAGAGCCTCGGTTTCAAGTTTTCATTTGGCGCCAATACCCGGATCTGTCTCGGATCGGAAACATTCGGGTGGGCTCGGATACACGAAATCCGAGTGCGCTCATCTCTACTTTTTATGCAGCTTTCGGTGTTAACTATAGCAAAAGCTCTGCCCCTTTATGCTAATGTCTTTGGTATCTCGTTACATTTCCCTCAAATGTCGCTGCAGTGTGTACGAAAATTAAAATCATTGCTCACGTCAACATGGCTGTAAAAAGTCGCTAAAGGGATGTCCGCTCTGCCCTTTATCGTCCTAAACAAGGCTAGTGTGTATGCAGTCCATGGACCAAGCGATCGGACCATCGATCGCATGTAAAATCGCTCGGCATAATAAGTTGGTCGAAATTTCTGTAGTGTGTACCCAGCTTAAGATGCACCCTGGTTTTAGAGATGTTCATATGAGGAAAAAGGTGCGTCTTAAAATCGAAGCAATACGGTATATATGTATCCAAAACAGAAAAGTACTGTACATATATGGGTTATATATACTTGTTAGTCATGTTTGTTTTACTAGTCTGGGTGTCGATGAGGAGAAATACAAAATCCGTTCTTACTACTGTCAGTATGTGAAGGTTTATGTGATTGTAAGGATATATAAAGTCATTCTGGAATTTTTTGAGTTGTTTAAAAACACTTTCACTGTTCCTTCGACCTTTAGATAGCCACAGGACTTGTTGATTGAACTTTATCTTTCACACCCAAGAAACTAAGCAACCTCCAAGAAGTGCATTGATGTAACGCCTCAGCTTCCATTTTTAAGCATGATCAAATATTGCTTGAAACTTGGACTGGAAAGAAATAACATTCAAACCACGATTACATTTTTCATGTCTGAACTGTGAGAAATTGGACCTTTATTTACTGTCCTTTGTCAGTTGACAACGGAGGCGCCCTGATGATGTACGAAGTGTGTGATGACCGAGTGGGGTACGGTATAATGACGCTGATTTATCCGACAACACTTACCCCGACATCTTGACAACGAAGGGCTCCTTCCAGACGAGGATCGATGACGACTGATGTGGCAACCGACTGGAAGCAATCCCAATGAATGAAGAACCCGCCGCGACTTCATGACGTCACTTAAATCCGCAACGCTGTTATCGCTGCTAAGGGGGTAAAGTAAGTATGCGCCCATGTACAATGTACTTTACAAAGCGTTGTACATTGTATTTGGGCACATACTTACATAATCCCCTTAACAGCAGCGATAACAGCGTCGCGGATGCAAGGGACGTCATGAAGTCGCGACGGGTTCTACATTCATCGGGATTGCTTCCAGTCGCTTGCCATATCAGTCATCATCGATCCTCGTCGAGAAGGAGCCCTTCGGTATCAAGATGTCGGGGTAATTGTTGTCGGGGTAGTCAGCATTGATATGCTGGCTACCACCGTGATGACCACCACCGCATACTAGATCTGTTTCTAGTGTCCTTTCCATGTCAGGTGACAGTGGATTGTGCTCTCATGTGTTTAGGAATTTGATAATCAGCTGTCAGGATTTCCCGGGTATGACCACGGAGAGAGCGTAAGTGGTTAAAGTGGCTTTATTAAGAAACACAAATAACAGTCCACCACGGATTGTGGCACAGAAATACAGAAATGAAAAGACAGAGCAACAGTTCAATGGGAACAACAATATAGAAAACTTAACTGATCCGTTAGATGGTATTCAGCGCAGCAGGTGTAGAGAGAGCAACAATAGCAGATCTTGGAATAGCGGTGCACTGCAACCACAGGTAAGTCTCACAAAGGGAGTCCAGTCCTGATGAGAGGCCTGAACTCACAGAACTTGGTAATGCAGACAGGAGCTGAGGACTAGGTAATGCAGACAGGAGCTGAGCACTAGGTAATGCAGACAGGAGCTGAGCACTAGGTAATGCAGACAGGAGCTGAGCACTTGATAATGCAGACAGGAGCTGAGCACTTGATAATGCAGACAGGAGCTGAGCACTTGATAATGCAGACAGGAGCTGAGCACTTGATAATGCAGACAGGAGCTGAGCACTTAATAATGCAGACAGAAGCTGAGCACTTGATAATGCAGACAGGAGCTGAGAACTTGGTAATGCAGACAGGAGCTGAGCACTAGGTAATGCAGACAGGAGCTGAGCACTAGGTAATGCAGACAGGAGCTGAGCACTAGGTAATGCAGACAGGAGCTGAGCACTTGATAATGCAGACAGGAGCTGAGCACTTAATAATGCAGACAGGAGCTGAGCACTTGATAATGCAGACAGGAGCTGAGCACTTAATAATGGAGACAGGAGCTGAGCACTTGATAATGCAGACAGGAGCTGAGCACTTGATAATGCAGGCAGGAGCTGAGCACTTGATAATGCAGACAGGAGCTGAGCACTTAATAATGCAGACAGGAGCTGAGCACTTGATAATGCAGACAGGAGCTGAGCACTTGATAGTGCAGACAGGAGCTGAGCACTTGATAGTGCAGACAGGAGCTGAGTATAATCGATATTTGACTTCATATATTTCAAAATTCAAATTCAGCCTCTTCCTATAGTTCAGCTATTTCCATTGAACCCTTTTTCCATCATTGTTATTAATGAATCATCTTATGTCACAAATTTGACATAGGATTGGGAGTCTCTGTATATCTACAGTCACTGTTGTAAAATGAGATACCAAACGGGAGAAAGAGGGGCTCCAAGCCCTATAGTAGTCCTTAGACGTTTGCCCCCCCCTATGAAAATTGTCATTCCTACCCCCCTGCAGTTGAGTATATTGCACAGGTGGTTCTTAACAGTTCTTTCTAGGATATTTGCTTTCTAGTGGATTTGTTGTGTCAACCTCATTCCGTCCTGCCCCTCCCCCCTTATTTTCCTTACCCCCTCTTTCTTATCATTACATTCTGGCATGCATCTTTGCAACATGCTGGTTATTTTTATTGCATATTAGCAACTTTGCTTTGATGTTTTCAAGGATTTTGTTTTCTTTGGGTTTTATCTAATATATATATGTCTAGTGGCGTGTGTTAGTCTGTCTGTGTGTGTGTGGAAAAAATAAAACCTAGCTGCAGCGCCACCTGCTGGGCAGAGTTATACACTGACCTATATATTTCTTGAAGGAGAAGTGACAGTTGGGAGTGGTTGGTGGTTGCCGGGGGTGACAGTGGGGAGTTTTTAACACCTTAAGTAGCTTGATGTGACTAGAATGCATGAGTATCATGCACGGGTTACCTGACCTACTAAATTCTTAGTGTGTGTGGAAAAAAACCCTCAAAAAGGGCTGAAATTTGGTATACTGACATTATTGACAAGTTGAGGGGTCAAACTCATTTTCGTGAGGTAATTTTACCTCATGAACACACATGTGTACAGTGGCGGATCCAGGGGGGTGCGATCGGGGCAATCGCCCCCCCCCCCCTAGCGGGGGTTTGCTGCCGACGGCTGCACAGTATGTGCAGGTCCGTTTGGCAGTGACAGTGTGCTGCTGTGTTTTAAACACAATCAGAGCAGCCGGGCAGCACACTGTCCCTGCCTGTCACTGCCGAGCGGACCTGCACATACTGTGCAGCCCCCGGCAGCCTCAGAAGTCGGAAAGGGGACGGGGCCTAAATCGCCCCACCCTAACATCCCCCCGGGGAACAAACATTTTCTAGATCCGCCCCAGCATGTGTACCGGCGTGTGTTAGTGTGTGTGTGTGTCTGGGGAAAAAACTATTTTCTCAGAAAGGGCTCATCTGAATGACCTGAAATTTGGTATACTGACATTATTTGACAAAAAAATGCATGAGTATCATGCACGGGTTAGCTTGTGTATTATATGCTGTTTATAATGTTTCTGTCTTATATTTGAAATCTTAAATGAAGTTGTTAAAAAACTTTTTTTTTTAAAAAAATTGGAGTACTGGTAAAGTCATTTGCATGTAATTTCTACAAATATAAATGGGGGTGAGCCACATGTTTATGAGCATTTTTGAATGCAGCAGTTACTTATTAATAATGCCTGTTCACCGCTGCCCTAAAATTAGTAGCGTTGTAACGGGGCAGATGATTGGCACCCCAAAAGTAGAATAAGGAAGGATTCTACAAGCCCGGTTTTATGGTAGAGAGATGAAGGTTCCCCCAGTAGTGTTGGAATAAAACAACAGGGCTAAAACTGCACAAACTCATGGATTTAGTCTCTTTGCTTGTGGCATAAGGCTTTTCCACAGCAGCAGATAAGTAGCGGTAGTGTAGAAAAGTAATAGCACTATGCCATCAACATGCAATGTTATTCAACATGTCACAAAATAAATAACATTTTAGGAATCTTGGTTCAACAATATGTAAACATAAATCGACACAACACATAGGTCACTGAATAAATATATCCCACTTTAAACTTAGGCACTGTGCTTCAGTGAAATAGATTTCACTGGATAGATACTTTAGGAGACACCTGGTTGCTACAAATTAATTAGACCATTACACTAAATGGTGCGGCAGCAGATAATATAGACCAATCAATCACAATACTTTTAGCGCAATTATACAGATCATACTTATCAAACAAAAATCAGTAGAGATGTAATAAGGAGAATTCCAACTGGTTCAGGTTAGATGCTTTCTAATTCACTTTATGATATACAGAACCCAAGGTGGTAAATTATAATCCACAGCAAAGTTTCATCTGACACATGAAGATTATTTACTTGCAGAATATGAAATCAGTAGTCAACTTGACGCATGTGTGACTCCTGAGTTTGTAAGCAACAGCAATTATGCACAATAAAAGATCTCCAGTGTAAAGGACAGTGTCCACTTAGCAATCTGTCTAATGGAATAAGCAGCTGTCTCCCAGCAACTGTAGAGTTAAACAACTTGCAATTCTCTTATCAGCGATCATTTCAGGCAGTTTCACAATAGATTCAAACTTCTGATGCACTATAGACAAACTCTTGTGATAAATGATTGTTCTCTATGTCCCAGTCAGCTTGCAGTTAACTTTAAATACAGCAGATGTGACTGGAATAAACTAATACATCTTCATTCACATTGTGGTTTTGATGAGTGATAATGATATTTGTAAAAACTAGAGATGTTCACTGTCTCCCGTGTTTGGTTTTGGTTTTGAATCTAGATTAACTTTGTGTTTTGGTTTTGGTTTTGGCAAAACCACCCTCGCATGTTTTGGTTTTAGTTTTGTATCCCTATCCCACTTTTTCGATGCAAGTACATTTGTGGTTCAATTGTCCATACTGGAGGTTCTAATATAGATGGATCTTTTGTTTTGTGTAATTGCTGGACTAATATATCACAATCCAGACATCTTTGTTTTCAGAGCTTCTGTGCTGTCACTTAGCTCTGAGACAAACGGAAAAAAAATTATGCTTAAGCAAACACCTAAATATATAAATGATTGATTGACTGATTAGTCAACAAGTCATGGCGACAGTCATGCCCTCAGCCTCTAAGTAACTTATTGCTATTGTGACCTAATCTTGAAAACTATGTTGTATTTTAAATGTACAAGAGTGTCACAAACATTTCATTGTTATACCAAATAAAAGCAACAAGATTATTTTTAAAAAGTTTTCTTAATCTGAAACATCCGGGAGCCTTTTTGTCTTTAGCAGATTTTTTTTTTCTCCAAAGACAATCTTTTATATAGATATTGTCTAGCAATCCTGTATTCTTTGTCCAACAACCTTTAACAGAAGTTGTTGCTTGGTAAATATAACTAAGCATTCTCTATAGAACAGTTTGGTGCTGTACTATTAATATCTATGGGAGAAACTGTGGACCATCCCCTCCTTCTGCAAACTCTTCTCTCTCTCGGCCTCTCTGGTTCCGTCCATGCCTGGTTCTGCTCCTACCTCGCTAACCGCACCTTCTCTGTCTCCATGTCTGGCTCTTCCTCCACCCCCTCCCCACTCCCAGTAGGTGTCCCCCAGGGCTCTGTCCTCAGCCCTTTACTCTTTTCGCTATACACTTCCTCCCTTGGTGCGCTCATCTCCTCCTTTGGTCTTCAGTATCACCTGTATGCTGACGACATTCAACTCTACATCTCTTCTCCTGATCTCTCTTCCTCCCTTATCTCTCGCGTATCTGACTGCCTCTCTGCCATCTCCTCCTGGATGTCCTCCAGCTTTCTCAAAATTAACATCTCCAAAACTGAATTCATTGTCTTTCCTCCCCCCAAGCTCCCCTCCCACCACAACCTCTCTATCGTTGTTAACAACACCACCATCTCCTCTGTTACCCAGCTCCATTGCCTGGGTGTCACCCTTGACTCCTCTCTCTCTTTTGCCCCCCATGTCCAATCCCTTGCCCAAGCCTGTAGACTCCAACTTCGCAACATAGCCTGCATCCAACCCTTCCTCTCACAAGACGCCACCAAAACCATCATCCATGCACTCATCATCTCCCGCCTCGACTACTGCAACCTTCTCCTCACTGGCCTCCCCCTCTCTCATCTCGCCCCCCTCCGCTCTGTACTCAATGCGGCTGCTCGACTCATCTTTCTCTCACGCCGCTCCTCCTCTGCTTCCCCTCTCTTTCTCGCCCTACACTGGCTCCCCACCCCCTACAGAATCCTCTTCAAACTCCTTACCACCACTTACAAAGCTCTCTCCCAGTCTACTGCCCCCTACATCTCCGACCTCCTCACCATTCACACTCCTGCCCGATCCCTGCGCTCTGCCACTGACCGTCGCCTCTCTTCCACTCTCATTACCACTTCCCACTTCAGAATCCAAGACTTGTCCCGAGCTGCCCCCCTACACTGGAATGACCTCCCTCGCTCCATCCGTGTCGCTCCCAAGCTGTGCTCCTTCAAACGAGCACTTAAAACTCACCTGTTCCTTAAAGCCTACCAATCATCCACCTAACCCCTCACCTACTCTGCTCGCTCTTCCCTCTCTCCCCTGGTATCACCGCTCCCTCTTGTGTCTGTTTCGTCCACCCTCCCTTAGGATGTAAGCTCGTTTGAGCAGGGCACTTCTTCCCTCGTGTCTCCACACCTGTTCTTCTGCTCCGTCCTTACTTCATTTGTCTGTCCCGGAGTTTCTGAAGCACTGGTACTTTGTGTTTACTGTTCTGTACTGTTTAACCCTGTATGGTTTACTGTTTGTACTATGTACGGCGCTGCGGACACCTTGTGGCGCCTAACAAATAAATGATAATAATAATAATAATAATAACTTAATTCTGCTTGGCAGAAATGTAAGGAAAAATGTGTCCACAGTTAATTAGGGAAAAGTCATCAAAATATTACCAGGACCAGCAAATGTTACTACACTGGAGGAGGAATAAAGAGAAATTTGATTGTTGCCTACTCTCTGGGAACGTCAGGGAGACTCCTGAATTTCAATGCAAACTCCAACGTCCTGCCCACTTCCCTGGTGAAGAGGGTGGGAGCGCGTTTCACAGTGAATTGCATCCTCCTGGCTCCCCCCCAGCTGTATTATCATCAATATTTAAATATGTAGCGCCAGCAAATTCAGTAGTGCTTTCCATTGGGTATCATGCCGCGAATCATGGCGTTATGCAAATCAAAATGTTGGCACGTATGACAAAATTTAAAAACTGCAGTCGCAAAACAATTTAATACCCGTAGTCTGAAACAATACGTTCTTATTTTGAACTGATTTTTTTTTTTCAACTTTAAGAGCTAATAAGCAGAAATAAATGGGTACAACTGTAAAAAAAACAATAAAAGTAGCCACAGATTGTCATGGTTCTGTGAAATAATATCCCCTCTAAGTCACAGCATTTGAAAAGGTGGCAGGTCAGTTTAATCCAGGCCTGTCCAACCTGCGGCCCTCCAGATGTTGTGAAACTACAAGTCCCAGCATGCCCTTCCAGCTATCAACAGGTTGTCTACTGGCAAAGCATGCTGAGGCTTGTAGTTTCACAACACCTGGAGGGCCGCAGGTTGGACAGGCCTGGATTAATCTGTTCTTTAAGAGGCAGTAACTGAAAAGACAAACATCTCATACTTTTCATGGCAATCATGAAAACAATAATATACAGCATAAACAATCATAATTTTAAGGGCAGCACGGTGGCGTAGTGGTTTGAACTTCTGCTTTACAGCACTGGGGGTCATGAGTTCAATTCCCAACCATGGCCTTATCTGTGAGGAGTTTGTATGTTCTCCCCATGTCTGCGTGGGATTCCTCCGGGTGCTCTGGTTTCCTCCCACACTCCAAAAACATACTGGTAGGTTAATTGGCTGCTAACAAATTGACCCGTGTCTGTGTGTTAGGGAACTCAGATTGTAAGCCCCTATGGGGCAAGGACTGATGTTACAGTGCAAGGGGTGCAAATTAGTATTCTGTTTTGCCCATAAGTTAAATACTGACTGTTTTTTCATGTAGCACACAAATACTTGATAGCTTATTTGTACACTGAAATTTAAAGTTGATATTTGTGTGCTACATGAAAAAACAGTCAGTATTTAACTTATGTGCAAAACAGAATACTAATTTGCACCCCTTGCACTGTAACATGGTTTTGTCCAGGAGACTGAAATATGCTTCTGAAGTTCCAAGGGATCAAGTATCTTCTGAACCATAGGGTTCCCAGACAAGGGACCATCACATTTCTTCTAGTTGGGTCAGGAAGTAAACCAGGGTATTATTTCAATAGTGGAGTTCTTCTATAAATACTGGAATACATCTTGACCAAGGAACGTATCTGACAATTTTGTGCGTATCATACGCAAAATTACTCTGCACATGTCCATCTATATATAATGTTAGTAACTGGTATGTAGTATAGTGTTACAATGAAGGCAGTAGGAGAAGAGGTGGTATGACACACCCCTGTATACACCCCCACTTCAACCACTGCTTTAAATGGATTATTTTGTCTGTTGATTTTTCTTTCACATCAGCACACACTATAGTTATACTAAACGTTTCTAATGTTGTTTAGGCACAGAAATAAAGAAGCATATTGGAATTCCATCAACAACCTTTCCTGCAAACAAAAGTAAGTAATATATTATTTATTAATATTCTCATAAACAATGTGTGCTATACAATTATTTTAAGGGATTGGAATTGCCAATTTTTCTGCTTTTGCGTCTCTCTCTCAGTCTCAGTAGCTTGTCACTTTTTGCTATTTTGCAATTAATAAATACTTATGTGAGCACTAAAAACAACTGCAATGTTTGATTAATAATCATATCCATCATCATCGTTCATTTGCAAGATGCCCCAAGACTCCACAATAGAATCACACAAAATAAAAACAAGTACTAACAAGGATGGAGAATGAGGTGCCTATGAGAGACACAGGACAAAGAGTGCCCTGGTCATGAAAGCTTGCAGTCTAAAGGGAGAGGGTAATGCTGAGACAATAGGAGCTGGCGGGACTTGGAGTCAAAATGGGACTGGAGATGGTAGAACATGCAGCGATAGTAGTAGTCATGTGGGTGTAGGATGGACTATAATGAGGAGGTGGGTTTTGAGAGAACGCTAGAAAGATTGAAGGTTGGAGCAAAGCCTGGATAGACTTTCCATAAATGGGAAGCAGCACGGGAGAAGTTTTGGAGGTGGTAGTGAGAGGTTACCAGAGAGGAGGAGAGGCATAGGTTAGAGGAAGATCAAAGAGAACAAAATCTCGAGATGAGGTCAGAGATGTATGGAAGGGAGGAGTTGTTGAAGACAGTGAAGGTGAGTAATGGTGCAGCAGATGTGAAGCAACTGGAGTGGAAGATCTGCCACAGCATTTAGAATGGTTTGTAGAGGGGAAAAATGGGTTAGGGGAAGACCAGAAAGTAGGAGGTTGCAATAATCAAGGCTGAAGATAATGAGAGAATGAAGAAGAGAAACTGACAAATTTTGGCAATGTTTCAAAGGAGGATATAGCAAGACAGCACAAGGGACTGTGTGGAGTGCAGCTGAGGGTGGAGTCACGAATGGCAAGTAATGGCAGTCTCAGTGGAGTGTAGATCGCGGAAGTCGGATAGCAGAGGACGAAGAGAGTGAGCAGAGAGAAGGTGGGTCAGGCAGCTCTACACAAGTCACTCAAGTGGTTTGGAAGCAGATAGGGTGGTAGCTGGAGGGAACAGTAGGGTCAAGAGATTTTTTTTTGAGGATAGGAGAGATGAGTGCATGTTTGAAGATGGAAGGGAAGGTACCAGTGAGAAGGGACAGGTTTAAGAGGTGGGCCGAGCGCAGGCAAGCATGTGGAGGACTTGGTAAAGAACAGAATCAAGGGAACAGGTTGAGGTGGAAAAGAAAGCGGGAAGAGTAAAAACCTTGTCTTCAGCAACAGGAGCAAAAGCAGGGTGGGCAGGTGAGTGATGGAGGAAGTGGTTGTAGAGTGATGGATCTGGCACAAGGAGATTTCTTTACAAATGGTGTAGATTTTGCCTTTTAAGTGGCGAGAGGAAAGGGAAGGTGGTGGGGGTGAGCATAGACACAAATTGATGGTGGCAAAGAAGTGACTGGTGTTGGTGGACTGGGTGGATATTAAGTATTTAAAGGAGGGAGGGAGAAGGAGAGAGGGAGGGAGAGAGAGAGAAGACAGGATATATTTGTAATGGAGGTAGCCTGCATTAGAGCAGAATTATTTCCATTGCTCCTTAGAGCACTTTTGCAACTGCTGAGTCAGCTTGGAGTGGCAGAATTGGTTTGAATTGCTGGAGATGATGTGTTGTTGCTGGAGCTGCCTTGTCTAGGTCCACAATGAATGTGTAGAATGAGATTGCAGCCTTAAGGCAGGGCATGGTAGAAATAGGAGTGGTTCAAGTGAGGATGAGAAGGGGATTGAGTCAAGGCCATTTGAGTGTCACTGTGTACTCTCGGATTTGAGTGCAGGTGGTAATGCAGGAAACCAGGAGAGGTAGAAGGAAAGGAGGTGTGGTTAGAAAGCTGGAATGCAGAGTTTGAGAAGCAGAAGATAGCACTGAGATGAAAACTCATGTGGTACAGGGAGTGATAGGAGGTATTCACCATGGGCGAGAGATGATGTCCACTGGGAAAGACCACTGGAGAAAGTAAGCGTGAGGAGTTTTGAGATGGCAGTGCCAGTAGGGTTGTTGATGGGGATGTTGAAATCTCCAAGAACAGGAGTAGGTGATCAGTGGCCATCATTTGTAAGTCTTTTTGTGGGACCGGCGGCCATTTTGGGGGAACTACCTTACCCAGAATGCACTCTGAATTAGGAGGTTTTGGGTGATGAGAAATGTGGGAAAGGAGAGAGGAGACAGTGTGAGAGATGCCATTGAGATAAGCACTAGGAGAGAGATAAAAGTTGGGAAAATATCAAGACCTAGAAACAGAGAGAGCTTTGCAGGCTGTAAGCACGGGCTACAGGAGAGAGAAAGAGAGAGAGAGAGCATTGTGAGGAAGATAAGAGAAAGGCAGACGATAGTATCTCTGCGTCAGAGGGGAAACTGCCTCATATAAATCCCCTAAATGGTAAGAAACAACCATTTATTGCACATACCTAAACTCTTATTATATTCCTGGACATTAATTAGTATTGATTCAACTGACAAATGGAGCTCACGTCAGAGACATTATTATAATGTTCACAGTTCAACTCTGCAACCTTTGTATATTCATACAGAAAGAAAAAAGGACAATACATTTCATTACTAGACTTTGAAAGACAGCAATGGCCTCAACTTCCACATTAAAGTTTCCAATAACCCGGGTTATACTCCTTGATATAAGTTTGTATGTAGCATTATTATAGAAATCCTTGCTTGATGTTGACTACTATAAGAGAGTGTTATAGTGAGTAATCCAGAGAGTTAAAACCACAGCTTTAATTACTGATTGATGTATTGCTGATCTATTAATACACTCACATTATCTAGAGATAAGTACTGTTCTGAGCCAATGAATATTCCGCTTGATAAAGAAATTGAATTGTCAGATATCGATTAAGTTTCGTTCATTTATTGCAATAACGCCTGCCATCAAGATACATGGCATGGCCAAAGAGACACAGCAGTACACAACATATGTATCATCTGCTCATGTACCATATAAGGAACAAACAATTCACTTTTCAATTTAGCACCTCACAAGTGTCTGCAATGCTAAAAACAGATATCTATCCCTCGGAGGGTTACATTACACACAGACAACAGAAAAGAAGAGATTCCACAACTGCTGCATCCTATTATTAAGCCAGTACCTCTTTAATTGCTCCCTCACAATCTATGCTGATTACATTGAATATTTATATTGTATTAAGAAAGTGTTATAGTTGAAGTATATGGTACTACTGCTTATTGAGGCTGTAGTAAATTTAACCCCAACTTTACAATTGTGGTAATAGTTTCAGCCATGTGTGGTTTAATAAAAACCATAGACTATTCAACCTCTAACCTTTGTGCATCTTATTTATTATAATATCTATCTGGGGGGGATGTAATTCTTGCCTCTCCGCTATGGTGTGGTGGAAGTGAAGAAGCGATAATGCTGCTGAAGACAGAGCGCTGGAACAAAAGCCCATTCCAGATGCCAGGCTATAACATGATACCATCTGAAATGTGTTTATCCATCATACACGAACATCTCACTTTTACTGGGTACCACATCTGCCTTGGCATCAGGAACGGCATAATGCAGTGTATAAAGCAAGCCGTCCACTGAGCCCAGATAAGATATCACAATACATGCCACCAGCAGACAATGTAGGGAAACCTGTAGAAAGAAACGTACCTCCTGTGCGGGAATACTCAGTTATGACTGCGGCTAGCCTTATTACTATGCCATACCTTTTTAGGACCCCTTGGCTCCCAAGCTATTCAGGCGATGTCCACAGTCCTGGAACCGGTTCCTTTAGTGTATTTACAAACACACGTTTCCAATCCAAGCAATGTGTTAAAGAAGCAAATTGCTGAATTTAATCAGAGGCTAAAGGAGGTGTGCCGAGAACTACAAAGTCTCAAGAAGAAGCAGGCACAGAACCAGGAAAAAACAGAATGGTGTTTAGAGCGGGGGCAGCAATATTATGCTTGGCGGCATCCGCCCCAAAATACGGATAGGCGCTCCTCTGGCCGGTTTCTTTCCCAAGGGTGACCTATCTGCCTACATTGTAATAGGAGCGGCCATGTTGGGCGTAAATGCAGACAGCGGGAGCCTTTAAACTTTGAGACCCCGAGGCCATGGAATGATCCTCGGGATATTCACCACTAATATGACCACCAGAGTGGTGGCATCGCTATGTAGGGAGATGCCCTACAGGTGGAGAAGTGGGCCTCCTCCTGTCCCCTAACTGTACTTTTCAGGTAATTCCCACTTTACCTTCCCTCTCCTTCTCCTCCTTCGAAGTTCACTCCATCCGTCTCTTCTCTCGTATCCACCTCCGTGTCTCTGTCATCTACCGTCCCCCGGGCCCCACGTCCCTCTTCCTCGACATCTTCGCTGCCTGGCTCCCCCACTACCTCGCCTCTGACCTCCCTTCCATCATACTTGGCGACTTTAATATCCCCATTGATAACCGTTCCGACCCCGCCACCATCAAACTTCTCGCCCTTTCCACCTCTCTTGGCCTCACTCAGTGGACCTCCTCCCCCACCCACTGTCTTGGTCACTCCCTCGACCTTGTCTTCTCTCATCTCTGTGATCTCTCTGACTTCTCCAACTCTCCCTTCCCACTCTCTGACCACCATCTCCTCTCCTTCACTCTGTCCTCCTCCCCTACTCCCGCCCTGCCTAAAGCCACCCTCACTAGGCACAACCTTAATGCTATCGACCCCACCTCTTTCTCCTCCTCTCTTGAAACTCTACTATCACCGCTTCCCTCCCTGGTCTGCCCTGACCAGGCATCCTCTCTCTACAACCTCTCCCTCACTACTGCCCTCGATGCTGTTGCCCCGGCCTCCGCTATCCGCAGGCGCCGCCTTATTCCTCAACCCTGGCACTCCAAACTCATCCGCTTCCTCCAAAGGTGCTCTCGCACCGCTGAACGCCTCTGGAGGAAATCTCATTGCCTGGTTGACTTCCTTCACTTTAAATTCATTCTCTCCTCTTTCTGCTCCGCCCTCTCCCTCGCTAAACAATCCTTCTTTAAGTCCCTCATTTCTTCTCAATCCTCCAACCCCCGCCGCCTCTTTGCCACCTTCAACTCCCTCCTTTCTCCCCCTCCCGTCCCGCCCTCCCTCTCCGCTACTGACTTTGCCTCCTTTTTCTCATCCAAAATTGAGGCCATCGGAGGGAACACCTCCTCCTCCCCTTCTCCCGCCACCCTCATCGCCTCGCCTCCCTCCAGCAACCAACTCTGGTGCTCCTTCTGCCCCACAACAGGGGAAGAAGTTCGCTCCCTTATTCTTTCCTCTCCTCCCTCCACCTACCCGCTCGATCCCATCCCCTCCCACCTCCTTCGCTCTCTTTCTCCCACCGTCTGCTCTTACCTTGCACACCTCTTCAACTTATCACTCTCCTCTGGTGTAGTCCCCTCCTCCTTTAAACACGCTCTGATCTCTCCTATCCTTAAAAAACCAAATCTTGACCCCATCTCTCTCACTAATTATCGCCCTATCTCACTCTTCCCCTATGCCTCCAAATTACTGGAGTGGATTGTCTGCTGCCGCCTCGCCAGACACCTCTCGGACTTTTCTCTCCTCGACCCCCTCCAATCTGGCTACCGTCCTCTTCACTCCACCGAAACTGCCCTGGCCAAGGTTACTAACGACCTCCTATCGGCTTAATCCAAGGGTCACTTCTCCCTACTAATCCTCCTTGACCTCTCCGCAGACTTTGACACCGTGGACCACCCCCTCCTGCTGCAAACTCTTCTCTCCTTCGGCCTCTCTGGATCTGTCCACGCCTGGTTCACCTCATACCTTGCTAACCGCTCCTTCTCTGTATCCACGTCCGGCTCCTCCTCCTCCCCCTACCCTCTCCCTGTAGGAGTCCCGCAGGGCTCTGTTCTCGGCCCTCTACTATTTTCGCTCTACACTTCCTCCCTTGGTGCTCTCATCTCCTCCTTCGGTCTTCAGTATCAACTTTATGCTGACGACATTCAACTCTACATCTCCTCCCCTGATCTTTCTTCCACCCTCCACTCTCGTGTATCTGACTGCCTCTCCGCCAGCTCCTCCTGGATGTCTGCGCGTTTTCTCAAAATCAATATCTCTAAAACGGAACTCATTGTCTTTCCTCCGTCCAGACTCCCATCCCACGATAACCTCTCTTTTGTCGTCAACGGCACCACCATGTCCTCTGTCACCCAGCTCCGCTGTCTGGGTGTCACCCTCGACTCCTCTCTCTCTTTTGCTCCCCATATTCACTCCCTTGCCCAAGCCTGTCGCTTCCAACTTCGCAACATCGCCCGCATCTGTCCCTTTCTCTCTCAGGATGCT
Organism: Mixophyes fleayi; assembly: GCF_038048845.1. Taxonomy (NCBI): domain Eukaryota; kingdom Metazoa; phylum Chordata; class Amphibia; order Anura; family Limnodynastidae; genus Mixophyes; species Mixophyes fleayi. The sequence continues at coordinate 120,695,885 of NC_134410.1, read as the reverse complement.
GCCAAGACTATCATCCATGCACTCATCATCTCCCGCCTGGATTACTTCAACCTCCTCCTCACTGGCCTCCCCCACTCACATCTCTCCCCCCTCCAATCTGTACTCAATGCAGCCACAAGACTCATCTTCCTCTCACGCCGCTCCTCCTCTGCCTCCCCTCTCTGCCTCGCCCTACACTGGCTTCCCTTCCCCTATAGAATCCTCTTCAAACTCCTCACCACCACATACAAGGCTCTCTCCCACTCTACTGCCCCCTACATCTCTAACCTCCTCTCCATACACACTCCTGCCCGCTCCCTGCGCTCAGCCAATGATCGCCGCCTCTCCTCCTCTCTTATCACTTCTTCACACTCCAGAATCCAAGACTTTTCCCGTGCAGCACCCCTTCACTGGAATGACCTCCCTCGTTCCATCCGCCTCTCTCCTACTCTGTGCTCCTTCAAACGTGCGCTAAAAACCCACCTCTTCCTTAAAGCCTACCAACATCCGCATAACCCCTTCATCTCCTCCACTCGCTCTCTCCCTTGCCTCACCTGGCTCCCCTTGTGCCTGTTCTGTTTTCCCTCCCTTAGGATGTAAGCTCACTTGAGCAGGGCCCTCTTTCCTCCTGTCTTCTCCCCTGTTCTTCGGCTCGGTGTTTATTGCTTTAACCTGCCTGGAGCTCCTGAAGTACTGGTATCTCTGTTTATTGTTTTGTACTGTTTCACCCTGTATAGTGTACTGTTTGTATGGTGTACGGCGCTGCGGAAATCTTGTGGTGCCTAACAAATAAAGGATAATAATAATAATAATAATGCCCCACTATAGGATTGATTAATGGGATTGCCCTACCAGTACTATTTGATATAGACACACAAGTGACCACTATCCAACCAGTAAAGTTTAAGCAGCATTGGGAGGAAGCAGAGATGGTTCCGCTGCCTCCTGCTTGGGTACACTTACTAGCCAGTAATGGACTATGCATTGCGTGCCAAGGATATTGGAAAGCTGACCAAAAAAATGGACAAACCGCCTTAACAAGGCTGTATCATTACTGACAGGGGCGGATTGGGAGCTAAAGTGGCCCTGGAAAAAATTCTTGAAGTGGCCTCATGTGGGCAGGACCACATCAACTGTAGGTGTGGCAAACACAAAAGTAGGCAGTATTTAAAACTACTGGAATTTGGTTGCAGTAACATTTAGGAAACTAGATGTGATGACTTAAGACACAGTGGGCTAGATTTACTAACCTGCGGGTTTGAAAAAGTGGGGATGTTGCCCATAGCAACCAATCAGATTCTAGCTTTCATTTATTTAGCACATTCTACAAAATGACAGCCAGAATCTGATTGGTTGCTATAGGCAACATCCCCAATTTTTCAAACCCGCAGCTTAGTAAATCTAGCCCAGTAATGCAGGAAAAAAGCTGCCAGTCCTGTGTAAAAATACATACATCTTTTGGCATGATCTGAAACTGTTTTATGCCTCTGTGCTCAAACTTGTTTAGTAGCCTACTAACACACCCTTCCAAAATTCCCTTCATAAAAACATATCTGTTTAATAACTTCAACTATTACAAAAACGTATTTGATCAGTCTGCCAGAGCAGCATAAGAGAACCTGTATCAGCTTGTAAGATTACAATCATGAAATACTAACACAAAGAACGAATGATACACTCACAAAATATGTATAAGAAAAAGATTTAAAAATTCATATGACAATTAAAATACTTAGCTTCGATAGGTTGTTAGACACACACGTAATTCCCCGGATTTACAGCATGGAGACCCCACATTCAACAAGCAGACCTCAAGTTGAATCATGCATCCTAGAATACTTTGATGGAGGTCTCACGAAGGTCTGAACTATGCCATCTTATATAATCCTTTTCCTTACACTAAAGTGAATGCTGATTCAATATGGACAGTTGATGACAGTATCATTCTGAGTAAAACAGCTAAGTTTGCAAACTGAGCAATTATATCCATATATTGCTTAACAACAAACATTACAACAATTACTTAAGAATACACAAATAATCTCTGTCTGTTGTAAAACCAACATTGCCTTAAGTTGGTAAACAACCATTGTCTGAGCTGGATTGAAGGACATGGCCATACAAGACAAGTAAATAATGTGCTGAAACATCACAGATTTAGTATCTGTTCATAAAGAGACACATAAAAATCAATGATAGACCATACTTGCCAACTCTCCCGGAATGTCCGGGAGACTCCCGCATCTTGCGAGAGTCTCACGGACTCCGGGGGAGTGTGGCAATCTCCCGCATCTGGCAGAATTCTGCCCACTCCCTAGTGAAGTGGGCAGAATTAGGTCCAAAATGCCGCGATTCACCGGGAGTCATGGCATTTGGCCCCGCCCTCTACTGTCAAATGACGCGTTTGCGTCATTACATCACGGGGGCGGGGCCAAAATGACACAAATTTTTGGGAGCCGCGCCCCATCATGCCCACCTCCCGGAAGCCAACTTCAGCAAGTTGGCAAGTATGTGATTGACTCCATCTCGTTTCAAAATAAAAGGAAAATACCATACTGCTACAGCACCTCACCACAATGTTGCACCTTCCTTTAACGTCATGAGATGCAAACTACCAGTCAAATCTCTCTCTTTAATATATAAAAATGTGTACTGTGTGTTTCAAAAAATGCACTAAAAATAATCCTTATAATAAATGGCTATCCAGTGCGATCACCACAAAGGTGAAATGCTTCAACCATCTGCAAGAAAACACTTCTTTTGTAACAATTGTGTATGAGCCCTAAATGTGCCCAGTGATTGGGGGTGGTTTGAATTAATAACAGTGCAAGGAGGGTTGGCAGACAATGGCATAAGTGAAAGGGAAGAGCTATTCCTAGGGTTTGCTGGTGGTATAGTAAGTGCAAAGGAGGAAGGATTAATGATATTGTCAGTGCAATGGGGACTGGCCATATTTTCAACAATGTAATCTGAGAATGGGACTAGTGTAAGGTAGAAGGCAGACAATGGAATCAATGCAAGAACCACTAAAGTATCACCAGAGCTGGAATACAGCTCTGGGGGGACCCAGGGCACCTAAGAGACGGGGTTATCATTTTAGATACATTTCAGACAAATACACAGGTAATACTGTGTGCACTACTGTTAGATGCGTGCAGCTCTGCCTTCACAAGCAGTACAGTGTGAAGCGGGACATACCTCCCAACTATACTTGCAGTAGGACCAAATCCTGAATAAGCGAGACAGTACCCCCATTTAATTAGGCCTCCCTCCAGCCCCAACATTAAAATAATAGTTCTCACATTTTTTAAATAGATCTATTCCAATCCAACCAGCCCTGACATTAAATTAATTGTGTACACATTTAATAAATAGACCTATTTCCTTTCAACCAACCCCAACATTAAAGTAATAGTATTGCCATTTAATAAATAAACCTATTTCCCTCCATCCAAACAGCCCCAGCAATAAATTAATAGCATTTACGTTTAATATAACTGTGACAGCATGGACCTTCTATGCCACCCTGCCCGTGCTGCTGGGTACCGGCTGGGCTTGCCGTGCCACTGCCCCCTTTCTTTATCCCAAATTGCGCCCCTCCAAATGCAGTAGGAGGAGATTCTGCTTCCATCACTAGGCTCCTTTGCAGCGCCTAGAACTGCTTCCTTCTGGGTAACTCTTGTTGCTAGTGCACCTCCTTGCTGGGCACCTGGGCTGGTATGCCTAATCTCATCCTTTAGATCAGGGTTGCTGTGGATGGTTCCCCCTGGCCTACCACACTGGCCGGAGCTGTGGGTAGTGGGCAGAGCGTTGGTACTGAATGCTGGGTCCTAACCTCAGAACAGCCAGACAACGGATTAGATTGGTCTAATCCAGGGTTGTCCAACCCGCGGCCCACGAGCCGCATGCGGCCCAGCACACCTGGAAATGTGGCCCAGAAGGAGTTTTGGTTGTGGCAAGGGGGCAGCGCTCTTAATGGAAATAAAAAAAACCTGCAAATGAAAGAAAAGAAAATACTTACCTTGCGGTCACGTCAGCTGGTATTCCGGTTCCCTCCCTTGTCTCCTCCTCCGTGCGGTGCTCGCAGTGAATGTTGGGCGTGATGTCATAAAAGTGATGTCAAAAAAGTGATATATATATATATATATATATATATATATATATATCACTTTTTTCTCATATATATATATATATATATATATATATATATATAGATATATATATTTTTTTATATATATATATATATATATATATATATATATATATATATATATAGAAAGATAATAAGCAAAAGGCGCTTAGTGCAGTATTAGAAAAACACCAAATTGTGTGACAATGATTTACATATATATGTGTGTACCTGTCACGGGCACTAGGAGTCTTTACCCAGGGATCACCAGGTAGTAGGCTTACCAGAGCAATGTAGATGGTAATAGGGTACTCTGGTAGCTGGGTGATCACGGAACAGGAAATGGTAACTGATGAGATGCTCAGGAAAGTCTATGACTAGCAGCACTGGTAATATGGAGGTAATAATACACGAGGAACTGTATGGACAAGGGCACGTGAAGATAGTCAGTGGTCTGCGATAGCAAGTTGTACCACTGCTATAGTGAGGAGGAATGTCCAACAGAGACAAAGGGGTGATGAGAGTCAGCGGTCTGCGGATAGCAAGTTGTACCGCTGTCTGAGTGAAGGAGTGGAATCCAAGTGGAGGTATCCGGGTAGTCAGTGGTCTGCGGTAGCAAGTTGTACCACTGCTATGTGAGAGGGTACTGGAACAGGTGATACCGGAAACAGGGATCAGTGGTCTGTCATGAGCAAGTTGTACCACTGAATATATATGTGAGGAGGTGCACAGGGAGAGACTGCAACACAGGATATACACAGGCACCTTATATACGATCCACAGTAACATGCACAATATATATAAATGACTGAACAGATCTGCAAATAAAGAAAGTCTCTTGAAGTAGTCCAGCACAAGTTAACACAGTCAATGATGGCAATAGACTCAGCGGATAGCAGACTCCAGAGGAGAACCAAACACAGTCCAGCAAGATATGCAATACACCAGCACAGTCAATGAGAAGTATGCATACCGTGGTTCAGAAGCAGGCAGTCAGATAGGAGTGCAGCGATACCTGAGCGGCAGGAGGCCGGCTGGATGAGAAGTCCCAGGATAGATGAGGTAGCGGTCTAGTAGGTGCAGCGCACAGGTAAGTAGACCAACAGGGACACGAATCCACAGGAATCAGTAATACGTGGAACTGGACTCATGGAGGACCCAGGAGAATGGAGATGATCCAGCAGAGGAGTAGTAGATGAAATACGAAACCAATGCTGACAGGAGGGTAGAGACCAGCGGGACACGTGAAGGCGTGGAGAGCGGATCAGCAGGAGATGGACGGTAGTGCAGACAGCAGCAGCAGGACTCTGCGCCCATGGAGGTAACCAGGGGCAACCAACAGGACCCACAGTGATGGAACACGGGATGGCAGAGTAGACCAGGAGCTGTAGATCCAGGAGTGTAGCGGATGGCAACGTGAGCAGTAGACTGGAAACACAGGAGAGCTGAGATGAGGCGGCAATGCACAGGGGTAGCGGATAGGAATCAGCTAACAGTCACAATGATGAACACCGGCGAGTTGCAAGCTGGAGACTGTAGTGCACGGAAGCAGCGGATAGGAATCAGCTAACAGTCACGGTGATGAACACAGACGAGTTGCAAGCTGGAGACTGTAGTGCACGGAAGCAGCGGATAGGAGTCAGCTCAGGAACTTGATGATGATCAGGTGAGTGGATGTGAAGTGAAGGCTGGAGGGCACGGAGGCAGCAGATAGGAATCAGCAAACAGCCACAATGATAATAATAGCGATGAAGTGATTTAGAAGACTGTAGTGCACGGAGGCAGCGGATAGGAATCAGCAAACAGTCACGATGATACAGTTGATGGTAGAAGTGGTATGGGAACCACAGGAGTAGAAGTGGTTTGGAAACCACAGAGGTAGAAGTGGTTTGGAAACCACAGGAATCAGCAGGGCTGAATACACGAGGAATACAGGAACACCTTCAGAGACTCATGGGGAATGAGACTCCAAGATCAGGCAACGTGGTGTTGACCACAGGTGCTTAATATAGGGAGTGTTGCCTGATCTGCCAATTGAGTTAAAGGAACATACACTGAACTATAGGAAAGGGCTGCGCATGCGCAGACCCTCAGGATGGCGGACGGCCACGGTTCCTAAATGTCCGAGAAGAGGCACTCACGGTCCGGTGAGTGACAGTACCCCCCCTTTTAAAGGTGGGCACAGAACGCCTGGAACCGGGCTTGTCCGGATTTTTGGCATAAAACTTCTTCAAAAGGGCAGGAGCATTAAGATCTTCAGCCTTGATCCAAGAGCGCTCCTCAGGACCAAAGCCCTTCCAATGAACGAGGAAATGAAGACCTCCTCGCGAAATTTTTGCGTCTAGCACCTCAGTGATCTCGAAATCCTCCTCCTGATGGACTTGAACTGGCTGCGGACCTGAGGGAGGAGTTGAGAACCGGTTGATAATCAGAGGTTTGAGCAAGGATACGTGGAAGGCATTAGAAATCCGAAGATTCTTAGGAAGAAGAAGTTTCACACATACTGGATTGATTACTTGAATGATCCTATATGGACCAATAAAACGGGGGGCGAATTTCATGGATGGAACCTTCAAACGAATATTTTTGGTGGATAACCAGACACGATCTCCAATTTTTAGTGGGGGAATAGCCCGCCTCTTCTTATCTGCGAAAGATTTATATTTGATAGATGTCTTCTTTAAACAGGTTTTAACCTGAGACCAGATATTTTTAAAGGTCTGACAAACAGTTTCCACCGCAGGAACTTGGGTGGGCGGGAGGGCAGGAAATTCCGGAAAAGACGGATGGTGACCGTAGACCACAAAAAATGGAGTTTTGGATGATGATTCATGATACATGTTGTTATGGGCGAATTCAGCCCAAGGAAGCAACTCTACCCAGTTGTCTTGATTGGCTGACGAAAACATTCTTATAAAAGTCTCAAGATCTTGATTGACACGTTCAGTTTGTCCGTTAGATTGCGGATGGTAAGAAGATGAGAGTGCTAATCGTATGCCCAAGGTTTTACAAAGGGCTCGCCAGAATCTGGAAACGAATTGTACTCCTCTATCAGACACAATCTCAGACGGACATCCATGGATACGGAAGATCTCTTTAATGAAATGTTCAGCCAGGATGGACGAGGAAGGCAAACCAGGCAGAGGGATGAAATGAGCCATCTTCGAAAATCTGTCCACCACCACCCAAATAGTGTTATGATTCTTACTAGGTGGTAAGTCAGTAACGAAATCCATACTAATATGGGTCCATGGTTTGGACGGAATGGGTAGTGGTCGTAGCAACCCTGCTGGAGTTCTACGGGAGGATTTGAACTGAGAGCATAGTTCACAGGAAGCAATGAACTCTTTGACGTCTCTCCTCATTGAAGGCCACCAGTAACTTCGAGAGAGGATCTCAAAAGTCTTGTGTTCACCGGCGTGTCCAGAAAAACGAGAGGCATGGAACCACGAAAGGATTTTCCTCCTTAGAGTAGGAGGCACGAGGGTCTTCCCAAATGGTAGTGTTTTGGTGGATGAAGCAGCCAGTGAGATACATTTGGGATCTAGAATGGTATGGTTGGAACCCTCTTCTATATCAGAGGACGTCACAAAGGCTCTAGATAAAGCATCAGCTTTTTTATTCTTGGCAGCTGGTTTGAAGGTAATTATTAATTCAAAACGGGAAAAGAAAAGAGACCATCTTGCTTGACGAGGGTTCAAGCATTGGGCAGACTGGAGATATGACAAATTCTTATGATCCGTGAAGATCGTCACCGGATGGCGAGCTCCCTCCAATAAGTATCTCCATTCCTCTAATGCGGCTTTGATAGCCAGTAATTCCTTGTCCCCGATGGTATAATTCTTCTCTGCGGGCAGGAGACCCCGAGAATAGAAGGCACAAGGATGGAACTTTTGCTGTTCAGAGCGTTGGGAGAGAATAGCTCCTAAGCCCACATTAGAGGCATCTACTTCTAGGAAGAAGGGGAGTGTCACATCAGGCTGTCAAAGGATTGGAGCCGAAGAGAAGGACTCTTTTAGTGTTTGAAAGGCTTGAAGAGCCTCAGGTGACCATTGCTTAGGATTAGCCCCTTTTCGAGTCAGGGCCACAATAGGAGATGCAATGGAGGAAAAGTCTTGAATGAAGCGTCTATAGTAATTGGCAAAACCTAAAAAACGCTGGATAGCACGAAGAGTAGTTGGCTGGGGCCAATGTAGTACAGCACTCACTTTGTCTGGATCCATCTTCAGGCCAACTCCGGAAACTATATACCCCAAGAATGGAATCTGGGGTAATTCGAATGAACATTTTTCTAATTTACAGAACAATGAATTTTTCCGTAGTCTGGAGAGGACTTCTGCCACATGTAGGTGGTGAGAAGGCAGGTCCTGTGAAAAAATCAGTATGTCGTCCAGGTAGACGACGACACATACATATAATAAGTCCCGAAAGATCTCATTGATGAAACCTTGAAAAACAGCGGGGGCATTACACAGCCCGAAAGGCATTACCAGATATTCGTAATGCCCGTCTCTGGTGTTAAACGCTGTCTTCCATTCGTCACCGGAACGGATTCTGATTAAATTATAGGCACCACGAAGATCCAACTTAGTAAAGATACGGGCTCCCTTGATGCGATCGAATAGCTCAGTGATCAACGGAATGGGATACCGATTCTTGATAGTAATGGCATTGAGTCCACGAAAATCTATGCAAGGGCGTAATGATCCATCCTTCTTTTTGACGAAGAAGAACCCAGCTCCAGCGGGCGAGGTGGAAGGTCGAATGAACCCACGCTGGAGGTTCTCCTGTATATACTCAGAAGTAGCTTGAGTCTCAGGTAACGAGAGTGGATAGACCCGGCCCCTGGGGGGAGTCTTGCCAGGAAGAAGGTCGATCGGACAATCCCAAGAACGATGAGGAGGAAGACGTTCAGACTGAGCTTTATCAAAAACATCGGTAAATGAAGCATATTGAGGAGGGAGTCCCGATGAGGTAGATGAGATGGAAGATTGCTGTACTTTGAGAGGAATGACTTGGGAAAGGCAATGATGGTGACATTCAGACCCCCAAGACATGACTTGAGGGGTGCGCCAGTCAATCTGGGGAGAGTGACACTGAAGCCATGGAAGGCCTAAGACAATCGGACTTGTCGTAACAGGAAGGATTAAAAACGATATTTCTTCATGATGCAGGGCACCAATCTGAAGGGTTACTGGAGACGTACTCTGGGTGATGAGACCGTTGATGAGACGTGATCCATCGATAGCCGTCACAGTAATGGGTGTTTTTAAGGTAATCACTGGTAGAGACCATTGCTTTACTAATGATTTGGAAATGAAATTTCCGGCTGCTCCGGAATCAATCAATGCCTGTGACTCGAAGGTTTTAGTAGCAAAGGAAATTGTAACATCAAAAGCGCAGATTTTCGATTTCATAGAAGATGGAGAGGACTCCAGGGACCCTAACTTCACCTCTCCAGAACTAGTTAGGGCCTGGCATTTCCCGATCTCTTAGGGCAGGAGCTGAGAACATGAGTGGAATCAGCACAATAGATACAGAGTCTATTCTTGACTCTTCGTTTCCTCTCCTCAGAAGATAACTTGGAACGTCCTATCTCCATGGGAATCACAGTGGGTGACACTGGACGAAATTGAGGGTTAGAACGAAGAGGTGCTTTAGCAGAAGTCGTTTTCTCAGCCTCTCTTTCACGAAATCTCATATCAACACGATGGCATAGAGAGATCAAATCCTCAAGTGACGAAGGAAGCTCCTGAGTAGTCAGTGCATCTTTAATTTTATCGGAGAGCCCCTGCCAGAAGGCGGCAACTAGGGCTTCAGTGTTCCACTGAAGTTCAGAGGCTAAGATCCTAAATTGGATGACGTACTGGCCTACTGTATGAGATCCTTGTCGCAGACGGAGGATGCTGGAAGCAGCGGAGGTCACACGACCTGGTTCATCGAACACACTTCGGAATGTAGAAATGAATTTGGCACTATCTTGTAGTATTGGATCGTTTCTCTCCCACAGAGGGGAGGCCCAAGCCAGGGCTTGTCCTGAAAACAAAGAGATAAGATAGGCCACTCTGGAACGATGGTTGGAGCTCAAAATGGACTGAACATTGGTTGAGGAAACCCCTACAAGTTTTGGGGTCTCCATCGTACTTTGACGGAGTAGGCAGGTGAAGCGTGGAAGCTGTAGACACCTGGGATGGCAATGGGGAAACGGAGGAAAGCACAGAAGCCTCAGTAGTAGCTGTCACAGTCTGTCCAGATGTTCCTTGGGAGGTTAATGACTGATAACATTGAAGTAACAGCTGTTGGCGGGCATCCTGTTGCTCCACACGGCTAACCAGATGCTGCAGCATCTCTTTGGCAGTAGGTTCCGTATCTGGGTCTGTCATGGCCTGATCTTACTGTCACGGGCACTAGGAGTCTTTACCCAGGGATCACCAGGTAGTAGGCTTACCAGAGCAATGTAGATGGTAATAGGGTACTCTGGTAGCTGGGTGATCACGGAACAGGAAATGGTAACTGATGAGATGCTCAGGAAAGTCTATGACTAGCAGCACTGGTAATATGGAGGTAATAATACACGAGGAACTGTATGGACAAGGGCACGTGAAGATAGTCAGTGGTCTGCGATAGCAAGTTGTACCACTGCTATAGTGAGGAGGAATGTCCAACAGAGACAAAGGGGTGATGAGAGTCAGCGGTCTGCGGATAGCAAGTTGTACCGCTGTCTGAGTGAAGGAGTGGAATCCAAGTGGAGGTATCCGGGTAGTCAGTGGTCTGCGGTAGCAAGTTGTACCACTGCTATGTGAGAGGGTACTGGAACAGGTGATACCGGAAACAGGGATCAGTGGTCTGTCATGAGCAAGTTGTACCACTGAATATATATGTGAGGAGGTGCACAGGGAGAGACTGCAACACAGGATATACACAGGCACCTTATATACGATCCACAGTAACATGCACAATATATATAAATGACTGAACAGATCTGCAAATAGAGAAAGTCTCTTGAAGTAGTCCAGCACAAGTTAACACAGTCAATGATGGCAATAGACTCAGCGGATAGCAGACTCCAGAGGAGAACCAAACACAGTCCAGCAAGATATGCAATACACCAGCACAGTCAATGAGAAGTATGCATACCGTGGTTCAGAAGCAGGCAGTCAGATAGGAGTGCAGCGATACCTGAGCGGCAGGAGGCCGGCTGGATGAGAAGTCCCAGGATAGATGAGGTAGCGGTCTAGTAGGTGCAGCGCACAGGTAAGTAGACCAACAGGGACACGAATCCACAGGAATCAGTAATACGTGGAACTGGACTCATGGAGGACCCAGGAGAATGGAGATGATCCAGCAGAGGAGTAGTAGATGAGATACGAAACCAATGCTGACAGGAGGGTAGAGACCAGCGGGACACGTGAAGGCGTGGAGAGCGGATCAGCAGGAGATGGACGGTAGTGCAGACAGCAGCAGCAGGACTCTGCGCCCACGGAGGTAACCAGGGGCAACCAACAGGACCCACAGTGATGGAACACGGGATGGCAGAGTAGACCAGGAGCTGTAGATCCAGGAGTGTAGCGGATGGCAACGTGAGCAGTAGACTGGAAACACAGGAGAGCTGAGATGAGGCGGCAATGCACAGGGGTAGCGGATAGGAATCAGCTAACAGTCACAATGATGAACACCGGCGAGTTGCAAGCTGGAGACTGTAGTGCACGGAAGCAGCGGATAGGAATCAGCTAACAGTCACGGTGATGAACACAGACGAGTTGCAAGCTGGAGACTGTAGTGCACGGAAGCAGCGGATAGGAGTCAGCTCAGGAACTTGATGATGATCAGGTGAGTGGATGTGAAGTGAAAGCTGGAGTGCACGGAGGCAGCAGATAGGAATCAGCAAACAGCCACAATGATAATAATAGCGATGAAGTGATTTAGAAGACTGTAGTGCACGGAGGCAGCGGATAGGAATCAGCAAACAGTCACGATGATACAGTTGATGGTAGAAGTGGTATGGGAACCACAGGAGTAGAAGTGGTTTGGAAACCACAGAGGTAGAAGTGGTTTGGAAACCACAGGAATCAGCAGGGCTGAATACACGAGGAATACAGGAACACCTTCAGAGACTCATGGGGAATGAGACTCCAAGATCAGGCAACGTGGTGTTGACCACAGGTGCTTAATATAGGGAGTGTTGCCTGATCTGCCAATTGAGTTAAAGGAACATACACTGAACTATAGGAAAGGGCTGCGCATGCGCAGACCCTCAGGATGGCGGACGGCCACGGTTCCTAAATGTCCGAGAAGAGGCACTCACGGTCCGGTGAGTGACAGTACCTCATACACCACATAAATATAAAAAACATACAAATTTACGCAGCAGGCAGCTCCTCAAAAAACAAGCACTCATTTGCAAGTGCTCAAATAATTCTAAAAGACAAAAAAAGAAAAGCGCCACGCATAGTGTATTAAATGACCAACAATTAGTCTTCTCAATGTGGCAAACAAGTGAATTGGCCTCGTACCAAAAGACAAATAATAAACAGCTTATCTGTAATTAGATTCCCGACATCCTATATAGACTCCTTGATGTCCAGTCCTTATGGTTCCAGAAGTTCAGATCACTATGGACTCAGAGCAAAACTATTATGGTGTAGTATGCCAATTAAGGCTATCAACAATTCCTCAAAGCTGGGTACCAACACAAGCTCATAACATTATGATCCATAAAAGTGTTTTATTACAAAGATAAAATCCTTAATATATATAAAATGCGCCCGTACATCATATAAAACAAATATAGGCTTATCTGCAGTCTTTCCTGATGGTAATCACGGATCTCTCAAAACCACCTGGCCGGGGTAGATGTGGTGATCCACGGAAAACAACACACAGAAAACGCCTTATCCCCCTCAACGCGTTTCGTCACTCGACTTTTTCAAGAGGATTGGGTCTCTGGTGTCTGCAGTCGCCACACTGTCAGCTCGTGTATTCCGCTGGCGGATATTTACATTCAAACCAGCGTTTGAATAGCCTTCTCTAGTTCCCCAGTGGAAAATGGTACCTCCAGGATTTGTATATTCTCTGTGTCTAATGTGGGGAAATTAATCAGTTTAAGATAATTGGCTATATGTTCCTGTTTGATTTTGGCTGCTACTGGGTGAGATTCGCTGGTAAGGTTATAAAGTTTAGAATAATACGTATAGAATGCCACTGCTATGTCAGACGAGGTGGCACATAGTTTCCCGTCTTCTGATTTAATGTGTGGTATGTATAGTTGCACTCTTTGAGCCCGTAGAGCTGATTAAACTTATTCCGCACTTATAGTAATCTAGCTTCTTTTTCTGGCAGCTCAGCTAGCGAGGTTGACGCTTGAGGGACTTTATCTCAAGGGATTTAATTTTCTCAAAGAGGCTATCTCAATGAGCAATCTTTTATTTTTTCATAAACGTGCCTAGTTTTATGAATTTTCCCCGAATTACACAATTGCAAGATGTCAGGAGTGACGTTAAGTTGAACATATTCGTCTAGTGTCACCTCAATTTGTAAATTTACTACAAGCGTCTTGGTTCAACAGTTCATTCTGTCTCCATGTGTATGGTCTGTGACCCGGCTGAGGTAGCGAAACGAACATGTATACCGGGGCATGGTCAGACCAGGTAACTTGGCCTATTGTGACTTCTTTAATCAGTGATTGTGGGATAGGAAGAAGTAGTCCAGTTGTGAATAGATGTCATGTGGGTGGAAAAGAAAATCTTGTCCCGTTCTGTGGGGTGTTTGAGCCTCCATGTGTCGACCAGCTGGTGTTCGTGCATGGTGCGTCTCACCTTGTGATATACTTTTCCTGAGTGTCTAGCTGCCCCAGAGGAAGCGTGGACAGCATGATGGAGAACCCAGTTGAGGACACCACCTAGGACAAGCAAACATTTCCTTTAAGGGGTCTACTTTGTCCAATAGAGCTTCTAGAAAGACAGATTGGTTATGATATGGGACATATACATGCACTAGAGTAAAGGCTTGGTTAAAAATCTTTCATTTCAGAACCAGACCTCTACCTGCTTGTAGTTTATGTATAATTATGTCCTTAACAGGTAGGTGCCTAAAGAGGAGAATGGCTACTCCAAGTGTCTTGCTATCTGGATTATTGCATTTGAATAGCTGAGGGTAATGTTGACTATGTAAATGGGGTTCAGATCCTTGATTAAAATGTGTCTCTTGTATGAAGGCCACATCTATCTTTGTTGCTATGAGATCTCTTAACAACCTGGATCTTTTTTCCAGGATATTTAGATCCTTAACATTAAGTGTCATACATTTAAGGTTATCCAGCATCGTCAAAGGGAAGCAAGTGACATATAAAGTACATCCAGTAGTATTGCACGGTGGAGGACAAATTAGCCCAAGTTAGTGAAGGAGGGGGGTAGTGGGAAAGAGGGTTGGGAGGGAGGGTTGAGGTACAGAAATATGCAAATGGTAATAACATCTGAATAAGATATCTGTATATTATGAACAGGTAAAATAGACCGGTCTGGGGGGCCGTGGCCCAATCATGCTCTGGAAAGAACTTGTAGGGTCTGGGGGTACTGGGGGGTCCAGTGACAATAACAGTTAGATAGTGAAGCTTTCTATGTACTGCTACATGAGCATACTGAGTAAATGTACTATATGATAAATATGTTGTCAAATATAGTAACCAAAGTTTGGAAAAATTAGGAACTTTGCAACAAATAGAGACAGATTATATATGAAAAGGTCTATTTCCATCTCAGCCATCCTGTAAGTACTGAGGCGAGAAAAACAGATAAAGTCTCTATGTACTTATCTGAACAGAGAAAAAAAAGATTGCGACTAGCTTGTCAGGAAGACAATCTGAAGGTAGATAGTGAAGTTTTCAGCCTTTAGGGGTAGCAGGTAGTCGGGTCTCAAGGGAGATTCCCAAACTGTAAATGATCACATGTGAATCTTTTGAGATTCAGGTGCCTTCCTCCGCCTCCTGCTGATTTGGGCGTTTTTGAGGGGTTTTCTTCATTCTGCCAGGCTGCCGAAATCTCTCCTACCTCTGTGGGACTTCTGTCGGGATCAGTTGTGAACGTGACTCCTGCTATTCTGGAACCGAGATTAATTGAATGTCCAGGGCCAAGCAGAAGGCAGAAATCTCTAACAGTTCTCTAAGGGCAGCTGACTTTCCTTCATGAACGACCTGCAGTTGGAATGGAAAGCCCCAGCGGTATTTATTATTTTTCTTTCGCAATTCCTCTGTGAGGGGTCTAAGCATTTGTCTTTGTTGAAGCGTGTGCAATGAAAGATCCTGGAATACCTGAATCTCTTGGCCATTGAACTCAAGGCCCTCTAGGCGCCACAGATTCCGCAAAATCTCATATTTTTGTGTAAAATAGTGCAGACGGCATATGACATCCCTGGGTCGGAAGGAGCCCCTCTTAGCTGCAAGGCCCTATGGGCTTTATCAAAGGTGATTACATTTTCCGGTTGTAGAGCCAGAATGTCATTAAACACTTTTGTGAGTACATCCACCAGGCCTTGGGTAGGTATGTCCTCTGGTATGCCTCTGATTCTCAAATTATTTCTGTGACCTTGATTGCCAATGTAGTTCATTTTGTATTGTAGCCATTGCTAGACCTTCGCTTGGTTGGCCACCGTGGATTGTAATGTTGCAAAGTGCTCCTCCTCTACTTCTTTGCTTTCTTTCAGGGCTACCAACCGGCGACCCAGATGTGCAAGGTCTGCCTGAATAGTGGCAACCTCGTGGCAAACTACTTCCTGTAATTTGGCTTCCAGTGCCTCAAAGTCTCTTTTTTAGAGGTTACCTTTTGCTTGGTTGGTAAGAAGCAAAATATCTACATGATCTGTGATAGGTCACGCTGATCTTTGGCTGGTGATAAGTCAGCTGACTGGTTCCTCGCAGATTGGGATTCAGGCATGGAAGGGTGAGAGGAGCCATTCAACGAGGCCATTTCAATCGCGTTTGAGGCCGTTGATGATTTTAGGAATGTATGCAGGTCTGAGTATTGGGGAGTTGCTGACAATTTTCTAGAGTCTTAGCAGAACTTTTTCTGTCACTGTTCATCTCGGCTTTCAGGTAACACACTTAACAAGTTGTAAAGAATTGATCGACCCTCATCAACAGTACATTGAAGAGTACAAGGACTGTCACTGATGAGTTCCCCCCATTGGTGGACTAGGCAGTCATATCAGCTATGGGGTGTTAAGGACTACAGTGGTGTGTAGTGCAATTGGTCTGCTAAGAGTTTACATGAACAGATGTGGTAGGTGCACTTGTGTTAGCAACAAGTCGTAGGCTAGAGTCACTGAGCACTTCCTCTGATAATTCTGGTAGTTACAGAGCTGAGCGTGTTGAAAAACAGGCAATGTCTGGCTGGCTAAGACTCAGGTATTCAAAGGTGTCTCAATAATAAATGTGGCCACCGGGGGGCAGTATAGAAACACAATTCAATATAGCTCTGTGATGTTATCTGCTCGTAAGGCCGTAACGGGTTTGTAAATATAAGTGTTGGGGTGCCAAGGCTTAGTGCCCTTCTGATAATCCTCTGATAACCTGATTTCCCAAACACAGCAATATAAAGTCCACTGGAGAGTATGAAATAAGACTCAGACACGTGGTTAAATTTCAGAGTCAGCTCTGGCTGCTTTCCAGCCCTGCTTGTTTATATATACACAGAATTAGGCTGTTGTAAAATAAATGTAAAGCATAGCTTAGTAGCTGCTAAAGTCCATATATGGTAATAAAGGTGAGTTTTCCTTATCTAGCTTTGCAGATGACTGATCTAGGCGTTGGCTTCTTGCAATCTTCAGATTGTATGGTAATGAAGGCTGGTTTCCTTATCTTGACAGTTCAATGACTGATCTAGCCGTTGGCTTTAGATTCCAGTACGCAAACAGAAAGATATATGGTCTTTATTATTTAAAGTTACAGCAATATTTTCTAATTCACTTATTAATAAAGAAAATATCAATTTCATCCTCACATTAGGTTCTCACCAAGCAGTTGTGAGGTACATCTGACAGGTAGTGGCACCAGGCTGTTAGCTCGGTTTCAGGTCAAGTGGGGCACTCCCAAGTAGATGCCCATCAGTTCCCTCTGGCAGGAGTGTCCTGCTGTGTTGGTAGTCTAGGCGCACCGGAGGGCAGCACTGCTACACAAAACTCAGCAATCGGTTCAGGGTGATCTGGTTGGATGAACCTGGGGTGTGACAGGGAGTAGTAAGGACCCCAGTATTCACCTCCTCCGATGGTGCACACTGCGTCTATGACAGGGGGAGTCTGTGTCTTGAGTGCTGATATCGGTTACCATAAAGTGTATTGTCAGCAAGGGCCGGCACGTCTCCAAAGCCTTAAATCCTCAAATTGTGCCACTTGGCCACAGGAGGCAGATGTGACCACAATACAGGGAAATGAAGTCAGGCGGTCCGCACTCAGGGAAGGCTCTGCTCCACTCTGTCGGTGGACGATCCCACACAGAAGGAATTCCAGTCCGGAAGCTCAGCAGTACAATTAATTTGATTTTCCTTTTGAAGGAGTTAAAAACTTTTTTACATTATTGTCGTCATAGTGTTGATTGTAATTCCTTTATTTTGAAAACAATCATTATGTTCATAATTAAACTTTGCCTTTTTTCGTGAGGAAAAATAGAAGATTATATTACCTAATTAGAGCTAATAATTTTATTAAATTCCTTACAGTGAAGTAGTTTATTAAAAAAGGCAACAAAGAAGTAATAATGATCTTCAATCTTATTTTCAATTTAAATAAAATATAAGCTCTTTTGTTCAATTAAAAGGCGAATCAGAACAAATGAACAATCATCCAGAATATCATACCATTGCACAAAGGAGGAAATTTTCTAGCACAGTGGCACAGGGGTAAGTATTGCTGCCTCATACTGCATGCTGTTTGAGCCATCTTACCTTTCAGAACGTGCAACAACAAATTAATGAACAAAGTTTATAAAAGAAAAACATCACTGCACTTACTCAGCATTGGGCCTGTATCTGACTGTGCAATATAAATACTTAAATGTGAAATAAAAACAACCCTAAACATCCTTTTTATTACCTGCAAATAAAAAATATAAAATAGATGGAGTTGAATGCAAGTGTGTTTGTGACTGTACCACGAAACTAGGGACACGAAAGCTGATAGCAAGTATAATAAAGGCAGTTTTATAGGCACGAAGAAAGCAGATGTTCCAATTAAAACAACTTTCTTATCCTAAAGGTGAAGATTAACTATATTTACGTGTAAAGCATTCTCTAACGAAAATATTGAATAGTAACAGTTTTATATTGTCAAGGCTGGAAGAAAACTATAATATCAAATTTAGAAGATAAAATGTAACACATAATAAAACTTAAAAATCATACACTTCAGCATATTTAAATGTTAGTGCCTTATTTCTAAAACACAATTATTATTATTACTATGTACTTTATTGCTTATACCAAGGACGCCACTTACTAAATTTATAGATTTAATATACAAAGGTACAGGGCATGCAGATATATATATTAAAAATAATAATAAACAATTGACATAACATACACAAGTAAAACAGTTTCAAATAAAAAGGATTAGATTCAGAGAATAACTTACATTGAAGTGGTATATTCTGAGACAAGGGAAATTGACTTGAAGATGGACAGCTTATCAGTGAATGATTGATTTCCCAAAAGACTGGACAATTTGTCCCTTCACAACACAAGTTTTTAAGCAAACTCAAATGGGATGGCAATCACAGGGGAAGTGTGGATGCTAATATGGGGGCGGAAATGTCCCTTCGGTGTCATCTAAGGCTTGTTCAAAACTATTCCTAAGTTTTGACCTGTCTTAGCTTTTCTCAGATATATCCCAGAAACATAACTCCCCTGTCAATAAACCGGTCATAATCTCCCACACATTTAAATACCAAACATGATGGAATCATAGCAATATGAAATACCTTTCCAAAAGACATGTGATTATAGCTGTTCCCGGATAACGCTAGTAAGTATAATTCACAACCCGGTCGTGGTTTTTGCCCCTCACTATGGAGTGGCACCCAGATTTCCCAAAATATGATATATAAAGACATTTTCCTTTTGAAGTTCCTATTTCTATATACCTGTATAGGCAGCCTTCAAATGCGGCTTTTGTCTGTAAGGATGTCCAAGTGTGACAGGCCCCACAAAGTCTTTTCAGGTGTCCAAAAAACTATCTTGTGTCAGGATATAGCTCACAGCAGGGGCCCTTTGAAGCTGCCACAGGTGACACTGATGTCTTCTAACACTGGGATGTGCAGAGTCACCGAATACACACACAACAGACTCTTTGACTTCACATTTTACACTTTAGTAGCTCAACTTATCAATAGATTCCTTTGATATTTACACTGCAGTTATGATTTAGCCTTATTCCAAACAATTATGTGATGGGTTAACCCTTATAAATAACTGTAAGTTCTTTGTGTTCACAACACCAATACTCTCCTTATCAGACATTAGGAAGGCCCTCAAATTCAGGTGTTTCCACAGGTTCCAGATATAAATTCTATATCATGTGGATAATCAATGATATCTATCATCCAACATTTCCTCCTGCTCTGGTGTGATAATGGGCATTGATCAGGGAAGAGGGAGGGTGTGTTAGTGGTGTCCTCTGTCCTGCTCATTCCAGTGGTGCTGTGCTGTGCTCTGTCCTGCTCAGTCCAGTGGTGCTGTGCTGTGCTCTGTCCTGCTCAGTCCAGTGGTGGTGTCCTGTGCTCTGTCCTGCTCAGTCCAGTGGTGCTGTCCTGTGCTCTGTCCTGCTCAGTCCAGTGGTGCTGTGCTGTGCTCTGTCCTGCTCAGTCCAGTGGTGGTGTCCTGTGCTCTGTGCTGCTCAGTCCAGTGGTGCTGTGCTGTGCTCTGTCCTGCTCAGTCCAGTGGTGGTGTCATGTGCTCTGTCCTGCTCAGTCCAGTGGTGCTGTCCTGTGCTCTGTCCTGCTCAGTCCAGTGGTGGTGCTGCCATTATTTCAGTGGTGCTGTCCTGTGTCCAGTCCAGTGGTACTGCTATATAAGTTCACTGATCCTGCAGTATAAGTCCAGTGGTACTGCTATATAACTAAGTTCACTGATCCTGCAGTATAAGTCCATTGGTACTGCTATATAACAAAGTTCACTGATCCTGCAGTATAAGTCCATTGGTACTGCTATATAACAAAGTTCCCTGATCCTGCAGTATAAGTCCATTGGTACTGCTATATAACAAAGTTCACTGATCCTGCAGTATAAGTCCATTGGTACTGCTATATAACAAAGTTCACTGATCCTGCAGTATAAGTCCATTGGTACTGCTATATAACAAAGTTCACTGATCCTGCAGTATAAGTCCATTAGTACTGCTATATAACAAAGTTCACTGATCCTGCAGTATAAGTCCATTGGTACTGCTATATAGCAAAGTTCACTGATCCTGCAGTATAAGTCCATTGGTACTGCTATATAACAAAGTTCACTGATCCTGCAGTATAAGTCCATCGGTACTGCTATATAACAAAGTTCACTGATCCTGCAGTATAAGTCTATTGGTACTGCTATATAACAATGTTCACTGATCCTGCAGTATAAGTCCATTGGTACTGCTATATAACAAAGTTCACTGATCCTGCAGTATAAGTCCATTGGTACTGCTATATAACAAAGTTCACTGATCCTGCAGTATAAGTCCACTGGTACTGCTATATAACAAAGTTTACTGATCCTGCAGTATAGGTCCATTGGTACTGCTATATAACAAAGTTCACTGATCCTGCAGTATAAGTCCATTGGTACTGCTATATAACAAAGTTCACTGATCCTGCAGTATAAGTCCATTGGTACTGCTATATAACAAAGTTCACTGATCCTGCAGTATAAGTTCATTGGTACTGCTATATAACAAAGTTCACTGATCCTGCAGTATAAGTCCATTGGTACTGCTTTATAACTCCAGTCCAGTGGTACTGTCCTGTGCCGCATATAATTTTTAAAGCCTTTGCCGGATGTGCGTGGTTTAGGGGTACACTCTCTTGTGCTGCATATAATGGAGTACAAAAATTTGGAGGATAAAGTAGGGAAAGATCAAGAACCACTTCCTCCGAATGCTGAAGCTGCTGCCACTAGTCATGACCTAGACGATGAAATGGCATCAACGTCGTCTGCCAAGGCCAATGCCCAATGTGATAGTAGAGGGCATGTAAAATCCAAAAAGCCAAAGTTCACTAAAATTATCAAAAAAAGAAATTAAAATCATCTGAGGAGAAACGTAAACTTGCCAATATGCCATTTACGACACGGAGTGGCAAGGAACGGCTTAGGCCCTGGCCCGTGTTCATGACTAGTGGTTCAGCTTCACCCAACGATCTAAGCCCTCCTCCTCCCCCCCTCTAAAAAATTTAAGAGAGTTAAGCTGTCATCAACAACACAGCAAACAACTCTGCCTTCTAGAGAGATGTCATCACAAATCCCCAAGGCGAGTCCAAGGGTGTTGGTGGTTGCGAAGCCTGACCTTCCCATCACTGTACGGGAAGAGGTGGCTCCTTCCACCATTTGCAGCACGCCCTCTGCATATGCTGGAAGGATCACCCACAGTGCAGTTACAGATTTGGATAATGAAGGTGTCAATGTTGTACACCAGGAGGAGGATATTGATGTAGCTGGCGGTGAGGAGGATGTTGATGATTATGATGCAGACAGATACCAAATTGCCTTTCTCAATTTCTATTTATATTCTAGATTATATAACGGCTGAATAGTTTTCTATATTACTCCTAGTGGAGAGGGGATCTGATGCAGACAGATACCAAACTGCCTTTGTCCATTTCTTAGTATATTTGAATTTCTAGTTCTACAGTCTATGCAGGCTGCTTTTTTTATATTCAACTACAAGTGTACGGCGGGGGGGGGGGGGGGGAGCATAGATACTAGCCACCAAAAAAATGTGGTCTATTTAATTTCATTTTCTAGCTCCATAGTCTGTGCAGCCTGCTTTTTTTTATCTTCAAAGTATTTACAAGCCTTGCAATCTAAATTAACAGGAGGTAGTGACGTGCTAGAACTCCACCCTCTATATGCTGCAGAGGATGGAGGAGCATCAAAAGGCCATTCAAGCCTACACAGCCACCTACGACATAGGAAACCCTCATTTTCTTCCACATCTATGGCTGCAAGGAAAAAGCTCAGTTTTCCTAAAAGAGGCGCTGGCGGGGATGCAGAGAACATCTGGTCCAGACTGAAGGACCTGGCAACCATTGCAGACATGTCTACTGTCGCTGCATTGCATGCTGTCACAATTGAAAAAATGGTGGAGGGTTATTTTGCTGACACCATCCAAATAGACATGTCAGACAGTCCTTATTCTTACTGGCAGGAAAAAAAAAGGCAGTTTGGAAGCCCCTGTACAAACTGGCTCTATTTTACCTGAGTTGTCCCCCCTCCAGTGTGTACTCGGAAAGAGTTTTTAGTGCAGCGGGTAACCTGGTCAGTGAGCGGCAAAGGAGGTTGCTTCCTCACAACGTTGAAAAATTGATGTTTATAAAAATGAATAATCAATTCCTCAATGAAGTACAGCACTGCCCTCCAGATAGTACAGAGGGACCTGTGGTTGTGGAGTCCAGAGACGAATTGATAATGTGTGAAGAAGAGGAAGTACACACTGTAGGGGGAGAGGAATCAGAGGTTGAGGATGAGGACGACATCTTTCCTCAGTAGAGCCTGTTTAGTTTGTACAGGGAGAGATGAATAGCTTTTTTGGTGTGGGGGCCCAAACAAACCAATCATTTCAGCCACAGTTGTTTGGTAGGCCCTGTCGCTGAAATGATTGGTTTGTTAAAGTGTGCATGTCCTATTTCAACAACATAAGGGTGGGTGGGAGGGCCCAAGGACAATTCCATCTTGCAACTCTTTTTTTGGCATTATGTGACCATTCAACAGTCGTTTGCCATGTTCAAAAAGTAAAAGAAAATGCCAACAAATTCAATAAATTAAATCAAAAGTTAAATGCCTTGTCATTATTTAAAACAAGAGGCTTTGACGTGCTAGAATTAGTGTAGTGTTAAGATGTTATAAACACTAGACTTGGAACTTGGAGGAGGTATTGTGGCCCCGGTATCAAATTGGGTACCGGGGCCACCCCACTACGCAGTCCAGATACTTGTTTGGTGGAATTCTGACCAGTTGAGGGTGTATTTATTTTATTGTGGCCCCGGTATCAAATTGGGTACCGGGGCCACCCCACTACGCAGTCCAGATACTTGTTTGGTGGAATTCTAACCAGTTGAGGGTGTATTTATTTTATTGTGGCCCCGGTATCAAATTGGGTACCGGGGCCACCCCACTACGCAGTCCAGATACATTTATTGGTGCGAATCATACAAGTTCAGGGTTTTTAATTTATATTGTGGTGACCCACTCCTCTACGCAGTCCAGATACATTATTCTGTGCGATTCAGACCAATTGATGGTTTTCCTATTATATTGTGGTCAGGGCCCGATCAAGGGTACCAGCCGCCCTAGGCTATTACCGCCGCAGCGCCCCCCCCCCCCCCCCCCCCCGCCTCCCCCGCCTCCCCTGCTAGCTGCCTGTCAGGACGGCCACGGGCGCTTCTTACTGTGGTCACGTGAGATGCGGAAGTCCTGATCTCACGTGACCACAGTAAGAAGCTCCCGCGGCCGTCCTGACAGGCAGCTAGCAGCTGCCAGACTGCCTGTCATGTAGTAGTGACAGTCGGGCCGCCCCCTTTACACCAGGGGCGATCCCGATGATGCAGGCCCGGCGCTGCCTAAGTAAAAAAAAAAAAAGGCAGTGAAAAAAAATTCATCTCCGTGACGCTGCGCCCCCCAGGCTCCAGCGCCCCAGGCTGCAGCCTGGTCAGCCTATTGGCTGATCAGGCCCTGATTGTGGTGACCACTCCTCTACGCAGTCCAGATACATTTATTGGTGCGAATCATACAAGTTCAGGGTTTTTAATTTATATTGTGGTGACCACTCCTCTACCCAGTCCAGGTACATTATTCG
This sequence comes from Mixophyes fleayi, assembly GCF_038048845.1. NCBI lineage: Eukaryota > Metazoa > Chordata > Amphibia > Anura > Limnodynastidae > Mixophyes > Mixophyes fleayi. The sequence continues at coordinate 120,671,746 of NC_134410.1, read as the reverse complement.
GTGCAATTCAGACCAGTTGATGGTTTTCTTATTATATTGTGGTGACCACTCCTCTACGCAGTCCAGGTACATTATTCGGTGCGATTCAGACCAGTTGATGGTTTTCTTATTATATTGTGGTGAGCACTCCTCTACGCAGTCCAGGTACATTTATTGGTGCGAATCATACAAGTTCAGGGTTTTTAACTTATATTGTGGTGACCACTCCTCTACGCAGTTCAGGTACATTTATTGGCGCGAATCATACAAGTTCAGGGTTTTTAATTTATATTGTGCTGACCACTCCTCTACGCAGTCCAGGTACATTATTCTGTGCGATTCAGACCAGTTGATGGTTTTCTTATTATATTGTGGTGACCACTCCTCTATGCAGTCCAGATACATTTATTGGTGCGAATCATACAAGTTCAAGGTTTTTAATTTATATTGTGGTGACCACTCCTCTACGCAGTCCAGGTACATTATTCGGTGCGATTCAGACCAGTTGATGGTTTTCTTATTATATTGTGGTGACCACTCCTCTACGCAGTCCAGGTACATTATTCGGTGCGATTCAGACCAGTTGATGGTTTTCTTATTATATTGTGGTGACCACTCCTCTACGCAGTCCAGATACATTTATGGTGCGAATCATACAAGTTCAGGGTTTTTAATTTATATTGTGGTGACCACTCCTCTACGCAGTCCAGGTACATTTATTGGTGCGAATCATACAAGTTCAGGGTTTTTAATTTATATTGTGCTGACCACTCCTCTACGCAGTCCAGGTACTTTATTTTGTGCGATTCAGACCAGTTGATGGTTTTCATATTATATTGTGGTGACCACTTCTCTACGCAGTCCAGGTACATTATTCGGTGCGATTCAGACCAGTTGATGGTTTTCTTATTATATTGTGGTGACCACTCCTCAACGCAGTCCAGATACATTTATTGGTGCGATTCAGACCAGTTGATGGTTTTCTTATTATATTGTGGTGACCACTCCTCTACGCAGTCCAGATACATTTATTGGTGCGAATCATACAAGTTCAGGGTTTTTAATTTATATTGTGGTGACCCACTCCTCTACGCAGTCCAGATACATTATTCTGTGCGATTCAGACCAATTGATGGTTTTCCTATTATATTGTGGTCAGGGCCCGATCAAGGGTACCAGCCGCCCTAGGCTATTACCGCCGCAGCGCCCCCCCCCCCCCCCCCCCCCCCCCCGCCTCCCCCGCCTCCCCTGCTAGCTGCCTGTCAGGACGGCCACGGGCGCTTCTTACTGTGGTCACGTGAGATGCGGAAGTCCTGATCTCACGTGACCACAGTAAGAAGCTCCCGCGGCCGTCCTGACAGGCAGCTAGCAGCTGCCAGACTGCCTGTCATGTAGTAGTGACAGTCGGGCCGCCCCCTTTACACCAGGGGCGATCCCGATGATGCAGGCCCGGCGCTGCCTAAGTAAAAAAAAAAAAAAGGCAGTGAAAAAAAATTCATCTCCGTGACGCTGCGCCCCCCAGGCTCCAGCGCCCCAGGCTGCAGCCTGGTCAGCCTATTGGCTGATCAGGCCCTGATTGTGGTGACCACTCCTCTACGCAGTCCAGATACATTTATTGGTGCGAATCATACAAGTTCAGGGTTTTTAATTTATATTGTGGTGACCACTCCTCTACCCAGTCCAGGTACATTATTCGGTGCAATTCAGACCAGTTGATGGTTTTCTTATTATATTGTGGTGACCACTCCTCTACGCAGTCCAGGTACATTATTCGGTGCGATTCAGACCAGTTGATGGTTTTCTTATTATATTGTGGTGAGCACTCCTCTACGCAGTCCAGGTACATTTATTGGTGCGAATCATACAAGTTCAGGGTTTTTAACTTATATTGTGGTGACCACTCCTCTACGCAGTTCAGGTACATTTATTGGCGCGAATCATACAAGTTCAGGGTTTTTAATTTATATTGTGCTGACCACTCCTCTACGCAGTCCAGGTACATTATTCTGTGCGATTCAGACCAGTTGATGGTTTTCTTATTATATTGTGGTGACCACTCCTCTATGCAGTCCAGATACATTTATTGGTGCGAATCATACAAGTTCAAGGTTTTTAATTTATATTGTGGTGACCACTCCTCTACGCAGTCCAGGTACATTATTCGGTGCGATTCAGACCAGTTGATGGTTTTCTTATTATATTGTGGTGACCACTCCTCTACGCAGTCCAGGTACATTATTCGGTGCGATTCAGACCAGTTGATGGTTTTCTTATTATATTGTGGTGACCACTCCTCTACGCAGTCCAGATACATTTATGGTGCGAATCATACAAGTTCAGGGTTTTTAATTTATATTGTGGTGACCACTCCTCTACGCAGTCCAGGTACATTTATTGGTGCGAATCATACAAGTTCAGGGTTTTTAATTTATATTGTGCTGACCACTCCTCTACGCAGTCCAGGTACTTTATTTTGTGCGATTCAGACCAGTTGATGGTTTTCATATTATATTGTGGTGACCACTTCTCTACGCAGTCCAGGTACATTATTCGGTGCGATTCAGACCAGTTGATGGTTTTCTTATTATATTGTGGTGACCACTCCTCAACGCAGTCCAGATACATTTATTGGTGCGATTCAGACCAGTTGATGGTTTTCTTATTATATTGTGGTGACCACTCCTCTACGCAGTCCAGATACATTTATTGGTGCGAATCATACAAGTTCAGGGTTTTTAATTTATATTGTGGTGACCACTCCTCTACGCAGTCCAGGTACATTTATTGGTGCGAATCATACAAGTTCAGGGTTTTTAATTTATATTGTGCTGACCACTCCTCTACGCAGTCCAGGTACTTTATTCTGTGCGATTCAGACCAGTTGATGGTTTTCTTATTATATTGTGGTGACCACTTCTCTACGCAGTCCAGATACATTTATTGGTGCGATTCAGACCAGTTGATGGTTTTCTTATTATATTGTGGTGACCACTCCTCTACGCAGTCCAGATACATTTATTGGTGCGAATCATACAAGTTCAGGGTTTTTAATTTATATTGTGCTGACCACTCCTCTACGCAGTCCAGGTACATTTATTGGTGCGAATCATACAAGTTCAGGGTTTTTAATTTATATTGTGCTGACCACTCCTCTACGCAGTCCAGGTACTTTATTCTGTGCGATTCAGACCAGTTGATGGTTTTCTTATTATATTGTGGTGACCACTTCTCTACGCAGTCCAGATACATTTATTGGTGCGATTCAGACCAGTTGATGGTTTTCTTATTATATTGTGGTGACCACTCCTCTACGCAGTCCAGATACATTTATTGGTGCGAATCATACAAGTTCAGGGTTTTTAATTTATATTGTGGTGACCACTCCTCTACGCAGTCCAGATACATTTATTGGTGCGATTCAGACCAGTTGATGGTTTTCTTATTATATTGTGGGGACAACTCCACTACGCAGTCCAGAAAGATACCTCGTTGCAACGTTTTGGACTAATAACTATATGTGAGGTGTTCAGAATACACTGTAAATTATTGGAAATGATTGTTATTATATGTTATTGAGGTTAATAATAGCGTAGGAGTAAAAAAAAAGCCCAAAAACTTGACTTTTGAACTTTTTATGCTCTTTAAAAAAATTCCGAATCCAAAACCTTAAATCCGAACCAAAACCTTTCGGCAGGTGTTTTGCGAAACAAATCCGAACCCAAAACATCGCGAAAATCCGGATCCAAAACACACGCGCTGGAACTCCACCCTCTATATGCTGCAGAGGATGGAGGAGCAGCAAAAGGCCATTCAAGCCTACACAGCCACCTACGGCATAGGCAAAGGAGTGGGGATGCGCCTGAGTCAAGCGCAGTGGAGACTGATTTCCGTGTTGTGCAAGGTTCTCCAGCCGTTTGAACTTGCCACACGAGAAGTCAGTTCTGACACTGCCAGCTTGAGTCAGGTGATTCCCCTGATCAGGCTGTTGCAGAAGCAGCTGGAGAAAGTGAGGGAGGAGCTGGTAAAGCATTGTTATTCCACAAAGCATGTAGCTCTTGTGGATGAAGCCCTTCGTACGCTTTGCCAGGATCCGAGGGTGGTCAGTCTTTTAAAGTCAGAAGAATACATTCTGGCCATCGTGCTCGATCCTCGGTTTAAAGCGTATGTTGTGTCTCTGTTTCCGGCGGACACAAGTCTACAGCGGTGCAAAGACCTGCTGATCAGGAGATTGTCATCTGAAGAGGACCGTGACATGGCAACAGCTCCTCCTTCATTTTCTTCCACACCTGTGGATGCGAGGAAACAGCTGAGATTTCCTAAACGACCCCGCTGGCGGGGATGCAGAGAACATCTGGTCCGGACTGAAGGACCTGCCAACGATTGCTGACATGTCTACTGTCGCTGCATTGGATTCTGTCACCATTGAAAAAATGTTCGAGGATTACTTTGCTGACAGCATCCAAGTAGACATGTCAGACAGTCCTTACTTGTAGTGGCAGGAAAAAAAAAGGCAGTTTGGAAGCCCCTGTACAAACTGGCTCTATTTTACCTGAGTTGTCCCCCCTCCAGTGTGTACTCCAAAAAGAGTTTTTAGTGCAGCAAGGAATCTGGTCAGTGAGCGGCGAAGGAGGTTGCTTCCGCAAAATGTTGAGAAGATGATGTTCATCAAAATGAATTATCAATTCTTCAATGAAGACCAGCAATGGCCTCCAGAGACTACAGAGAGACCTGTGATTGTGGAGTCCAGTGGGGACGAATTGATAATGTGTGAGGATGAGGAAGTATACACTGAAGGGGGCGAGGAAACAAACCAATCATTTCAGCGACAGTAGTTTGGTAGGCACTGTCGCAGAAATGATTGGTTTGTTAAAGTGTGCATGTCCTTTTTCCGCAACATAAGGGTGGGTGGAAGGGGCCAAGGACAATTCCATCTTGCACCTCTTTTTTTGGCATTATGTGCTCTTTGGGGCCTAGCTTTTCAAACTGCCATCCTGTCTGCCACTGCAGTGCCACTCCTAGATGGGCCACGTGTTTGTGCCGCCCACTTGTGTCGCTTAGCTTAGTCATCCAGCTACCTCGGTGCAACCTTTTGGCCTAAAAAAATATTGTGAGGTGTTCAGAATAGACTGGAAATGAGTGGAAATGAATGTTATTGAAGTTAATAATAGCGTAGGATTGAAAAAAAAAACAGAACCCAAAACCCAAAACCCAAAACCTTGAGGGGGGTGTTTTGGCAAAACCCATTAGAACCCAAAACCTGAAGGTAATCAGAACCCAAAACCCAAGACACGAAAAGTGGCCGGTGCACATCCCTAATTAAAACAGCGAAGCTTAATCATATTTGTGTGTAAAACATTTTATAACGAAATAACTGAACAATAACTGTTTCATATTGTCAACGCTGGAAGGAAACTATGATATCTAATTTAGAAGATAAAATGTAACACATATTAAACTTAGAAATCACTTACTTCAGCACATTTTTAAATGTCAAGGCCTTATTTCAAACTAAATGCACAATAAAAAAAAATACCAAATTAACTCTTTCTCTCCATGAGCCAACTTTTATTCAACTTCCAACATGTTCTTTATTGCATATCCATATTAACAGTTAGAATTTGCAGATACTGTAACTCTTGTAAGGTTAACAGGACACTTTATATCCAAGTCATAGGCAAGCCGAGGGGGGGAGGGGGGTTCCTATTGCCTGGAAAACCCCCCTCCAAGCCTGTGGCACTGTATAATTGAGGTGGCTGGACCCTGCCCCCGGTTTACACGGCTCTGCTGGAAAAGAGAGAGCTGCATACAGCTAACAGTAGTGCACTCAGCATTGCCTATGTATATTATGGGGATAGGGAGAGTTGGAGAGCAGCCAAGCACTGTCTAATATTATAGCCACGCCCCCACGCATGCTGGCCACGCCCACTGGTGTCGCGGTGTGGAAACCCCCCTCTGCAAATCCTGTGTTTGCCCCTCATCTAAGTAACCTTCCTCACTGCATTCTGTGCTGTCCTTATGTACAGTATTTTAAATGGCCATCTGCAACTACTCAGTGTAGGCTGAGAGTTTACCATAGTATACAGTCTGCATTTTTTTGCAGTACAGAAAAACAAACCTAAATTCTTGTTTTTAATGGGCAATTAGATTTTGTGAAAGAATGGCTTTCCTGCAATGTGATTTATATATTTTATCAATAGGACATCAAGCGCTATAACATCTGGTAGCAGAAAACTGTACTGCATATAAAACATATGATTATGAATTGAAATCTTAGCAACACAATGGGATATGTTTTCATGACATTCCACAAGGAACCACAGTACAGAAAGGACAACGGAACCCACCTGTAGTCATCATCATCATCATTATTTATATAGCGCCAGCAGATTCCATAGCACTTTACAATTGGGAACAAACAGTAATAAAATAATACTGAGTAATACATACAGACAGAGAGGTAAGACGGCATGTTAATGCTTACAACATCTGTGTGGCCATTTTAATGCAATTGTTATTTTCTTTGCTAATTGATGTAATATCTCTGTTTAAATAATTCACTTGCAACTTTATAATGCCCCCCCCCCCCCACTGTGATCTAACAGCCTGATAAAAAAAAGTCTGCTTTAATTGCTTTAATGTAAGGTGGTCCAGGTGTTCCCAGTGGAACGTATGTTCAAATAATACCAGTGATTTATTAAGTGACTATAAGAAACTTTCTAGCAATAAAAACAAACAAACAATTAAGTGATTAAATAATATATACTTAGCTACAGACAGTTGATCACAGTCAGGGAGCCCCGTTGTCTCATTTCAGACACCAGGGGGTAAATGTATCAAGCTGAGAGTTTTCCGGCGAGTTTGAAAAGTGGAGATGTTGCCTATAGCAACCAATCAGATTCTAGCTGTCATTTTGTAGAATGTATTTAATAAATGATAGCTAGAATCTCATTGGTTTTTCAAACCCGCCGAAAAACTCTCAGCTTGATACATTTACCCCCAGATTTCTTTAGAGAGAAGACATCTGAACATCAATTCCTTGTGATTCCAGTGTGAGGCCATTCTTGCTTTGTTTAACTCATTCTTATATAGATGTTATCGTAAAGATGGCTCCCTTGACCATAACCATAAAAGATAATAATAGAAATGTATATATATATAATTCGCTTAGCACAGCATACCAGTTATGGTTACATAATTCAGGTAGAAATAATAATATACATTGAAGGTATATAGTCACAAAAAAGCACATTTCTGTTTAACGCTTGCACCAGGTTACTTGATATCTGCTGGCTGGTGGGGAACAATGTGTAAATATTTCACTATTTTATTCTTTGCATTATCAGATTGCATTTCTGAATTTCATCTTGTTGTCCAATAAATCACTTGATCTACTTGTGGTTTTCTATTATTTACAACGCCTTCCAAATTTACTCTGAATTTATCTATTATGTACCTTTTTATACTATATTGATATAATTGGCAGGGGTCTTAGACCCCATACCATTATACTGGGATCACTGAGGTAGTACAATTGTTTTTCCAAAGGTCTTGATCTTTTTCATTACCTCAGCTCACAGAACCCCATGGGGGCCAGGAAGAGCCCCAGCACTTTTTAGCAAAGGGCTGGTAGTCCTTGGAAGGGGGGGGGGGGGGCATGCTGATTTTTTTCTGTCTTCCTCCCTCCCATAGAAGCTTCACCCTCCATCCCCAAGTTGTAATGAGCTTGGGCTAAGGATTTTAAGGTCCACACTAACGGAGTAATTATTTTATGTTTTAAAACATGGTTCTGCCATAAGTTTTATGTTTGCTGAAACCGCTAAACAGTGTGATAAATTCTATGGTTTGTGTTTACAAAACCACATTGATGCACTGAGGTTTAAAAACATACCAATATGGAGTTACTCCACCTTAGGCTTCTTTATGTAAATGCAGTAGCTCAGTGCAAATGCGGTGTTGTAATGTGCACCTATTTTTATTGGGGTTTACATGGTCACGTGGGCCAGAAAGCAGTGTGTCTGGTGGTGGCAAAATTTTGCATCTTCTGATAAATGTAGATTGGCAGACTGGTGGGGGTTGTTCCTTGCTGAAAAAAAATATGATATTTTTTGCAGGTCAAACATTATTAAATGAGATAAAAATTGATAGTGTAAGCAAGTAACACCCCAGGGGGTGGTGGTGGGGTCTTACTTGCTTTTCCAAAGGGTGCACAATGCTTTTCTCCCTGCAAAAGGACTTCACTTTACCACTTTGGAAATGCCAGAGATACAGTCTCATTCTAGACTTGTAATTGGGCAAATTTTGTACCCTCTAGTTGCACTTTTGCAGAAAAGTGCATTTCCAAGCGCACATCAGCCAATGTTAAAAACATTTAAACACACACATCTTATAAAGGAAGTTTCAAACTCCCCTTCCTCTCTGATTAATTTAAGACATTAATGAAGCTAAACTGAGAAGCATTTTAAATGGAGAATGGAAAATTTTAAATGAATGAAGGGAGAGGTCCTAAAGTGTTATTAGGTTGTACTTTGAAGTAACATTTTCACTGTTTTCACCCTGTGCAAGTGAAGAACAGATTGTATTTTTTGTGCCGTAACTTGTGTTCAAGATGTTTTTGAGACAAATTGAAGAGAAATGCAAACAGATGCTGCTGTTTCCACCTTTGCAACATTTCCAGGATCAGACCCTTTCTTCCCTCAACTCTTCCAAAGCTCTCATCCACTCTTACATTATCTCTCAACCCAACTACTGCAACCTTCTCCTCTCTAGCCTCCCTCTCACCTGCCTCTCACGCCACAGAATCCATTCTAAAAGCCTCACCCACACTTATAAAGCCCTTACCCACTCCTGTTCTCCCGTACATCTCCAACCTCATCTCCATTCACATTACCTTCAGCCCTCTCCGCTCCGCCAACGAACACCCCCCCCTCCCCATTAATTACCCATGTACACTCTCATCTCCAATACTTTCTCATGCTGCTCCTCACTTATGTAGCTCACTGCCAAGCCCAATCCAACTATCTATCAGTCTTCAAATACTCCCTAAAAACTCATCTTTTCATCAAAGTTCACTAGTCCTTCTAATTTATTCACTGCTGCCCCCCCCTTCACATCTACTCAGTCACTTGTTACCTGCTTTTGTCTCCACCCTTCCCCTTTATTTCCGATTCTCTCACAGGCAGAGTCCTCTATACTCTTGTTTTTCTGCCTATTCCTATCCTATCCATCTGTGCACCCATGCGAACCATCTTCTGCCTTGTCTCTGTGTCTCCTCTCACTGCGTCTTTGTACGTTGTGCCTATGTACACAGAATGTTCTCATGCTGGTTTGCTTCCAGCTTGTCGCTGTTCCCCTCTCTACACTATGTAATTTGTTGTCTGTTTTGTTCTACTCATCATTATACAGCCCTACAGACCTTTTTCGTGCCTTATAAATAAATGATGAGTAATAATAATAATAATAATAATAATAATAATAATAATAAAAGTATGTTATAGAACTGTTTATTTGCATTACTGTTTGTTGTAGGCTCACAGATAGCAGCATTTTAGTAAGTGAACATTTTTTAACTGTATTCCAGATCCCAAAGTGACTGTAAAATATCCCGCCTTGATCTATTAACAGAAGTGAAGATTAACAGGTAATATTGGTGGCTGGTAACTCCACTTCCCTCTATATGAAAAACTATCAACATTGTTCCCGATTTTGCCTGACGGAAAGTAGAAGTTTTGAAAAGTTAGAATTTGTAAAGTGCAAAAGTTGTTATTACAATAAAGTTATTTATGTTTATAATTCTTAGGAAAACAAAGACCTGTGAATGACTTGTTGGAACGTCATTTATTCATAAGGGGCCTGATTCATTAAGGATCTTAACTTGAGAAACTTCTTATTTCTGTCTCCTGGACAAAACCATATTTGTGTGCTACATGAAAAATCAGTCAGTATTTAACTTATGTGCAAAACAGAATACTAGTTTGCACCCCTTGCATTGTAACATGGTTTTGTCCAGGAGACAGAAATAAGAAGTTTCTGAAGTTAAGATCCTTAATGAATCAGGCTCAAGATGCCACAACAAGTGTCAGATTGACAAATGGTACAAAATACAAATCACACGTAAAAACTCACAGAGATACAAAGTTGACAAGCGACGTGTAGACACGAAAGCACAGAAAGGACCCTCCTCGTTTTCTGGTGGATGCTTACAAGCCATCTGTATGCAGAAATATGTGACATGCGTACCCTGTGAATTAAGCAAAGATGTCAGTACAGATGAGCGTAAATGTTTTTATGAAGTGATGATACAATATTTTTGGCACTGTGACAATCACGGTTGCTCTTCTTGCATAGCTTGTAAAAATGACATATTTGCATTGCAAGATTACGGTAGTTAGTGAACTTATGAGTATAGTGTTTGTTTTTATGACAGCTGCATGTTTCTTCTTTATTATATTGTAGGTGTCTGTCGTGTGATAGGATAGGGAGGTGGTTGCAGAGTGTGGATGGCAGTGCAAGTTGCAGCAGTATATATTGGCAGTGCAAGTTGTAGCAGTATATATTGGCAGATTAGTATAAATTTTACTGTATCATACTGCCCCTGAGGGTGGGGTACGGATTTGCGGTCGTGGTGGGAACGACAGGCAGTAGGACGAAGGGAAAGAAACTAAACTGACTTGGGCGACTGGTAATAAATGCTGGCTGACCTTATTAATGACACAACAAGTCCCCGATAGTGTTTCAAAAAATCACAATGATCATTAACGACGGCATCGTGTTTTTACGTCATGTTCAATTGCAACCTGTATATGACTATTTTTAAAGCAGCGATGCCGCTTCTCAGCACACCTAACTCTTACACTTAGGCTTAGTGTTAGGAATAGGGTTAGGAATAGGGTTATACTTAGGGTTACGGATAGGGTTACAATTAACCCTATCCCTAACCCTAAGTCTAACCCTATTCAGAAAACCAGCGTACTTCTGTGTGCACCTGAGTTTGACTTGGACGTGGCTGCAAAGGAACGCCCTTATTGTAACTTGCCTACGTGAATCCGCCCATTCCCCACCCCATTCACTCCCCTAAATCGTTGGCTGTAGTAAGCGTCTTTGCGCTCGAAGGTGCCTTTGTGACTTTGACGTGGCTGCGTTCTATATTGCGTGCCATCTGGTTCTGAGCATGCGCAGTGTATTTTGTGTTGACGATAAGCACGCATTCGTGGGATACGTCCCTTAATGACTCAGGCCTACAGTGTGGATCTCAAGTGGTAACTAATCAAGGAGCACGCCTGTGTGTGGTGGCAGTGTAGTATACATTGTGGGTATCATACAGTGTGGGGTGGCAATATAGTGTATTTTGTAGGGATTGTTGTGTGGGGTGACAGTATAGTCTGATTTGTAGGATAACCCATACTTGGCTAAAGACATATGGACTTTGTCGCACACAGGCATTTGTACATGTATTTTCGTGGATACATGTACAATAATGCACATTCTGGCCAAGAAATGTAGCGCCACACATGGTGGTACATTTCAGACCATTTCCTTCTCCGCTCCGCAAAAGAACACCACCCCCCCTCCCCATTAATTACCCATGCACACTCTCATCTCCAATACTTCTCCCATGCTGCTCCTCACTTATGTAACTCACTGCCAAGCCCAATCCAACTATCTATCAGTCTCCAAGTCTTCAAATACTCCCTAAAAACTCATCTTTTCATAAAAGTTCACCAGTCCTTCTTCTAATTTATTCACCACTGCCGCCCCCTGTTTATACCGACTCACTCACTTCTTGTTACCTGCTTTTGTATGAACCCTTCCCCTTTATTTCAGATTCTCTCACAGGCAGAGTCCTCTATACTCTTGTTTTTTCTGGCTATTCCTATCCTATCCATCTGTGCACCCCAGTGAACCATCTTCTGCCTTGTCTCTGTGTCTCCTCTGACTGCGTCTTTGTACGTTGTGCCTATGTACACAGAATGTTCTCACGCTGGTTTGCTTCCACCTTGTCGCTATTCCCCTCTCTACACTATGTAATTTGTTTTCTGTTTTGTTCTACGCATCATTGTACAGCCCTACAGACCTTTGTCGTGCCTTATAAATAAATGATGAGGAATAACAATAATAATAATAATAATAAAAGTATGTTATAGAACTGTTTATTTGCATTACTGTTTGCTGTAGGCTCACAGATAGCAGCATTTTAGTAAGTGAACATTTTTTAACTGTATTCCAGATCCCAAAGTGACCGTAAAATATCCCGCCTGGATCTATTAACAGAAGTGAAGATTGACAGGTAATATCGGTGGCTGATAACTCCACTTTCCTCTATATGAAAAACTATCAACACTGTTCCTGATTCTGCCTGACGGAAAGTAGAAGTTTTGAAAAGTTAGAATTTGTAAAGTGCAAAAGTTGTTATTACAATAAAGTTATATATGTTTATAAGTCTTAGGAAAACAAAGACCTGTGAATGACTTATTGGAACGTCATTTATTCATAAGGGGCCTGATTCATTAAGGATCTTAACTTGAGAAACTTCTTATTTCTGTCTCCTGGACAAAACAATGTTACAATGCAAGGGGTGCAAATTAGAATTCTGTTTTGCACATAAGTTAAATACTGACAGTTTTTTCATGTAGCGCACAAATACTTGATAGCTTATTTGTACACTGAAATTTAAAGTTGATATTTGTGTGCTACATGAAAAATCAGTCAGTATTTAACTTATGTGCAAAACAGAATACTAATTTGCACCCCTTGCATTGTGACATGGTTTTGTCCAGGTGTCTGAAATAAGAAGTTTCTGAAGTTAAGATCCTTAATGAATCAGGCTCAAGATGCCACAACAAGTGTCAGATTGACAAATGGTACAAAATACAAATCACACGTAAAAACTCACAGAGATACAAAGTTGACAAGCGACGTGTAGACACGAAAGCACAGAAAGGACCCTCCTCGTTTTGTGGTGGATGCTTACAAGCCATCTGTATGCAGAAATATGTGACATGCGTACCCTGTGAATTAAGCAAAAATGTCAGTTCAGATGAGCGTAAATGTTTTTATGAAGTGATGATACAATATTTTTGGCACTGTGACAATCACGGTTGCTCTTCTTGCATAGCTTGTAAAAATGACATATTTGCATAGCAAGATTACGGTAGTTAGTGAACTTATGAGTATAGTGTTTGTTTTTATGACAGCTGCAGCTACCAGTTACGATAAGAACGGAAGAATAAATCATTACTAGAGGAATATTAATTACATTTTATAGAGATATGCTGAACTGATGACCGTATAAGCCAAGGAATAGCCATAAAAGGGACTTATATCACCTGATATCAGAGTGCTAATTAGTCATGGAATTTATTCAGTAACTTCTAGCACCAGACAAATGATAAAAGAGAGCTTTGGCTTTCCTCAGGCTATAATGTCTCTGAAACACAAGTGCAAACTGCTATTCGACAACAGTTTATACTGATATTAAATTAATATTACCCTTAGAGGAGAACTAATCACTGTATGAATTAAGTTGATATAAGTCCTATTGACTAATCTCTCGCAATAGGTATATTAGCATATGAACTATATAACCTTTCAGGACAAGAATGGAGAAATAAGCTTCATTAAAGGTAGAAACTATAATTACAAACCTTGTTTTTCAGCAACGTGAGAACCTATAATGTATGAGATATATCTTTAAAATAAATAAGAAATAAAATAACATAGCGAGGCTTGGCATTTGCTGCCATTTTATTAATATCTTCATTTTAATCTTTATTTTTAATACTTTTTCTTCTTTTTATTATTTCGCTGCAAACAATATTAAGGTATATGATGGGAACACTATATTTTAAATTTAACTAATAAAAGGTATATTTTAAACTTGGAAAATTACTATTACAGAGTGCCCTTGTTAAGCATGCCTTCCTCTACCATATGTGTCCTTAAACTGAATATTTTACATGCAGAGGTGCACCAATCCAGCTATATGATACAACTATAAACGTGATAAGAATATTAGTCTGGATATGTAAAATATAATACTTAGTGCGGTGGTATATAACCCTTCTTACTAGCTTGTAAACACAACATATTTGCACATATTTGTTCTGAGCATGCGCAGTGTATTTTGTGTTGACGATAAGCACGCATTCATGGAATATGCCCCTTAATGACTCAGGACTACAGTGTGTATCTCAAGTGGTAAACTGTGTGGTGGCAGTGTAGCATGCATTGTGGGTATCATATAGTGTGGGGTGGCAATATAATGTATTATGTATGGATTGTTGTGTGGGGTGACAGTATAGTGTGGATTGTATAACACATACTTGGCCATGGACATATGGACTCTGTCACACACAGGCATTTGTACATGTATTTTGGAGAATACATGTACAATAATGAACATTCTGGCCAGGAAATGTACCGTCACACATGCGCACATCATGAGGATGAGGATGGATGGATGTGGGGATGATAATGAAGGATGGATGTGGAGATGATGATGATGATGATGATGATGATGGATATGAGGATAATGATGATGGAAGGAGGTGGGGATGATGATGATGATCATGGGTGGATGTGGAGATGATGATGATGGATGAGGGGATGAAAATGTTGGATGAGCAGAGGATGTTGATGATGAATGGATGTATGTGGGGATGATGATGATGATCATGGATGATGTGGAGATGATGATGATGGATGAGGGGATGAAAATGATGTATGAGTAAAAGGATGATGATGATGAATGGATGTGGAGAAGGTGATGGATGGATAGGTGAGAAGATGATAATGATGATGATGGATGGATATGGAGATGATGATGATGGATGGATGTGGAGAAGGTGATGGATAGATAGGTGAGAAGATGATGATGATGATGATGGATGGATGTGGAGATGATGATGATGGATGGATGTGGAGAAGGTGATGGATGGATAGGTGAGAAGATGATAATGATGATGATGATGGATGGATGTGGAGATGATGATGATGGATGGATGTGGAGAAGGTGATGGATGGATAGGTGAGAAGATGATAATGATGATGATGGATGAGTATAGAATGATGATGATGTATGGATGTGGAGAAGGTGATGGATAGATAGGTGAGAAGATGATGATGATGGATGGATATGGAGATGATAATGATGGATGGATGTGGAGAAGGTGATGGATAGATAGGTGAGAAGATGATGATGATGATGGATGGATATGGAGATGATGATGATGGATGGATGTGGAGATGACGATGACGAATGGATGTATGTTGAGAGGATGATGATAGATGGATGTGGAGATGAAAATGATGGATGAGCAGAGGATGATGATGATGAATGGATGTATGTGGGGATGATGATGATGATCATGGATGATGTGGAGTTGATGATGATGGATGAGGGGATGAAAATGATGTATGAGTAGAGGATGATGATGTATGGATGTGGAGAAGGTGATGGATGGATAGGTGGGAAGATGATGATGATTATGATGAATGGATATGGAGATGATGATGATGGATGGATGTGGAGATGATGATGACGAATGGATGGATGTTGAGAGGATGATGATAGATGGATGTGGAGATGAAAATGATGGATGAGCAGAGGATGATGATGATGAATGGATGTATGGATGTGGAGAAGGTGATGGATGGATAGGTGAGAAGATGATGACGATGAATGGATGTGGAGATGATGATGATGGATGGATGTGGAGATGATGATGATGGATGGATGTGGAGATGATGATGGATGGATGTGGAGATGATGATGATGATGATGAATGGATGTGGAGAAGATGATGGATGGATAGGTGAGAAGATGATGATGATGAATGGATGTGGAGATGATGATGAATGGATGTGGAGAAGGTGATGGATGGATAGGTGAGAAGATGATGATGATGGATGGATGTGGAGATGATGATGATGATGATGAATAGATGTGGAGAAGGTGATGGATAGATAGGTGAGAAGATGATGATGATGAATGGATGTGGAGATGATGATGATGAATGGATGTGGAGAAGGTGATGGATGGATAGGTGAGAAGATGATGATGACGAATGGATGTGGAGATGATGATGATGGATTGATGGATGTTGAAAGGATGATGATAGATGGATGTGGGGATGATAATTAGATTAATGCTGGATGGGTGTAGAGATGATGATGAATTAATGGAACAGAAAGAAGCATCCTGACTGCCTAGCAAGTAGCCGGGATTGGAACTATTCAATGTGAGCCATCAAGAGGAGCATGAAAAGCAAGCATTGCCTGTGGTGTGGGTGGAGGAGATGGTCAGGAGCAAATGTGAGGTGTACATGTGAGAGCAGTCGTGGGTGAGGTGGGCACTTTGCACGGGACTTGAGGGTGATCAGGGGTTGCGGGCAAACCAAGGTGATTTAGAGAAGGACAGGATAGAGTCTAGATAGTGTGTCAACTTGGCAGTTATATGAACACTAGCGGTTGGGGATTGTTATGTAAATTGAGTGTGTGCTGTGATTGGTGTAGCTGGTACTAGGGAGAGGACTGTGTCATGGCCAGGTTTGCTTTAGTATTATTGTGAAGAATCTAAATTGCAATTATTATTACATCACTACAAACTTTTACTATCTATTGAGAAGGAATAATTAATACAAACAATATTTCTAATACAATCTTTTATGCTTTCAGATTGTTGTATGAGAAGCCAGAAGTTCTGAAACCCACGTGAGTAACAGTCTCTTTACATAGGTAGTGACTCAGTTGTTTTAATCAAAATCTCTATAGAACTTGAGAGACAACATGGAGAAAAACCAAGATGAAAGCAGCAACACTGTTTATGTATACAACCTTTTCCACAGCTGTAAATGTGTAGGTGCTAGTTGACAGTGCACCTACCTCCAGCTTAGGATCTAGCTCTATTTCTTCCTCAGTCCCTACATATCTCTGGTCTCTGTATTAGAATATGGAAATGCAAATCTGAAAACCGACAGTAGAATATTACAAGTGCATCAATACAGTTCGCACTCATTTATTGAACACTTGGGACCTTCTTTAGCAGTAAGCAATCTAGGCTTATTCATTTAAGGTGGGATGGCACACTTCTTAAAATATTTAATACTTTTTCTTTTAAAACAATAAAGACACATGAAACGTATCTTGTTGTACACGTGTCGAGGTTCGCTCTGCATATACGGCACTTGCCGTATTGAGACAGACACATACACTGCTTACTGGCACAAGATCAGGTTAAGGTTACGATCTCCTGGGGTAGACGGCTCCACTTCACACGCATCAGCCAGAGATATCACACCAGTCCAGTGCCTTGGTTCAAACAGCCTCAGCTAGGTTTTGTTGTTTTTTTTTTAATAAACTTTTATGTTCCTCTCGCCACTCCTCCTCCGCATCCCCTCTCTACCTTGCCCTACACTGGCTCCCCATCCCCTACAGAATCCTTTTCAAACTCCTGACCACCACGTACAAGGCTCTCTCCCAGTCTACTGAACCCTATATCTCTAGCCTCCCCTCCATTCACACTCCTGCCCACTACCTGCGCTCTGCCAATGACCATCGCCTCTCCTCCACCCTGGTCACCTCTTCCCACTCCATAATCCAGGACTTCTCCCATGCAGCTCCCCTTCACTGGAACGACCTCCCTCGCTCCATCCGTCTCTCTCCCAATCTATGCTCTGTTCCTTAATTTTAAATGAAGCGCCCTTGCCCTAGCAAACTGAAAGGGGTGGTGAAATGTTCTCTCTCTCTTCAATGCTTCCACCCGAGTCTTCTACACAGTATGGTGGGATGTGGACTGTGACTGAATCCACCAGGGGTTGACTCGGGAAGCCCCTTGTACCTGACCACACTAACCCTCTAAATAATAATGTACCGCACACTGTGGTTGCAAACAATCATCTGGGTGTTTATTTTGGGGAAAATAAATGTAAGAGAGGGATTAAATATGGGGAAATTATGAACAGGATAAATGGGACAGCAGGTAAGATATTAATCAAAGACAACTGTACAGAAATAGATGTCCACCACACATACATTCACAAACTCTCCCACAAATCACACACACACAGTGTGAAAACATAAATCAACAATAATCACAATCCTGCCAATATTAAATAGTTTGTGAGGTTAACTAATTAACGTTGGTGCACTTGTTGTAACGCTGGTAACTTTCATTATATCTCTTACAGGTAACACAGTCTCTGATATTTGTGCAGCATTAAGAGTGTCACAGTGTTTGGTGTGTT
Source organism: Mixophyes fleayi (assembly GCF_038048845.1). Lineage (NCBI taxonomy): Eukaryota > Metazoa > Chordata > Amphibia > Anura > Limnodynastidae > Mixophyes > Mixophyes fleayi. Next base: position 120,653,528 of record NC_134410.1, on the reverse strand, counting down.
TTTCTTATCTCTCTCCAATTTGACTGAAGATTACGGTCGTGGACTAACTGCAAGCCTGATCTTGCTAGCTCTCTCTCTGCTCACACGCAATTTGCTAACAGCAGCAATCTCCCTCTCTACACATAGGCTTGCTTTGCTTTGTTATCTCCCTCAGGCTGCTTAGGCGGCTTGAGAGTGGATTTTCTGTAGTGACCCAGCTACAAGACCTCTCTGTGCAAATCTACACCCAGCTTCTCTTTTCATAGCTTGAGTATCCCTCTCTTCCTCTGTACACTCGGTCATTTTGGCAGACTCTGCTTTCCACACACACACCTCTATGCTTTTCCTGTGACTGCCAAACTCTCCGACCCCAGCACCTCTTCCTGTCAGATTTTTCCTTCCTACCTCCTCTTCTCCTCACAGACTCTCTGGTATAGCTGACCTCTGCTTCACCCTGCGTTTTCATAGCAACCTTAGCACTTGGCTGCTCAGTATAAGCCAGTCTGGTTACATAAATGAGAGGAATTTTAGGATGACATCTCTCGGAGGGCGGAGTCCTTCGGTTTAGGGTGAAGGGCTCTATCGGCCCTTTCAATGAGAATCTGGGAATCGGAGAGGCAGGGCACCAGGTGTACAAAAAGGCGTAGCAGGTAGGGTTACAGGGATGGTGTCAATGTCCTCCAGAAAACCCCGGATGTGAAGGTTGTTTCTTTGCTCACGATTCTCAAGGTCCTTCTTTTTGTCCCGGAGAAAGTCGAGTTCTCTACCGAGATATTGCAGGTCTCGGCCTGTTTCGGTCTGAAAGGTCTGGCATTGCATATGGGACTTCTTTAATTCCCCCACTGTTTTCTGGCGTTCAGTGGTAAGAGTTTGTTTAAGGTCCAAAAGGAGGGCGCGGAGGTCAGTGATATACCTTTTAGCTGCTGGGATGTCTCCTGCTTCCATGTCTTCCTCCCGAGGAGTCTTTTTTCAGGGAGATGAAGAGCCGGTATGCTGTGATTTGTCTTGTCTAGGAAAGTGGTGTGTAATTTCCGTGGTCTGTGCCTTTTTGTTTCTGGTAGTGGACTTATTCATGATTGAAGAAGAAGTGGGTACAAATTGTTATATTTTTACAGATTGTACTTGCCAAGTAGGTAATGCTCTCAATGGACATGTCCCTGGTCTCACATTATCCAAGTAGTCAAATTATGGAGAAAAGTGTGTTAGTATTGCAATTAAGGCAGAAATCCCATAAAAGGTTGCGATGAGCAGCACAAAATGGGGTGCTCTCCCGGGATTCGGAGTGGAAGGGCTTGAACTTGAATCAGAGATGTGGTAGAAAAAAAAGAGTAAAACAATAAGTCTCTGCAGTTAGTGAGGGGCACAGAGTAAAATGAAAGTCTATGTATAGAGACCTGAGTTAGTTAGGAGCAGTGGAAGGCAGAAAAAGAATAATGCAATCCCTGCAGTAAATAATTTCACCACTAGGTGGCACTGACATTCAATCCAACCGCTGTAGTGCAGAAAAGAGAAAAGGAGAAGTTTCTCCAATATAGGTATGGTGATATGTCTGGGTGACAGGACTTCGGGATTGTTTGGCCACCAAATTTTCAACTATATAGGGGGCAGTTAGGAGGGTTTCACAGTGAGGGCACCCTTTACTTGCCAGCAGTACTAATTAGAGAGAGATTGTGTCTCACTATGCAGGTGCATACATTCAGAGGAGTGCTATTTGTAATAGCCTTATTTTCTCTCTCAGTGGCCAGCCACCACTCTCCCTCTCAGGCTAGCCAGGTAATATAGCACCCGATTGCAGGAATCCCACGGGGGGGGTCCTCACCTTTAGTCACCAGCTACTCCTCGCTCTTCTGTGGTAGTGGGTGTGGGCTCGTGTCTCAGGCAGGCTTACCATTAGACAGGGCACCCAGGGTTCAACCAAGATGGCGTCAGCTGCAGATCCTCTCTGGCAGGAGATTTGCGATCCGGGTCTTGTCCACCTCACATGTAGGTGGTCAGCGTGTTTGGCACTGAGGCGTAAACGATGAGAATCCGAGGGAGTCACAGCTCGGATAGGGAATCTATGGGCCGTCCCCCCATTACATCCAGCGGCAGGCAGTAGGGGGGGGGGGGGGGCACTCATTTCAGCGAGTAGTGGGTTGGTGAGGTGACCACAATACAAGTGTCAAATAGAAAAGAAAAAGTATTCGCACTAGGTGAATCTCATACCAAGGTCTATTAATAGGCTCTTAGTATAGCCTATTAACCAGGATGTTCATGATGTAACAAAGAACACTCTAAACGGTGCACCCATACACCAGGAATACAGTATGTACAAAGGGGTAGAGAGGAAAGCAGGTGACTGCAGGGCACTCAGAACAATGGATGAGTGTGTAATATTAAAATTAAATTTTATTGATATACCTTAAAAATATTAGTGATGATACATCCTAAACCCAAAAGCTGGCGAAATATTACAACCAAAAAACAAAAATATATAAAATTGCAGATCCACTGCAAACTTAGCTCCGTGGTCCTATATTATCTGATAGACTCAAAATTGAGAAGTACACTAATATAGGTAGGATTGGCTGAAAGTATAAATTGTTTATTGATGGAAAAAAGATATTTTCCTCATCATAAGGTTCCACAATTGCCAAAATATCACCTAGATTGTCTCGACCGATATGTTGAAACATACAAGGGTGAAATGCCTATATGATTCAGGAGAGTCCCCTTAGTGATAGCTTTATTAATAGCTATCTGTTGTATAATGATAGGAGAGCTCAGGTAAATGCCTGTCTATCTGGCAGACTGTGAAACATATGTAAATTTTTCAGTGAACCACATCATGTGAACCAGTCTGTATGAAAATAACATGGACACCCTCGTTTATAACGCTAGATAAATGAATATAGATCTCCCCCTCATACCCTAAATCTCGGCAAATGATCTATGTATCTAAGGGTAGGGGAAATGGATCACAGCGTTTCCTACTGATATAGGTTAATTGGTACTCAAGGAGCTAAGAAACGCCAATGCGCGTTTCGCTTTATCAGCTCTGTCAAGGAGCTAAGTTTGCAGTGGATCTGCAATTTTATATATTTTTGTTTTTGGTTTTTGGTTTTAATATTTCGCTAGCTTTTGGGTTTTTAATATTTTTAAGGTATATCAATAAAATTTAATTTTAATATTACACACTCATCCATTGTTCTGAGTGCCCCGCAGTCACCTGCTTTCCTCTCTACCCCTTTGTACACAATACGAGTGTTCCAGTTTGTTGGCTTGATCGAGGGACAGTGGAGAGATTTTTTGTTGTTGGAATGCCTGGGTCAGACGGTGTTTAGGGGCCTTTTCTAGGTGATGTAGAGTGGAACTCAGCAAGGCTGCTTCCACTGTCATCAACTGCCAAGCCATGCCCACAAGCTCAGCTCGTTTTATTCACCAGTATCAAAAATAAACAAAACATAAACAAATTCCTAGCCTGTTTGGCTTCTAACTAATACACAATGAACACCTTCTCTAAAGTGAAGGACCTAGTGTCCCACACACACAAAACTGCAGCACTTACTGATAACAAATTGCAGTGTCTCTCTCTGCAGGCATCTGACCTGTTGACCAGACTGAGAGAGAGAGACTGAGAAAACTGCCTAGCAGCTTTTTATCAGCACTTTGCAGCTGTGCAGCTCCTGATTAGCCAGAAACTTTGTAGCAGGTTAGAAAACCTGAAATGAGCCTTATGAATGGAGTCCACCTTGTTTCTCCATTCATAACCCCAGGGACCTTTACACCTGCTTTTCCTACTACCGAAAAACACTCTTTGGGAAGCTTTTCCCAAACACAAAAAATCTCTCTGGGGTTTTGTATTTTTAAGATACAGTGGGCCTGATTTATTAAGGAGCACAAATGGCGATACGTTGCGTATTGTGCGCACACATCCCCAGAACCTGAATTTCGCAAAAGAATGCAGCAGCTTCCAATTCATCCTCCAGCACAAAGGACAAACAGCTTTATGATTTCAGGGGCAGAACAGGGTGGGGCTGATGCACGTCATCATAATGATGACTGCTGTATCTTTGCAGTATTAAAAATAAATAAATAACATTTTTAGAATTGCACAAGCACCCTCTCCAGGACCAACAGTTGCCATAGTATTACTGTCGATCGGAAAATCCACCCCAAAGCCCTGCTGGGTTATGTACTTCCACAAACGGTGGACCACTTCGTATATGGGTGGGGTACGGGAGAATGGCAATGTAAAAGCTAGTTTTAAACAATGGGAGAATAGTGATGGGTATAAGCCCGACAATAATTATATCACTACTTACCATATAACAGACATGCAGTTTTTCCGAAGCATTGAATTACTGTCCAGTGTAAAATCCGAACGGGCTAAACAGCTACAGTACAAAATTACATAATTTACTATGGACATAGTGAAAACAGTGCTTTTAAAGCAGCAATACCCGGACCCCACGCCTACATTCCATTAAACAGGCATGGGGTCCGAGTATCGCCGCTTTAAAAGCGCCATTAATGACTAGCCCCGTCGTATATATGCGACTCTAGTTGTCCAGATTTATTTATACTACTATTACGGGGGCCCACAAGAGCCCCAGTTTAATTCAGCACAAGGAGGTGGGTGCATTCTCATTTTAAGCAGGGCTCCCCCACTAGAGGTTCCAGACTTGTGCTCACCAGGCATGATTGATTCCCACTATGACAGGGGCACCCCACCCTGCAGGTCTCACTGTTATAATTAGCCTAGTCCAAACTGTACTAGCTTCTTGGAGCTGGTTACCTCTATGACGTGGCGCTCACCACGCTGGTTGTCTCCCGCTTAAGTGAAAACTGTCTAGCACTGGGGCTGGTTAAAGGCTGTAAGGGAGAAGGGCATGCACTTTAAACATACATTTTTACTAAAAAACATATAAGTCATTATCATCAACAGGTAAGCTTGTACCAAGGTTTATGGATGTGCAGAAGATGGAAAATACCACGCATTTTTAAGGAGCTTGCTTAACTTGCATGTGCACACCCTTACTGTAAACTGTTTGCACAGGAATGCCCCGGATCCACCTCTCTAGCAGATCTGTAAGTTATGTGCAAATGCAAGTTTTGTCTAACTCTAAATACAGATTAAACTTTTGGGGTCCTACTCAGTGTGTCAAATCACATTTTTAAATGCCGCAAATGGACTTCTGTCCAACTTTAAATCAGGCTCACAATGTCACACCTCTCAAGTTTTGTCAGGTTATAGGAACTTTTGCGCATACATTAGTTAATGTTTTTAATTATTATATAATGCAACTTGTATTTTACAATTAGTTGTCCTTTAACAGCCATTTGATTATGCAATACATGTCATTGTTTAATTACTTAAAAACATTCTGCTGATCAATCTTTCCTTCTTTTCACACACACACACACACACACACACACACACACGTTTGTTGTAATAATTAATTGATGTCATTCTTCCCCAGGAGAAAAGATATCTTGATGGTGACTCCTTGGCTGGCCCCAATTGTATGGAATGGCACCTTTGATATAGACATTCTGAATGCACAATTTCACCAAAGAGGTGTCCGCATTGGCCTCACTGTGTTTGCTATTAAAAAGTAATAATAATAATAATAATAATAATAAAAATAATAATTATAATAATTATAAAGTAAAGACTGTGACTAACAGACATTCAACCTGTGGTCCAAGTAGTATTATTCATTTCAGGGACTCATTGTATTAATCACTAGACTGTTACATCTGTAACCTTATAAATCTTCTTTACTGTTAGGAACCCCTCCAGCCGGCACAACACAACCCGGAGTCTACTCTGCCAATCAGGTGTTCACTGGAGCCCCTGATGGTGGGGACAGACTGGGCTGCAGACTGACAGAGGGTCGTGAAATGTGTACCGGCTGGGGAGAACCCAGGCCAGCGGAGTGAGGTCCAAGCAGAGGTCAAGGTCCGGCAGCAGGTAGCAAGTCCAGTTAACAAGCCGGGGTCAAGGGTCACAGGCAAACAAGAGATACGGTAAACAGGCCAAAGGTCAGGGTCACGGGATACACAAGCGAAGTCCAAATCCAAAGCCATGGGTCATACACGAGAGGTCAGCAGAATACAATAGACAGGAACAGGAACAAGCAGGTCAGCAGACTGAGGAACAGAAGCTATAACCAGCAATGAGGTAGCAGACCTCATTGCCTTAAATAGTAAGCCCAGCCAATCAGAGCCTAGCTCTGGCAATATCCAGCCCCCTTGCACCTAATAATTAATTAGCCGCAGGCCAGTAATACACTAAGCGCATGCGCCCGGCTACTCACCGCCGGGACGCAGCACTGAAGGGTCCATCCATTGCCCCGACAACGGCCGGCTTATGGGCGGAAGTGATGTCCCGGTCGCCATAGCGACGGCCGGGACGTGAGTAAGTGAGTCGCAGCGGCTTGGCACCGCCGCGGCTCGTAACATTTACAGAGCTACTTACTGGTATTTGCGCTACTGAACAAAGAGGTGCGGAGTCTAACGCACTCCCATTATTCACCAAGGACCCCGCAAGGAGGTTTGGGCTTCGCTGCAACAGGTGCGCAGGTCTCCAGGACAGTTACCAGTGTAGTAGTGGTGAGAGTGGTCAGGACAATCCGGAACAAGTCAATCGGACAATGCGTTACCGAGGGTGAGCCAAAGGGATAGTCAGGCTAGCTGTGGTCAAACCAGAAGAGCAAGCAAACGGAATCAGGATCCAGGAGTAAAGTCAGGGTACAAGCCGGGTCAAACTGGAGGTCAGAAGCAATTACATATCACATCGAACGCTGGAGACAGGAAAAGACCTGATACCCTGGCACCCTAACGGTGTAAGAGACAGGTTTAAATAGAGGTGACAGCAAAGTGATAGGCTGGCGGTCAGGGATGTCACTGACCACCGACAGGAATCCAGAACTGGAGTACCAGGACGCGCTACTGCGCATGCTCCTGGGAGCAGACGGCAGGGGGAAGTAGCGTCCCTGCTACTTGGCAACAGGGCTTCCCTGGCCAGAAACAACAGGCAGCCGTCTACGCTCTATGGACACGATGCGGGGATGGTGCCTGACAGTAAGTAGCATGTCCAATACGCTAAACCCTCAGCTTGCCAAAACTCTCTTATTTTATTGCCAGAAAGCTTAGTCCCTGACAATAATTGCATGTATTTCATTCCTCCCTTATGTTACAATACCACTGTATTATATAGATAGTTATAAATCAGTATGTACTATGATTTCAATGAAAAGCTATAACTCACAATAGCACATTCCCACATTTAATTTTAATTTAAATTCAACATTAAACTTATAGCTAACTAGCCTATAGTACCCGGCGTTGCCCGGGTTTAAATCTTCAAGTTATGAAGTTATCAATGAGTTGGATGTAACTGTCAACATTTAAAAAATAATTAGCAGCTTAGCAGCTCTTCCAACACACCCATGAGGTGGCTGCCCAGTGTCGTTTTTGTTTTTATATTAAATGTCATCCACATCCATCCAGTGGACGGTCCAGGACAGGCTCCCCAGGTCCAAGCTCTGCCCATCGTACACCAAAGGAAGGTCCAAACGAGAGCTCAATCCCCTAGTATGTCTTCTGGGATCCAATATTACCGGTCTATGAAGTTTTCAGCCAAATCCATCCAGTGGAAGGCTCAGAACAGGCTCCCCGGGTTAAAGCTCTGCCCAGCGCACACCAACGAAAGGTCCAACCGGGACCCTAATCCCCTAAAACATGGCCCGGATCCAACTGGACCACCACACGTTGGTTTCATCCCAATTGGTGCAGGGGTGTCCAACAGCATAACTGGACACAAACAAACAGACCAATGAATTTTATATATAAGATAAACACTTACTGACCTGGTAACAACTTGAAGTCCAAGTGGAAAATCCAAGTAGCCAGATCAATAATCAGGCAGAATTTTGCTACCTTTGCATCCTACCTACATAGAAAATGGCAAGTAGGAACCGAAGAAGGACCCATTACTCCACATTTCCAAAGCCAAGTTTACCCTGACTATTGAATCCATAATGTCTTACCTCACTTCTAAGTGATTAGTACAAGTTATTCATTCAAACTTTGAACACAGTTATGTTACATTAGCTTAATAGAACCATAGGACATTAGTATGATAAAGTAACAATTAGCAGATTCTACAACATCTGAATAATAAAGTATTATTTCTTTTTTTTGTTGCTTTTTCAGATATGTTCAGTTTATTCAACAGTTTCTTGAAACAGCTGAAAAGTTTTTTATGGTGGGACACCAGGTTAATTATTATGTTCTCACTGATCAACCCAGTAAAATGCCCAACATTACACTTGGTGAGAGGAGACAACTGATTGTACTGGAAGTCCCTGCATACAAAAGATGGCAAGATATCACCATGAGACGCATGCAAATTATTCGAGACTACACTTGCGAACAGTACGTCAATGAAGTGGACTATTTAGTGTGTGCCGATGTGGACATGAAGTATACTGACCATGTTGGAGTTGAGATCTTAAGTGAGGTGTTTGGAGCTATTCATCCTGGTTTCTTTATGGCCTCCCGTAAAGACTTTACCAATGAACGACGGCCACAATCCGCAGGCTACATTCCCCATGATGAGGGGGATTTTTATTATACAGGAAGCTATTTTGGAGGTACAGTAGAGGAGATCTACAAGTTGACTAACCATTGCCACCATGCCATGCTAGCTGATAAGGAAAAAAATATGGAAGCTCTTTGGCATGATGAGAGCTATTTAAACAGATATTTTCTTTATTACAAACCTACTAAAGTTCTGTCTCCTGAATATGTATGGAACTACTATTATGGAGACCCTACTGTAATACAGAAAAAGAGATTTATTGTTGTTCCAAAAGATTATGCAAAGGTGCGTGATAAGCGTTGAGATGTGGACAATTGAAGACAAAGTTTCACTTACCATATTCTGGCTGGCTGTAATATGCATTTTGTTCACCAATTCCTTTTATTCCAGACGAGAATACACTGTTTATGTTATTCTGTGTTGTATTTGTTTGTTTTGTTGTCTTAAGTCGTTGTATTTTATATATATATATATATATATATATATGTAATTTTACTGCTTTTATGTATGATCACCAATAATAGAATGATTGCTTATATATGCAGATATATAAATTCAGTATACATCTAATAAATGTAACTGTTCAGACTAAATGGAAACAGTCATCCAAAGATGACTAAGGAACAACCTCTAGACAGTCCCAATTTGGATAATACTAGATGGTAGGAGGTTTGCCAGTAACTTCAGAATGTTACACCGTTATTACTTATAATTATACAAACTTGAGATGTCTGAATAAATGAATGTAGGACTTAAGTCTTGTTATATAAGTTGACATAAGCAGAGGTATAGTAATTTGGGAACAGATGTTAAATCACAGCAGGTAGCTAATAGTATTAGTATTGCAAATAGCTCAGAGTCATTGTACTGGCAACAATTACCATTCGCTGATCAGAATGACGATGCGCAGTTCACACCACACTGTTTGGTTTCTTAGATGGTGAAGACACAGAATTACAGCTCCGTTGTTTACAATTTTCCGTCTCAGCTCTTATAGAGCTGACAGATCTCAAATAGCGAAAATTCGCGAAGTCCTTACATTATATTAATACTGACGCATTTCTCCAAGTTATGAGCCGGTTGCATCAGAGGATCATTACAGTGTAAGAAATTCCTGGATATTTAACTAGTTTTTTAACCAATCAGCTAAATTGTATTAATTGAACACATGTATTCAATTAACTTATGTCTTAAGAACACCCTTGGGTGTTCATACTGATAAAACAACTAAAATCTATATATATATATGGCCTGATTCATGTTCAGATGTACGTACAGTTGTGTGCCATATCTTGCATGATTCTGCACTGTGCATGCCCAGAAATGGACATTACGCCAATGAACACAATTGTATGTATATCATATCCAAAAGCAAATCATACCTACCACTGGCTACGACTTTAAAGGTGGAACGGGGGAGGGAAGGGAGCGGAATTATGTAGGAAATGTACAATAAGGGTGTTCCAACACAGATGCGGCTGAGTCAAGTCCTGTGTTTCTTGTATGTATGCTTACTTTCAGCCGTATCCCACCTGCTACAGGGCAGGTGCAAATGCTGACTGATTGCGATGACTGATACCGCATAGTCTTTGTATTAAAAATTACACTTATGTGTGTCAGTAGCAATCACAGAACAACTGTATGCAACTAAGATATATTATTATTATTATTATTATGAATGTTTATATATATGGCGCCACAAGGTATCCGCAGCGCCATACAGAATACAAAAAAATACAATACCGACAGTATACAAGGGTACAACAGTACAGTAAAATGAGTATAACCTAGACTTCAATATCTCCAAGCATAGCAAGTACAGTGGTGTAGTTGAAGAAGAAATTGAAGTGAGACACAAGGGAAGAGGGCCCTGCTTTTAAGAGCTTACATACTAAGGGGAGGGTAAGCAGACAGCAGGCATGAGAGGAGTCAGTAGAGGGGATCAATCGCAAGAGGAGACAGGGCAGTGGGAGGTGAGGATATACTATAAAAGATATACTATAAAATAAGATATACTATAAAAATGCATTTTATAGACATGTGCAGAGTGCACATATGGGTGACATATTAATATCTGGCCACACATCAGTCCACATCTCCATCAACCACTCAGCTCCATCCTCCTCCACACGTCTCTGGTGTTTCCCCCCCATACCTATCTTAATTGGAAGACTTCTGCACTTTTCTCAATGAGAAGTGGATGAACTATATAGATCATTGGGAGAATCTGATCTTATTCTGGGAACTATGAAAGCAGTGATGCAAGGCCACATGATCAATTACTTATCTAAATTTAAAAGCAAAGCCAATACTTGCTATCATTTCCTACAAGAATCAATGTCCTCTGTATTCAGGACATATGTGGAACACCCGAGTGGCAATTCCCTTGACACATAGAAACAGATCTGCCACCTTCTTGAAACATTCCTATATCTCAATCACAACGTAATTTGTACTATATTAAAAATAAATATTTTTCATTGGGCAAACAAGCCAAGTAGAGTTCTTGCTAACATGTTCAAAACATGGGAAAAGAAGATTTATATAACAGCCATCAGAGATGTGTCAAAGTCAAATAATTGGATATAGTCGTTTCAAATTAATAACCATCAATCTTATTGTCTTTGTCTGAAATTATGCGAGTAGTATGCTACGGCGTGGAAGGGCGTATTTAACCACAACACGTGCAAACACTTTTACACACATTTACACTTACACATTCACTTGTAAATAGTTCACCTTAAAATAGTTCCAACACACAGTCGTTTATAACCAAATGTAACAGAGTTGATAATTAAATATAATAATGTTAAAAGCCCTTTATTGAGATCTAAGGATCAGGATATAGGATACATATCATGTTTGGTATCATTCTAATCCCCTATTTATCCTCAGACATCCGGTCCTATTGGCTAAGAGATGACTCCTTGCGTATGCGAGTTATGGATTATAGGGAATTAGTGATCAGAATGGTATTGTGTGTGTAATGCAAATAGACCAGTTTGAACCAGCTTTTCGGCAAGAAGATTAGTATGCATCTGTTGGAGAGCTGACCCGCACCCTTGAAGGGCATCATTTGAACGGACCTATGAATTGCATTATGCTGGACTGTCCTGAAGACTGAACCAATGGAAACATGCCAAATCATCTCTATTGTTTTTAATGTAACACCAACTGAATATATATTGAGATCTGGGACCAGCAGACAGTCTTCTTGACCAAAGACTTAAGGATTGAATGACTGTATGCTGGATCCAGGGCACCTGCGTATGTAATCGGCTGTACTTATTTTATTGAATTGTTATTCTTTTACTTTTTGCTATTAAATTGCATTATAAATTGGAGCCACATTATTCGAAGTGGACAATTTTTATTGAATAGCGACTAGATGATCATAACTGATGTCTCCTCAGGGGACATGCATAGTAGATCTAAAGACATTGAGGAACAATTCCGCAAATACTATGACACTCTTTATCAATCAGACCCTGTAGTCCCTTTCATACAAGAAAAATTAATGAAGGAAACACACCGCCAAAAATTAACCCAAGCTCAGAAGGATATCCTAGACAAGGACATAGCGTGGACAGAAATAAGTACCGCAATGAAAGCCATGCAGGCTCATAAAACACATGACTTGGATGGTTTCACCAATAAATATTATAAAAAGGCTCAATATAATAAAAAGTCAAGACCTCCAACTGGTGTCCTCTTACAGACCTGTTACACTGCTAATTATCATTCATAAAATTCTAGTAAAATTATGGTTATCAGATTACAATCGTTCCTCCCTAAACTGTTATCAGGATCACAACTGGGCTACGTGGGGGGTCACCACTGAGATAAAGATATCAGAGCGGTGGTGGTGGCCACTGTTGTTTCCGCTCAAACCCCTAAATTCAAATGTTATGCTTCATATCCTAGATGTTAACTATGTGTTTCATATGGTACTATGGACACACCTATATGATATTCTGTCACAAAGAGCATTCGGAGACACAATATTGGTCTAATGCGGTGTTTTGATAACACATGGTTTACCACATTGCTTTTGGATGGTCTGCAGGGAGTTGAGATGCTCCTGGGAACACGCCAGGGTTGCCAGCGGTCTCCCCTATTGCTCAACCTGTTGTTGGACACCTTTGCGCATACTACCACAGACATAGGAATTTCAAGGCATTTAGATAGGAAAACACAAAATCACAATTTCAGCCATCGTGGATGACACTTTGCTTTACTTGTCCAACCCAGGTCATTCCTAATACCTAATAATGAACAAAATGAAGGAATTTGGATCAATCTCAGGTCTCTCCGTTAATACGGAGAAAACAACAGCGATGCATTTTAAGCCTGATATTACCCACCGATCTCAGGGCAAACATACCCCATTCAATTAGGAAAAGTTTACTTATTTGGGGGTTCAAATAGATAAATATCCATCTTCTCTATATCAATTGATATTTCGAACATAATATCCTCCATGGCCAGAGAGTTGGAGGGATGGTATTGTCTTTATCTCTCCTTTTAAGGTAGAGCCAATATAACCAAAATGGAATCCTTCCCGAAACTTATCCAATCACTTCCCTTCCTTCTCACCCAGAAAGATTCCAAAGTCCTGAACTCAATTTTCAGAAACTTTATATGGAATAATAAAAGGCCCAGAATTAGCTGGATTAAGCTACAACAGCCAACAATCACTCAGCCTTTTCCACCATATTAGAGACTGGTTGGACGACACAGAGATATACACTGACAACCTATTGGTTTTCTCCCAAACATGAACCTAGGGTCGTTTTTCCACCTCCATGACCAAGAGATATCCCAAGATATAAAAGACAACCCCCTTCCCTAGCACATACTAAGGCACAAATCCCATTTAATGTTCACAAATCGATTTTTGAATCCTTTGTATTAAACCCTGACTTCGTGGCTTTGAAGGAAAAATATATTAATGCAATAGGTTGTCTGTAGACACAGTGAACAAACGACCTCTCACACACACAGCTCCTTCCCTTTCTCATACTTTCATACACAACGTTACATTAGCAGTGCTATCAGGAATATCTCCGATCATGATTGTCAGGATCACCGGGACTTACTTTTATCCAAAAAGAAAACCTGAAGACAAAGCCATTACCACTCGTTATAATTTTATAAGAGATCGACTAGAATACAACAACACAACTAGTGGACTAACACAATGGCTGCAACATTTACCTGAGTTAACGGTGAAAACTCTCCTCAAAACTCTATATAACTCTAGTCGTCTGATTCTGACAAGTATGTACATTAAACTATTCCTCAACCCGTACCATAGATCTTATTTATTCCCTCATTGCAGTTTTTTAGTGGGTTCATCGTCAACACATAATTGTCCAAGATGTCATGAAGATGAGGCAGATATATTTCACTGTTTATGGGGATGTCCATTAGTAAGGTCTTTCTGGCTCAGAGTCAGAAACTTTGCCTTGAAAGAACTATCTCCTTTTCACAGTGGAATGGGCCATCCTGGGAATAGTCCCTCAAGATTAGCAAATATCAAGAGTCGGTGAAAGACTTCTTCTGGTTATCAGCACAGCAGCAAAATAAAAAGGTTTTGACCCAGCCGGTTGCTTCAAACTATTCAAAGATAAAATGTTTTACAAATTTAAAATGGACAGGTTGGAAGCCACACTCGCAAAAGCAATCAGAGGTGAAATCTACAAAGCATTTACTTTGTTTGTTTGTTTTTATATTCATTGCTATATATATATATATATATATATATATATATATATATATATTCTGTTATAATTGTTTGTATTGTCTTTCCTTGTTTCGAAGTTAATAAGAAAAATAAGTTTTAAAAAATGCATTTTCTGTAATGTACACATTGAAGTCATATTTATAAATGAAAAAAGGATTTTAAAAAAATTGAATAACTTTTCATTTTAATTATTATTCAGTACTGTTAAAAGTTGTTGTTTTTGTTTATAATAAATGTAACAAAACGCACCCTTCTTGTGGCACTTTTGTCTACCCAGTAGACATCAGCAAAACGAAACTTCTTTTATAAATCAAATATATTTATTGTTTTCATCACATTAAATTGCACAATTTCCGTCAGGATGACACCAGCAAGCAACTACCTTTGCCTGCACCTCCTGGTGACCCTAAGCACTAACTAGACACAGTACAGCTCCCTACTGACTGGCCAACTGGTTCAGCGTCAGTCACCTCTGACTCCTCCCACAGGCTTGGATGACTGACAGGCGACACTCCCACCTTGTCTTTAAAGGATGGCTCCTCAGGTGTTCTGTAACGCCTGATCAGCACAGCCACCCCTATTAACTCTGTGGATACAATCACGTTAAAGCATGCAAGTAAATCAATTTTTTACATTTACTTTACCACATGTCTCTGACCCGTACATTACTGATCCTAAGCACAGTGCTACACCTGTATATAACTTGGTCTGCAGCCTTTTGCCTGCAGACAGTTAGCACCATAGCTAATTCCACTATTAGAGGCCTGTGGAAAAACATTCCCATTGCCACATAAAATACAATTTTTATGTGTTTTGATGTGAACTGTTGTTGTATATACGCATGTGCCTATACCACAGAGCGCAGTCTGTTATGATATATATGGAAAATACTGTTTACATTCATATTCAAATCATAACAAATCTTGAGATACACTTGGACAAGTTCCGTGCTCTTTCTAAACACGCAACTTACATCTAAGTTGCATTCGGACTTGAGCCCATAAGGTATAAACAAAAAAAAATTAACAATTTGATTTTATTACAAGATTTATAACAGCATGTATTAACTATAAAAAAAAACTTCAATTCAACTAGGAAATAAACATGTTGTAACATATGGTCTTTACTGCATATTATCTATTCACCAGAAATCACAACGCTAAATCGTTTGAAATAAAATAAAGAAAACAAAAAATAACTGTCATAGATAATTGTAAAAAACACCTCTTGCAGAGTGGGGATCTTGAGGTTCCCCATCCAGCACACAGCCAGTGTGGGTCTTGCTTAGCGACTGCTGTCTGTCTAGCCCTAAATGGCCCTGATTGGGTCCACTGGCTCCATGGAACACATGGAAAAGTTGCTGTTTCCTAGCAAAGATAGAACACCAGAAAAAGACCAAAGAAAATTAATTAATAAATCTTATCTAGAAAGCTGGTAAAGACAAATCAGAGAAAATCCCTAATCAACAACTAAATGAAGTGCTGGAAGATGACACCACCCTATTGTAGACTATAAACCTGTATAAATATCATCCTTAATGCCATTCAGTTTAATGTGCTCATGGAAGGCTCCCGGGACTCCAATGGAACCCAACTGATAGACTCAATATGCAGTCCTGTTACAGAGTGTTATATATCACCTCCTCTGGTGGTTCTCTTGACTGTTTTTATGTCCTCACTGTGATATTTGAAAATATCTCCAATATGACATACAGAACAATGTCTGGAGAGACTATGGGCTTGACTGATATTCGGACGTAAGTCGCTTGCGTGCCGTATGGTGCGTGAAGTAGATCTGCGCACGCTCAGAAACGGATCTGATGCCAATGAACGCAATTGCATACAATTCATGTCGGAACGTAAATGACACTTACAACTGCCAATGACTTTAAGGGCGGAATGGCGGTGGGAAGGGGAGGACAGACGTAGGCAATGTACAGTGCCGAGTGTGCCGATGCAGCTGTGGCCGACTACAAGTCCTGGGTTTCTCTTAAGTGCACTTGTTTCCAGACGTAACATTTGCCCCAGCTACAGGGCAGGTGTCAGTCCCGACTGATAGTGATGACTGACACGCATAGACTGTGTTTGGAAAAGTACACGTATGCGTGCCACGAAATAGCACAGACCGTGTGAATGCAAGTGAGATAGACTATAAAAATGCATTGTATGTACAGGTCGCAATAAGAACATTCTGATTTATTTATTTCATTAAGAACTTGTTTGCTTGTTTTTTTAAAACAAGCAGATTTTTATTAATGATCATACTGTTTAGAGTTGTTCATTTATTTTAAAATATAATTTTTTTTGCATGCATTTTGATGTGACCTTATATTGCACATATGCTTGTGCGTATACCGCACTCTGTTCTGTCTGTTAAGTAACATTTAGGCAGAGTGTACTTACAGCCACATTCAAATCGAGACGCATCTTGAGATCTGCTTGGATACGATTACAGTTGGAACTACGCTCATGTTCTGTGCTCTTATTTAAGCCGCAACTTGTGTGCAAGTTACATTCTGATTTGCATCAGGCCCTTTGTGTCTCGAGTTTCTTCATAGCGTGAAAAATGCGCGTCGTACAAGTTACGTATTGCAGTCTCCCTCTACTCTTTATGAGACAAATTACAAATGTCGTTTGGAAGTTAAGATAGCTTGCAGTCATAAATTGTTCACTTGTCACAAAAGATTGAAATTCTTAACTTCTATGCTGTATAAATCTACACGGAGCGCATCTGCTTTTTTTCCATCTTTAAACAGTCGAGAGGTTTATCCGGTATCCATGACAAGTTTCCTGCTGCATTTCCACTGTTCAAGTATTTTTTTTGCAGTTACAAAAAGAACTGGAAGCTAGTTTATCTCTACCACAGGTAAGAACACAATCATCGCTGGTGCTCCATGAGACCTTGGATACGATATGCACCTTTATGCCCCTTCTATTCCCGCCGACGCGTTTCAGTTGCAAATCTTTCTCAAGGCATCTTGTCATGTTCATCAGGCGGTGATTGTGCTGGATTCCTGGAATTTTAAATCTGTTATTTGAGTCAGTATTTCTGATAATAAAAAATTGTTTTATTTATAAAAAAAAAAAAACAATTGTCCTGTAATGCCTTCTTCTTGGACATTTTTTTTAATATAAATAAAACAATTAAAACAATGTTTTAAGGGATGCTTTACCTTAAAATATACATGGAGAAGAATAAGTGATTCACAAATAATTTAAACACAGTGGTGTTTGTCATTATTATCAATTAATCGTATGTATACGCAGGGTGTAAACGGAGATTTGTGGCAATCCATCTGAAATACACACACTTGATAATAATTTTTTTCCCTTTAGAGAACTAATCTCTATGGAATTGAGATTGGTTGCACTATATATTTTTTTCATACTTATTTAATAATACAGAGAATAGCAACAAGATAGAGAATTAACATCTGAATCACGCTTCAACAAGTCTTTCTACGTCTGAACTGTGAGAAAAAACAGACAATATATAGAACACAGTATTTATTATTGGCTTAATCCATATATTGAATATTGTCAGGTTTTTATCTTTTTTTTTGTATTATTATTTAGAGAAACCTCCTGGCTTTATATCACCAGTGCCAAATTCTTCTCTAAATTGTATTGGTGTACACTCCATATAACTCCACTTAAAACAGTTACACCAAACTTCCGTTCTTCTACACATTTACCCAGGGAATGAAAGGTATCTCAATGGGTCCTTATATTTTTTTTCTAAACTTGAACTTTCAACTTCTAGCCATTCGAAAGTGGGACTTTTCTGCCTAAATGGGGAGAATTGGAATGTATGCTTCAATGTGGCTCAGTGGATGAGGCCTGCACCCGCTATAATCTGTCACCCCCAGGATCCCAAAGAAGGCCAGGGTACTCTGTACCAGCCTCACCCTCCTCTCGGTGCCCCTGCTATTACACAAAACACCCCCTACCATAGGCAAACCGAGGGGGGGGGGGGTTCCTAGTGCCTGGAAACTCCCCTCCAAGCCTGGGGCACTATATAATTGAGGTGGCTGGACCCTGCTCTCGCTTCACAAAGCTCTGCTTGAAAAGGGAGAGCTGTGTGCACCTAACAGTAGTGCACGCAGCAT
The DNA here is from genome assembly GCF_038048845.1 of Mixophyes fleayi. Lineage (NCBI taxonomy): Eukaryota > Metazoa > Chordata > Amphibia > Anura > Limnodynastidae > Mixophyes > Mixophyes fleayi. The sequence continues at coordinate 120,635,105 of NC_134410.1, read as the reverse complement.
TGCCCATGTATATTATGGGGATAGGAAGAGTTGGAGAACAGCCAAGAACTGTCTAAAATTATAGCGATGCCTCCATGCATGCTGGCCACGCCCACTGGCGGCACGGTGTGGAAACCCCCCTCTACAAATCCTGCGTTTGCCCCTGCCCTACATAAAAATTATATCCCCTGTATGTGGAATAGAAGCAGCCTTAAAGACAGGATGACGTGATGGACAGCACAGGCATAGAGAAGTGACTTCTAATAAAGATGTAACGTATACTGTATATTACCCCTATTAATGGCAGAATCAGCCCTTACACTTGTAAATTCTTTTAAATACAGTCCTAGGCATATTTGAACATATTTTATCATAATCAGGGTCTTTTTGCAAGATGCTCCAATTGAGAATACTTTTTTCCTTTTTCACTCTTTGGTATATAAACTAGTAGATAATATAAAATTATTTCTTTAACAAGCACATCCAAAATCCTGATAGTATAATTACTTAAAGAGAACTCACATGTGCTGCTTTACTATTCTCTTAAAACATCTCCTACATTCTATTTTTTGTGCACATTGAAGACTAAGACCCTGCGCATACACTATATTAGGGGATCGGTAGACAATTATATAATATCTCCTTGCAACTTTTAATTTAATTGTAGGACATGGATGTGACAAATATTTCTAGTGGTGTCAGCAATTTTTAGAAATATATTGAGACCAATACAGGCTGCCTGGCTACATACAGTGGTCATCATTATCATTATTACAGCCCCATTATTACATCATCATTACATACCAGGGGGTAAATGTATCAAATATCAATAACTGGATTCTTAAACTCCGGCGAGATTGGCGTCTTCAGCGCTTAAATTTAAAACGGTGCTGCCTTGTAAAGGGAAGTTTCGTCGGAGTTGAAGAATCCGGTCATTGATACATTTACCCCCTGATAGTTGTTATATACCCAGACTGCCTGCCTGTGATTTCAGTCTCAGGTTTGGCGAGTTTGGGGAGACTAGCAATATAGAGAGCATGAGGAAGAATGACAATTATAATTCTTAACGTGTTGATGATTCTCATTGCCAACACAGGGAAAGGTAAGGAACAATTAACCTGTAAGAATTTATTTTAGTAAATAGTGCTCAACCTAATTATTTTGCATTAGGTGTCTATTTGTCAATGGCAAAGAGCCCTATTACCTAAGAAAGCAGCTCTATCTATCAAAGGGGTTACCCATCAGCATTAAGTGATGCCCGCCATAAACTCTCCTGTGCTTACGCATGGGGCAGCCTAGTTATCACGGTGGGACTTGTGCCCCCATGATGTCTATTCCAGTAATGCCATTTCAGAATGACGTTACTAGAATAAGAACTTTAAAAAAGACAAAGTACTATTTTCATTGTTTATCTAATTATTAAAATAGAGTGAAAATATTTTTCTTCATGTTTTCAAATATTAGATTTAAGTTGAAAAAAATCTTCATGTGTAAGACGTATTTTATGTATGTTATACTATCATGGTTTGTGCTCAATAGTGTTTAAATTCAAAATATTTTTATTTTCAGATTCCATCGTGCTGCGTGACAAAGGTAAGTCTATAATTGTCAAAGAGTTTATTTATTTTTTAGTTTTCATAGTTTTACAATGAAGGCGGTAAGAGAAGTGGTACCACCGTATACACCACCACTTCATCCACCATATATATAGAACCAAAACAGTTTCCGATCAAGTCATACAACTTTGTTCCAGGACAATTGCAGTTTAGTTGATTACATTTATCCCACATGTCTGATTGTATTTGGAATGTAGTGCAATTAGTGACTCTTTACAGAGGTATATAGCTCACATTGTATATCCAAGCGCTATCAAATGCCTGCAGCATACAATATATTACCTGGGACATAGTAGGACTAGTAATACCATTTCAGGATGGAGTTATCAAAACAAAAACATCAAAAATGAAGCACTATTGACATTTAAATTATGCTTTGATTAATTATTAAAATAGAGAAATCTAATGTTATTCTTGTAAGCTAAAAATATCTTATATATAAGATTAAAAGAATGTTGATTCTGTGTGTGTCTGAACTGTAATACTTTGTTTTAACAATTTTCTTTTTAAATAATGTAACTGAGAGGCCCCTTCTGGGTTACAGTTGTATTGTACATGGGTGTGTTTTATGTATGTTGTGCTATCTTGTTTCCTAGTAGTGGTTGTTATGAATGATGAGGATTTGGGGGGAGAGGTCTAGTTCACTACCTCCATGCTGTACAACACATGTGCTTGATAGTGTTTACATTCCATGTATTTTTATTTGCAGACCATATAACGCCTGATGTATATTACAATCAACTGATGCAGGAGATTGGTAAGTCTATATTTGTCAAAGCAAAGATTCCCGATTTGTCTTACTCTCTCTCAGGCCCAGAATCAGCGCTTCCTTTACACGCACTAAGGTAGTCACCAATAGCGCTATAGTTTAAGGGGGGGGGCTTTAAACAATTACTGAGCGACATAAGGGGCCGGGGGGCCTTGGGAGGTTTTGTAAGAACCCTAAAAGATATTAAACGATGCCGGTGATGGAATGTTATGCCCGGTCTCTTATGTTGCCCACACACATGGTTCAGTTTTGGAATTGGACCAGAGTCATTCATCACTCCGCTTCCAGTGCCATTGAGACATTTTAGTGCGGTCAAAGATTACCCCACACACTTTCCACCCATGCCTGATAATTGTATTATTCATTATAATAAGATGTTTATCGGGAGGCTCAGCTGTTGTGAGGCCACCAATACTGCAATATCCGGCAATTGCCCTATATCTGTTGCAATATCGCAGCGTGTGCAATCACCTTTATCTTCACACACATCCTAATATTACACTTATGAGTTGTCTCCATAAGGTTACATTCTCTCCGGCATTTTCTCCATACAAATCTTACAGTTTATTTGCTGCTTCTCTCATCCGGAATTCTCTTTCTTTTCTGAACAGCTCTGCAGCAATTCAGGACCAGAGCAGTGGTTCTCCTGGCAGTCATATTACTGGCAGTTGGATTTGGCCTCAAGAAGTAAGTTACTAACATGTCACCTTTTAAAAGCACTTTAAATTCAAATTTCTTTGCGGAAAGCACACTTGCCTACTCTTCCGCAATGTTCGGGAGACTCATATATTTCCCAGGAGAGGAGGCAACTCTCACGGATCATCATTAACCTGCATCCCGCTGCGCGATGGCAGGAATTATTGTCTTGTGTTTTACCTCATCTTACAATCTACAATAGTTGCTGGTTGCGTTGTGTACACTATTATCCACCGACAATTTCTTATTATTTTTTGCAATTTTCCAGGAGACGACATCACAAAGACCCAGAACCAGAAGATAGAACGAAGCTAACACCCACGCAAGGTAATAATAGCTGATTTCAATTGTTTCTCTGTGGGGGAAAACTAGGAAGCCTTATAATTCTGGAAGCTGTTCCGTTTCAAAGTTTTGTTTTTTAAAAACTCAATGAGGGTAAAATGAGCAGCAAACATGGAGAAGTAACATTTAGTAAGGATGGGGGGGGAATATTTGCATGTTGGCCTTCTCAGACTTTATAATCACTGGTCATTGTTGTAAAATGGGAATGTTATACTTATAGACGTGATCACCAAGAGTCTACTCCTGTAGTCATGTGCAGAGTCCCTTAGGTGTGTACCTGGGTGGGGGGGGGTGAGGGGTGAGGGGGGCGTTGATGTTGTTGGCCAGAAACCCCTCCTCTATGCTTAGATCACTTTATTAGCTGTGAGAATGTTGTTGCTTTCAGTACATAACTCAATCTCCTTTAAGAGAGTTAATACAATAAATAATAAAGATGCTACTGAAGTAAATATAGTTTCACATATCCCACCTCTGAGGGTCCACATGACTACTGACCATCAGTACGTGACAATCTTTGACTATCAAGGGATGAAAACCTGCAAACACAGAGTTGCTGTAGCCAATCACATTTCCCAGCGAGTCTGTCAGTAGCGCATTTCGGAACATTGAAGATCTTGAGTATTAAAAAAAACCTATAACTTGTATTAAACTATTCTCTATTCATGCTCCATCCCGCCCTCTCCGTTCTGCCTCTGACCGTCGCCTGTCTTCCCCCCTGAACACCTCCTCCCAAGCACGTATCCAAGACTTCGCCCGCTCTGCCCCCCTCCACTGGAACACTGGAACAAGCTCCCTCCCTCCATCAGAACTTCCCCTAATCTGTCCAGTTTCAAACGGGCCCTAAAAACCCACCTTTTTCTTAAAGCCTTTCTGTCTCCCACTTAACTTCCTACCTTATCTTCTGCCTCTGTCCCCCTACTCTCCCTCTCTCCCCTGCGTCTCTCTGTCTGTCCACCCCTCCCCTTAGATTGTACGCTCCTTTGAGCAGGGCCATCTCTCCTCCTGTTTCCACCACTTCTAACTCTGCTCTCCAGCTACTTAGCCCTCCTCCTCGAGGGTCCTCCACCCCACGTCCACTCTCGCTCCCTCCTCCCCCCCTGGGGGTCTCCCTGTCTTCCGCGCCCTCCTTCCTGGGCCCCGTCGTTTGCGGATCCTCCCTCCCCCTTCCCCGCCCTCTCTAGCTGTGCATTGAGCTTACTGAGTTGCTGTGTTTACTGTACTGTGCTGTCTCCCATTGTATTGTAATTTTGTTTGTCTCTGTACGGCGCTGCGGACGCCTTGTGGCGCCTTATAAATAAATATTAATAATAATATTAATAATAAACAAACTCTTCTGTGATATGTAAGAGCCCACTCCTCTTATAATCCATCCACTTCCATCCTTTACCAAGGGCCCAGCACCTTTATATGAGAAGAAGCAAAGTATTTAATGTAGCAATATATATGCCACGTAATATTTCTTGTTAGCATTTATACATAGTTATCCCAGATAATTTCAAAAAGTGTTGTTATATTAGAATATGTCATGTGCAATTTGGTCAATGTTGTTTGTTCTTTGCACCATATGCACTTATGCTCAGCCATCCAGCATTGCTAATTAATTAATTACCTAATTAATTAAATATGCTTGTTCGTAAAGGCACAAATTGCTAAAGTTCTATTGCATTTAGTACTTAAGGTTCTAAGGATAACATGACTTGTAGGTGAAGTTTTTTTTGCAATAACAACGTATTTTGCAGATTGGCTCATTGTGTCGTGTTTGAGAAATCCTCCAGATCCGGTTGATGCACACCTCAGATGTAATGTCACTTATCATGTTGTTACAGGAACGGAAAAGCCAGTTTTTGAGAAGAACTATAAATTGAGGGCTGTTCTAGGCAGCGGTGGGTTTGGCACTGTGTTCAGCGCACAAAGGCGGGCAGACAGCTTACAGGTGAGTGTTGTTGGAATTGGCTGCTCTTCTTTCATGGTCTCTCTGTACAGATAGGCTCTAATTGTCCTCTGGCTCCCCCAGGTGGCTGTAAAATACATCAGCAAGTGTCACGGGATGCGCTGGACTCATCTGGTAAGACTTTTGCATTTAACCCCCTTCACATTTATCTATGTTTCTCTGAAATTATTTTTGGAGATAAAAATGTATATTTGTACTTTGTACGGTGATGTCACTAGTTCCTGATGAATTAGTTGCACGTTGCCGTCTCTTGAAATTTCTCTTTACAGATGGTAATAGAAACTGATGGGTGACATGTTTTACTGCCATATTGTTTATACATTTCTCAGTTGTGAGAAAGGATCCAGGGGGTGAACATAAGGGGCTTATAACACCATTCTGACCCTAAATCATTGATTTTTTTTATAAACGCTATGTGAAATTTAGTAGTGGCAAAGGATGCCATATTTCTTACTGAACTCCATTACTTTTCTTACTGACAGGCAAAAACAGGTGTCATTTTCTAACGTCAGTAAAATGTTGTTATGGTTGGCAACCATGATTGATAACCTGGATTTTCCTAGATAGTAATTATCCACAAAGTAGCTGCCCCCACTCTGTGCAGGTGATGGGTGCACTATTAACGCATTGTAACATCCATCCCATGATCCTACATCCGCCCAATATCATCCACTGAGTTCCTGAATCTGTCCCTTCCATGCATGATGGGTTCTGTACCTCTCCACTCTCTTTCTCACCCTCCGCAACCACGTTCTTGTTCTATTCATCTTCTATTTCCTATTATGAACTTTTGCAATTGCAGGACGCTTTATCCCTGGTGCCGATGGAAATCTACTTCTTGCTGAAGGTTAAAGGGCACCCTGGCATCATTGAACTGCTGGAGTGGTTCGAAACAGTCCACAGCTTTCAGATAGTAATGGAGATGCCAGAGCACAGTCGAGATCTGCTTAATATCATCTCAGAGCAGGGGCCCCTAGAAGAAGGAGTGACAGGTAGCCTCTTGCTGCAGCTTGTGGAGGCCGTCCAACACTGCCACTCCAAAGGGGTCCTGCATAGGGACATTAAAGCTGAAAATGTGTTGGTCAACACCCGATTGGTAACAATAAAGCTTATCGACTTTGGCTGTGGAGTTTTGCTCCAGGACTCCACCTATACTATCTTTGCTGGTAAGTAAATCACATTGAAGTGAACCTGTCATCTACATATAGTTTCTGTTCTTGCAAATTAACAGTGAACTAGTGATATCACCGTGCAAATTGTCACTAGATCTTAATGAATTCATAGGCCACTTTCAAGTTCATCATGGTCCAGCCCAAAATATGTCTGCAGCCACTGAGAGCTAGTGATAGGTTTCATTTAATATAAATAATGGGACAGCAATAGGTGCGCTAAGTGACAAATTGGGGTGTGGGAGAAAACCGAAGCACCCGGAGGAAATCCACACAAACACGGGGAGATCCTCATTATGCTGCACCGAGCGTAAACGCTGTAATCAATGTTGAATTTGATACAGTCCATAGTGAGACTCTGTCTACAGGCCCATTCGCTATTTTCTATACCATCAGCATTAAAGTTAATTTACCGGGCATTTAGAATGTGCTTTGAATGCATATAATTTTTGCTTGTCTGTCCTAGGCTTAAATCACATAATCAAAATAAAACAATATACAATCTACTATTTGCTTTTTGGAGCAGAAATTATATATTTTGCTGTGCAATTGATATTCTTCCATTGTAAACCAAGCACGTTCTCTTCCACAGGAACACAAGTATACAGCCCGCCCCCCACCCCCTCCCCAGCATGGCTGGAGTTCCAGAAGTACAAGGCAGTACCAGCGGCTGTATGGGTGTCCTACTATATGACATGGTGTGCGGGGACATTCCCTTTGAAAGAGATGAGGAAACTCTACAACCTCATCTCAGCTTCTGGACCAGTGTATCTCCAGGTGAGAGACCCCCATTGGTTATATGTGAAACTATCTCCCCAAAGGCAATTTAAGTGTTCTATATCAAGTGTAGTCCTCTGTATTCCTATTCAGATTCAGCGGTCTCGCTTAATGCCCCACATAGCCAGGTTTATCTTGATATTGACGTCAGGTGTGCACAAGGATGTGGAAGGTGTCACAGGGCCATCTTAACAACATTATGGTCCCCCGGGCAAAGCAGTGCATCGGGGCCCCTACATATATATATATATATATATATATATATATATATAGATATAGATGTATAGAGATACAGATATAGATATAGATATATAGAGATAGAGATAGATAGATGTACTTGCTCAGTGACCCTTGAAGGTTTCTTTTGCAGGTTTTTTCTTTTGCAGGATTATTTATTCTAATTAAGAGCCCTGCCTATGGGGCCCCCTTGCCCGTGGGGCCCCCGGGCACCTGCCCATCGTGCCCAATGGAAAAGATGGCCCTGAGGTGTCATGAAGGAGGACAGAAATGTATCTATTTCAAATTTATAGAACAATAAAAACAAAATGTTATTTGCATTTGTTAGCTAGGCCTCTTTTGAGTGGCGAAACGCGTCTCTCCATAATACCCGCAGATAGCAGAGTATTCCACACAGACTGATTTAAAAGCTTATAAGCTGTGATAGGTCAGCGTGATTTGCTGTCGGCCTGCAAGAAAATTTAAAAAGGCCAGTGACTAAAACCAGGCTGTCCCATTATAGCGGCCATCCCTTATCAGTGTTTCTCGCTAATGTCACATCTTTATCAGTGTGTATTGAGGTTTGCTACACAAGAGATCTACATCTGAAATAATCAATGCATCTCACTCTCTCTTGCCAGAATGTGAGAACTTGATCCACTGGTGTTTATTCACTCGCCCCTCAGAACATCTCATTCTGGAAGAGATTCTACAACACCCTTGGCTTAAGGAAGAGTGTGCATAAGGCCATAAATACAATTTAATGCACACCTAAAGATCACAAAACTCATTGAAGAGACTGCCTGACAAATGCAAGTCAGACCACTAGAGGGCTCCATCCACTATCCCAGGAAGGCTCCTAGAGGTCTCACATTTGATATTTCAATTGTTATTTAACAGACTGTTAAATAAACTCAAAATCTTGATAACGGATTCTAAGATAGTTCAATGGATAAGATCTTGGTTTCAGTATAGAGTACAGAAAAATGTAGTAAATGGAGGCACTCACAGGAGGGAAAGGTTACCAGTGGAGTACCCCATGGATCTGTATTTGGACCAGTGCTTTTTAATATCTTTATTGGTGACATTACAAATGGTATTAAAGGGAAAGTATGCCTCTTGTAGATGACATAAAGATATGCAACAGGGTACACACACTAGGAGGGGTAAAACAAATGATTGATAATCTAGGTAGACTAGAAGAATGGTCAGAGAGTGGCAACTACAGTTTAATGCCAAAAAATGCACTTGGGTCTCAAAAACCCAAAGGCTAAAATTAAGTCTATTTTCTAATGACCACCTTACAATGACCACCTCCCTTTTTTAAAACCCACACATATTGGGCATACTCAACAAGGAGCGGATCTGAAGATAGGTCTGTTGATGAACTTGGATCTAGGTCCGCTCTGCTCTAACAGACCGTACACGGCAGGATACATCCAATACATATGTGGAATATAAACTCCCAAGAGAATGCACAGGGGGAAAAAAACCTATTCAATTAATATCACCTGTCCATAATATTTAAAAAATAAATGTAACTAGGATAAAAGGGTAGCCCAGGTAACAAGCAGTAACTGTACCTTTTAGAACAATGCCCCCACCTGATCTTGGTAGACTTTGTGATTAGTTTTTCAGAGTTTGAGCACTTTATTGTCTCTGATACGTTATTTACCAATAAATTAGATTAGCCACTATAACAAATTAACCCCGGATAATCTATTTAATTAGTAGGTATTATGACAATAACACTTTAGCATAAAATATATACAGGCATATAAACATAACAGTATGTTATCAGGCAATCACTTTAGTCAACAGATATCAAAACACTCATTACTGTACCTGATAGTATCATCATCATCATTTATTTATATAGCGGCACTAATTCCACAGCGCTGTACAAAGAACTCACTCACATCAGTCCCTGCCCCATTGGATCTTACAGTCTAAACTCCCTAATATACACATACAGAGAGATTTTAATTAACCTACTAGTATGTTTTTGGAGTGTGAGAGGAAACTGGAGCACCAGGCAAACACGGGGAGAACATACAAACTCCACACAGATAAGACCATGGTCAGGAATTGAACTCATGACCCCAGTGCTGTGAGACAGAATTGCTAACCATTAAGCCACTGTGCTAACCACTGAGCCACTGTGCTGCCCTAATCATAACATTGAGAAGATTAGTAACCACTTAGGGCAAAAATATAACCATTTTATTTTCCCAACAGGATTCTGTGGCAACCCTTGCAACAATTAAATATTGTCAAACTGATACTCAAATTAACCTGAGAATCATAACATTAAAATCTTGCAGTACAATTGTATCTTCAGTGGAACACTTTATGGCTTACAATGTTTACCATCAGTAACAGCAGGATTATATTTTACTTAATTTCTCTTATTACATTAGCAAACATATAATAACAGTTATTCATCAAACGTTGTTATTCAGAGGTCTCTCTCTCGTAACGGCGAATGAATCCTATCATTTTAAAGGATCTTATTATCTGTTATGGTGATGCACTTGTAGGCAGAAGACTTGCTGTCTAGTTTTCATGAGGAGCGCTGTTGGTACTAAAAAATTCCTTTCTTTATGGCTGTGCTCGTTCTGTATTAATAAAAACATGGATAGCATAATACACCTTAGTATATGTCAATTGCACAATTTGAACCGTTTTGTTGGATTTAAAGTAGTCTTCGTTATTAATGTTTCCCAGTCCCTTAGAAATTAACTGATAGGTAGAATTTATGGCCAGACTTGTAAATACTCCTTCTAGATGAATACTAGAAAAATACTCTCTTGCACCCCACTCTTTACATGAATTAATTCCAACTTGTGTCAGGTGAGTCCCATCTCCTTCCACTCCCATGGCTGCTAGTGCTTGGGAAAGACTTGCCTTTAATAGCTGTGTGCAGGTAAGCCTTAAGCCCAGATAAAATAGCATTCGCTCATGTTAGGACTGACCAGAATGGGAAGCCTTTGGCGTGAGTTGTTCAGCTTAACATATATTGCAATATGTGGAACTATCATTTCCTGTTTTTAATATAGAAAAGTAGTTATTACATCATTAATTATGTGTTTGGAGAGTGCAGAGTATCCCTGTTTTTTTTTATTGATGAATACTTGTCTATTTATTCGTATATAAGTGTGATGATGAGGTCAGTATCCTTATCACAAATTCTTCACTAACTCATTTATTGATAAACTCAGACGAGGTGAGAGCCGCAGATATAATTTCACTGATCTGTGTCCAATACGATTTTCAGCACTTTATACACTTTTTGACGCGGATGTAGTCGCAGTGTTTCACTTCCTTTTGCTGTTACGTTGTTACAAGCAGTATTGGGGTTTACAGAGCGGTAGATACTACACTCTTTCCTTAGTGTATACTCTCCCCCAGGTATTGTTCATATCAGTCAACTTCCCCATCTTGTAAGCAGCTCTCTACCTCTGACCATATATCACTCTTATCTTATATCTCTTTCCTTTGCTTCTGATCCCTGGACATCAACTCCCCATCTGGTCAGAAGGATTAACCGTTACTTCCCTCAACTCCCACTCTCAACTGTCTTGTCCTCCAGTTTAACTGTCATCTCACTCCTTCCCAGTGGTTTCATTGCCATTACAATTAAGGGCAGTGACCACTATTAATTAGCTCCTATGCAAATAATGTTTAGTGAAGTCCTTATTTTTACAATGAAGTACCAGGGGTTATATAGATAAGTGAGGTTTTTTTAATATATTTTTCCCCCATAAAATACATGTATTAGGATGTTATGAATGTCTTCTGTCTATAAAATACATTTATTAGGATGTTATGAATGTCTTCTGTCTATAAAATACATTTATTAGGATGTTATGAATGTCTTCTGTCCATAAAATACATTTATTAGGATGTTATGAATGTCTTCTGACCATAAAATAATTTTTTACGGTTGCTCCAAATTGCAAACACATGTTCTAGCTGCATACTCAGCCGTAATGGCTAGTAATCGGCACTTACATCTGACCTGTAGCTGGAGCAAGTGATACAACAGAAAATCACGTACATTTGAGATGCATAAAGCTTGAATTGGACTCTGCTGCACACGCTCGAGCTTGGCACGCCCTTACTGTATATTGACTACGTGCATACGCCCAGTCCTCTCCTCGCTCTGACCCTGAAACCGTAGTCTGTAAGGGTCCTTTGTGCTCAAAGATGAATTGGACGTTGCTGCGTTTTTAGGCATACGCCCTGGATCTGCGCATGAGCAGACCGATTTTTACACAAAATATGACACGTATCTGCATTTCCGCACCCTAATGATTCAGGCCCAGAGTGTGCATTACAACAGGGTGAATTCCAACATGTACCATTCTTTGCACACAAATCTTAGTTATTCTGAATTTCTTAAAAATGGAGAGGCCGGTGCAGGAGATGCTGTCTGTGCATTCTGGGCATTTTCGGCATTCAGCAGAGGCGTGAACATCATTGCAACAGCTTTAAAAAAATGACCTGCCATGCCACCAACTGAAACAAGAGGTAACACTTTATTTGCTTCAGCATTTTTCTCTAACCATTTCAGTGGGGTAGGACTACCTTGGGAAATCTTGTTTTCTAGAATGGCTATCATATCAGCCAGTGCTCTGCCTGTATGTTTTAAAGGTGCCCTTTACTTTATTAATCTGCCAACTAGCCTGCCACCACTGTGCCACTATGTTTAATAGTATTTTAGGTAAGTTATACCGCTTTCATACTGCCGCCCCGGCAATATCCCGGGTTTTTCAAGCCGGATTTTTGCCGGGGCTCGGAGCGTCCCAGCTCAGAAACACCATTCATACTGCACCTCGGACCCGGGAATTTCCCGGGTTGACCCCATTCATACTGCACAAGTCTGTGCCCTGGCAATTTGTGGGAGTCATCACCAGAGCAGTTTTCATTGGCTGAAAAATTAAGACTTGATGCTGCTCCAGTGTTTAAATCCTGGCAGAAAAACCTGAACTTTGCTTCCTTTCACACAACTAGTATTTCCCAGACTTTGTACCTCTGTAATGTGGGATATTAGCTACATCAGACACCCAAATAAATACACAGCACTGCACTTTAATCAGGACAAGTAACCTTTAAAGGGAAATATACTCTATCTATTAGCATGATTTATATATATAAAAAAGTACAATAGTGATTGTATGCCTTCTCTATATATCTCCAATCATGTATACCCAATGGTATATTTATGGATGTAATAGCCATTAATACAATTTCTGTAAACTGCCCTTCTTTTCATATACATTCTTTGTATTCTCCTGCTTTAAATCCTCCAGAGACAGGCAGACAGCCAATCATCTTGTTTTCTGTGCAACCCGGGTTGAAAAACTCGGGTTGCACCATTCATAGTGCAGGCAACCTGGGACCGACCCGGGAATTACCCCTCGATAAATCCCGGGTTGAAGACGTTTGAGCTCGCCCCGGGAAAAACCCGGGACTTTGGTGCAGTATGAATGGGGTATAAAGGGAGTAGAGTGAGGAAGGTTACTTTTTTCTTTTTACTGGCTTATCCCCAATTTGCCACTCACCTTGCTTGCCAGAACACTTAGGAATGGGAGTATAGAGTTTACTTCTCTTGTAATCTTGAATAGTTTTCTTATTATATATATATATATATATATATATATATATATATATATATATATATATATATAAATATATATAGTATAATGTGCTTGGCACTCATACATAGTATGTATACATCACCCTGTTGCCTTCCCTAAGGAAAGTATTATCTGAAACGCTGGAATGGATTAAATACACCCTTTCGATACAAACTTCAATTTGTCATAAATCCTTGAGTGTCGCCTCACCTGGAATCTATATATATATATATATATATATATATATATATATATATATACGTAACTATCTTTGCTCCTTTCCTTTCTCATACTTTCAGACACAACGTTACATCGGCATTGCTACCAGGAATTTCACGGATCCTGATTGGCAGGATCCCCACACATTAATTGAAACATTAATATACTAAGCAATGTCATTGTTAACATTAGCTTTGGCTACACGTCTGTGACAGACCACAGCCACGCAAAAAGAATCTACTCAGCCTAAGAGAAAATTTATAAGCCCGGCGGATAAATAGACGCGTTATACTTAAAATATACGCTCTGTGCCTCTCAATAGCTCTCAGCTTATTAACAACTTACAGAAGCCGCATAAAATTCTGAGTCCATAATATAATGATACATTTATCTTCTAAGTCACTGATGTTATTGTCTTGTGCTTTACAACATCTTACAATCTACAATAGTTGCTGGTTGCGTTGTGTACACTATTATCCACCGACAATTTCTTACTATTTTTGCAATTTTCCATGAGACAACGTCACAAAGTCTTCTGTAAAGAGCCCGAACCAGAAGAAAGAAGGAAGCTAACACCCACACAAGGTAATAATAGCTGATCTCAATTGTTTCTCTGTGGGGGAAAGCTGTGTCATGTGTAATTTGGTCAATGTTGTTTGTTCTTTGCACCATATGCACTTATGCTCAGCCATCCAGCATTGCTAATTAATTAATTAACTAATTAAATATGCTTGTTCGTAAAGGAACAAGTTAATGAAGTTCTATTGCATTTAGTACTTAAGGTTCTAAGGATAACATGACTTGTAGGTGAAGTTTTTTTTGTAATAACAACGTATTTTGCAGATTGGCTCATTGTGTGGTGTTTGAGAAATCCTCCAGATCCGGGTTATGCGCACCTCAGGTGTAATGTCCCTTATCATGTTGTTACAGAAACAGAAAAGCCAGTTTTTTAGAAGATCTATAAATTGAGGGCTGTTCTAGGCAGCGGTGGGTTTGGCACTGTGTTCAGCGCACAAAGACGGGCAGACAGCTTACAGGTGAGTGTTGTTGGAATTGGCTGCTCTTCTTTCATGGTCTCTCTGTACAGATAGGCTCTAATTGTTCTCTGGCTCCCCCAGGTGGCTGTAAAATACATCAGCAAGAGTCACGGGATGCGCTGGACTCATCTGGTAAGACTTTTGCATTTAGCCCCCTTCACATTTATCTATGTTTCTCTGAAATTATTTTTTGGAGTTAAAATGTATATTTTAAATGTAGAATGCTACTTACACAACCTGCTTATTTATTATTACAGAAATCATTACTTCTTTAATTTACTACTTTTTATTCATATACTACTTTGTGCTTCAGGATTATCTCTCTCTTTAGAGTACACTGGTTGCCTGGACACCATGGAGGCAGCCAGTAAGCAGTCTGCACCAATATTCGTGGGAGTGCAGCCTATCAGTTTATCAGGGACGTGTGACATCACTTTGTACGGTGATGTCACTAGTTCCTGATGAATTCGTTGCACGTTGCCGTCCCTTGAAATTTCTCTTTACAGATGGTAATAGAAAAATTTACTGATGGGTGACATGTTTTACTGCCATATTGTTTATACATTTCTCAGTTGTGAGAAAGGATCCAGGGGGTGAACATAAGGGGCTTATAACACCATTCTGACCCTAAATCATTGATTTTTTTTTATAAACGCTATGTGAAATTTAGTAGTGGCAAAGGATGCCATATTTCTTACTGGACTCCATTACTTTTCTTACTGACAGGCAAAAACAGGTGTTATTTTCTAACATCAGTAAAATGTTGTTATGGTTGGCAACCATGATTGATAACCTGAATTTTCCTAGATAGTAATTATCCACAAAGTTGCTGCCCCCACTCTGTGCAGGTGATGGGTGCACTATTAACGTATTGTAACATCCATCCTATGATCCTACATCTGCCCAATATCATCCACTGAGTTCCTGATGGGTTCTGTACCTCTCCTCTCTCTTTCCCACCCTCCGCAAGCCCGTTCTTGTTCTATTCATCTTCTGGTTCTTATTATGAACTTTTGCAATTGCAGGACGATTTATCCGGGGTGCCGATGGAAGTCTACCTATTGCTGAAGGTTAAAGGTCACCCCGGCATAATTGAACTTCTGGAGTGGTTCGAAACAGACCACAGCTTTCAGATAGTAATGGAGATGCCAGAGCACAGTCAAGATTTGCTTAATATCATCTCAGAGCAGGGGCCCCTAGAAGAAGGAGTGGCAGGTAGTCTCTTGCGGCAGCTTGTGGAGGCCGTCCAACACTGCCACTCCAAAGGGGTCCTGCATAGGGATATTAAAGCTGAAAATGTGTTGGTCAGCACCCGATTGGGAACCATAAAGCTTATCGATTTTGGCTGTGGGGTTTTGCTCCAGGACTTCCCCTTTACTACCTTTGCTGGTGACTAAACCACATTGAAGTGGGCCTGTCATCTACATATAGTTTCTGTTCTTTCAATTCACAGTGAACTAGTGATATCACCGTGCAAAGTGTCTCAGCGATGTCACTAGTTCTGAATGAATTTATAGGCCCCTTTCCAGTTCATCGTGATCCAGCCCAAAAAATGTCTGCAGCCACTGAGAGCTGGTGACAGGTATAATTTAATAAAAAATAATATAAATATAATTATATACAATAAAAACAATGTAAAAAGATAAGTAACTTTACTCTAAATGGGACAGCAATGGGTGCGATAAGTGACCAATTTAAGGCCACATTTCAGATATGAAAACATTTACATTGGTAGTCACACTGGGATGCTGTAAACAATGTTGAATTTGATACAGTCCATAGTGAACCTTTGTTAGAAACTGTCTGTCTACAGGTCCATTTGCTATATGCTAAAGCAGGCTTGTCCAACCTGCGGCCCTCCAGGTGCTGTGAAACTACAAGCCCCAGCATGCTTTGCCAGTAGACAACCTGTTGATAGCTGGAAGGGCATGCTGGGACTTGTAGTTTCACAACACCTGGAGGGCCGCAGGCTGGACAGGCCTGTGCTAAAGCATCAGCCTTAAAGTCAATTTACCGGGCATTTAGAGTGCGCTTTGAACGCATATTATTTTTGTTTGTCTGTGTTAGGAGTAGATCATAGAATTAAAATAAAACAATATACACCCTAGTATTTGCTTTTTGAAGCCGAAATTATATATTTTGGTGCGCAATTCATAGTCCTCCATTGTAAACCAACATGTTCTCTTCCACAGGAACACTGACGTACAGTCCCCCGGAATGGATAGCATTCCAGGAGTATAACGCATTACCGGCAGCTGTCTGGTCCCTGGGTGTCCTGCTGTTCTACATGGTGTGCGGGGACATTCCATTTAAAACTAGTGAGGAGATAATACAAGCTTATATCAGCTTCAGATCCAGTGTATCTCCAGGTGAGAGACCTCCATCGGTTATATGTGAAACTCTCTCCCCAAAGGTAACTGCAGTGTTCTATATCAAGGGTAGTTCTCTGTATTCCCTAATTGCAGTCTCACTTAATGCCCCACATAGCCACGTTTATCTTGATATTGACTTACCCTGTGCCAGGTGTATGCAAACATGTGGAAGGTGTCAGGAAGGAGGATAGAAATGTATCTATTTTTAATTTAGGGAATAAAAAAAAATGCTATTTGCGTTTGTTAGCCAGGCCTCTTTTGTGTTGTGAAACGCGTCTCTCCTTCATGCCCACAGCCAGCAGCGTATTACACACAGGCTGATTTAAAAGTCCATATGTGGTGATAGGTCAGTGTGATTTTCTGTTCGACTGCAGGAAAATAGAGAAGGCGGCTAGTAGAAAAAAACAGGATGTCCCACTATACCGGTCATCCCCCGCCAGCATCTCTCGCTAATGTCATATCTCTACTAGTCGTGAGGAGTGCTCTAGTCCTTGGCTGTAGGCAGGGTATTTGGGAGGGAGACAGAGGCTGGCTTGGCTGGGCGCAATGGGGGCATCTGCCCCCCAGGCTGATCCTATCTTGGGCTGGGTCACTGGGCTACTAGCATTTTGTTTCCTTAAAGATTTTGTGTAAGAAGGCTGTTTGTAAGGGCTGTCTCTATATGTTCCTATCAGCAGTTGCTTCTTCGTGAATGAGCTTTGCGGAGGGAGGGTGGGGCGGTGGAGGGGAGGGGCTGAAGCATCTGTGCGTATTGGGGTTTGTTACACAAGAGACCTGCATCTGAAATAACCAATACTTCTCTCTCTCTTTTCAGATTGTGAGGACTTGATTCGGTGGTGTTTATCAACTCGCCCCTCAGAACGTCCCACTCTGGAGGAAATTCTTCAACACCATTGGCTTATGGATGAGTGTAGAGGGCTACCTACACTATCCCGGGAAGGCTAAATAAATAAATTAAATTAAATAAACTTGAAATCTTAATCATGGATTCTAAGATGATTGAATGGATAAGATCTTGGTTGCAGGATAGAAAATAGAGAGTTATAGTAAATGGAGGCATTCACAGCAGGGAAAGGTTACCAGTGGAGTGCCACAGGGATCTGTACTTAGACCAGACCTTTTTGCAGATGACACAAATATATGCAACAGGGTAGACACACCAGGAGGGGTAAAACAAAAGATTGATGATCTAGGTAGAATAGACGAATGGTGAGAGTGGCAACTACATTTTAATACCAAAAAATGCAAAATCATGCACTTGGGTCTCAAAAATTCAAAGGCTAAATATAATATTAATGGCACTATAATGGAAACTACGGAGGAGGAAAGAGATCTAGGAGTCACTATTTCAGGTGACATAAAGGCAGGTAAGTAATGTAACAAAGCAATGAGGAAGGCAAGTCAGATGCTTGGTTACATAGGGAGAGGAATCAGCAACAGAAAGAAAGAAGTAATAATACCACTGTATAGATTATTTGTACAGCCTCATCTAGAATACTTTGTTCAGTTCTGGAGGCCGTATCTCCATAAAGATATAAATACATTAGAAACTGTACAAAGAAGGGCAACTAAAATGGTGCATGGCCTACAGCACAACACTTACCCGGAAAGACTAAAAGAACTTAATATGTATAGTTTAGAGCAGAGAAGGGAAAGGGGGGACATGATAGAAACTTTCAAATATATCAATGGGTTATAACAAAGTACAGGAGGGAAACATTCTACAAAGGAAGAGAAGTATTAGAACACGAGGACATGTACTGACACTGGGGGGAAGAGAAGTATTAGAACACGAGGACATGTACTGACACTGGGGGGAAGAGAAGTATTAGAACACGAGGACATGTACTGACACTGGGGGGGGGAAGTATTAGAACACGAGGACATGTACTGACACTGGGGGGGAAGAGAAGTATTAGAACACAAGGACATGTACTGACACTGGGGGGAAGAGAAGTATTAGAACACGAGGACATGTACTGACACTGGGGGGAAGTAGGTTCAGAGGAAATGTGAGGAAAAACTACTTGACAGAAAAGACAGTGGATAAATGGAAGAGCTGCCATCAGAGGTAGTTGAGGCTAATATGGTACAGCAATTCAAACATGTTTGGGATAGACATAAGAATATCCTTACAAAGAGTTAAGGATCAAATAGGGTTTGAGGTTACAATAGACTAGATGGGCCGAGTGGTTCTTGTGACAGGATGGACCGCCTAAGCCAATCTGTTTATTGTCACTGGGGACCTGCTGGGCTTACTTTGCCAACGTCCCCTTTCTTTATCCCAAATACGCCCCTCCCATTGCAATAGGAGGAGCCTGCTACCACCACTAGGCTCCTACACCGGCACCTAAAACCGCTTTCTTCTGGGTAACGCTCACTGCTAGGGTACCCCCTAGCTGGTACACCTGGGCTGGTATACCTGACCTCTTGCCTTCAGTTCAGGTTTGCTGTGAATGGTTTCCCCCTGGACGATCACACTGGCCAGAGCTGCAGGTAGTGGGCAAATCGTTGGCACTGGAAGGCTGGGTCAACCTTAGATCAACCTGGAGAATGGATTAGATTCGGGTCTAATCTGTAGGTCACAGGAATTTACAGCAGGATAAGTAGTCGTCAAAGCAGGTCCTTGAATCAAAAGATGGTTTATTAGCTCAAGCAGTCCTAACAAGGACAGTTCACATGCCAGTCTGTGGTACTAGTGATCTTTTCAGAAGTAAGGATAGTACAAGAACGATACATTACATGCTCAAACAGCTCACTTTTATACAGTTTTGGACAGAGCCTCACAGGCTAAGCCAGCCCCCTGAGGTCTGAGTTATGCTTAGTATCAGGATGCAATATGTTTACCCTAACATGCATTTACATGCAATGCAAAGCTAACAATATTTACACTTATCTGTGATATCCTAAAACTTGCTGTGATTTCCTGCATCTTGTTTTAGATACAGAGGAAATCTAACAGCAAGTCTCATTAAACCTTCCTGTGCCTTCAGGTGTGTCACTCACACATCAAAATGTGTAATTAACACGAGAATAACATGGGACCTTTCTTCAGACAGTTGCAAAATACATAAAAGATTTTCTAAACAAATGCTTATTGCATCAGATATATACCTCAGGCATAATTTTCTCCCCTGGTCTCAGAAATAAAGATATTTCCTTTACCAAAATACACACAATATCAAAAATAAGTAAATAAGTAAATTTGCAAATATATAAATTAGCGCCCTGCGTTATTTCCTTTACATAAATTTATACCATAAGTTACTTATAAGTGATCCAGTCACAGTTCTAATCTGCTATGAAATTCAATATTTCAAGGTCTCCCTCCACTCTCCTGGATCAAGTCAATAAAGGGCTCCCTCAACTATCCCAGGTCAGGTCACAAGAGAGCCCTCTCCGCTGTCCAGGGCATAAGAGACATGTACATTTCAGATATTTGGCTGCATTTTGTGGTTGTTGAAAAGAAACCTAACTCTAAAGAATGATACATGTAATCAGAGCAACATCTATCTGAAAATCTGTCCGTATAAACCACTTTTTTAAAGGAATTAAAAAAAGCTATTTAACATCCCAGATAAAGAAGTTTTAATAAAATATGGTGTAAATTTACATAGTTGTTTTATCAGCGGCATTCATTCACTTTTATAGAATATCCCTTTATAAGCTTTCGCCTTTAGACATGAATGACCAGCACGGGTCATCGCTGCATTCAGGGCCACATTGGTCTGGGGCTGAAAATTATAAAGGGCCTAGTGTGAGAAGTGACGTCCCACTCAAGGTGTGGCCAGTGATGTGTGGGTGTAGCCAGCTGTGTGTGGGCGTGGTCAGCACCATGAAGGGGATAAAAACAATGGGTAGAGAGATCAGCGCAGCTCTCAGATAATGTGTGTGTGTATATATATATATATATATATATATATATATATATATGCTGCCCTTAGGGAAATATGGGGGGAGTGAATACCAGAATACAAAAGATAGTAATTAGTAAATATTTATTTATTGCGCCTTGAACTGGAGGTCATCCATTCATAAGGATTGACCTTTTCTGAAGTTATAAGACCTTGTTAACTACAAATACATCTCACTTGATATCAGGCTGTATATGCATCATAAACACCAGGTCCTGGTCTAATTGAGGTGTCACTTGATAGATGATTGCATGGACCTTTTTTTGCCCTACCTATGATATCCCTGTGTTTATTCTACTACTACAGTTGGAAGGCTTAAGTCAGGCCTGTCCAACCTGCGGCCCTCCAGGTGTTGTGAAACTACAAGCCCCAGCATGCTTTGCCAGTAGACAACCAGTTGATAGATGGAAGGGCATGCTGGGACTTGTAGTTTCACAACACCTGGAGGGCCGCAGGTTGGACAGGCCTGGCTTAAGTGGATTTGTGAGAACTGATATTCAGAGTCTATGGGATTACCAAGGACTTTGCCATTTGGTTTTTGAACATCTTGACATGTTTATTCACTGATGTATAGCCATTTGGTGTTATTTATATGTAGGGACGTAATACTCGTTTTTGGTTATGGCCAGATCCTAATTATGTATTTATTATTTTTTGTATCATTGTTTTTATTACATTATCCTATAAAGGCTTATTTGCATCTAAACATTTCTATATATTTGCACCTTGGGAACAGCCATATTACCATGAAGGGGATAGCCTGCATTTCCCTCCAACCACCTACATCTCCCTCCCAACTTCCTTTATATAGAGAGTGCACCACTAACTGGATCACACAGCATGTATGTAAAGTGAAGAGTGAAAATACATCCCAGCTGTCCCTTATGCTGGAACAAGCTCCTGGCTGATCAGGATACTCCATACTTGCCAACTCTCCCGGAATGTCCGGGAGACTCCCGCATTTTGCGAGAGTCTCCCAGACTCCCGGGTGAGTGTGGCAATCTCCTGAATTCTGCCCACTTCACTAGGAAGTGCCCTACCAAACCACATTGTATCGTTTCATTTGATTTATAAACTGAACTTAAAATGGAATGATGTTGTTCCATTTCTGAAGTCTTTTTGATGAACTTACCTGCTTGGCAATAGTGTAGAACTGTTTGATCACTTTTAATGCTGCAGCGTTTGAGTTTAGTAAGCTGAGCAAATACCGGGCTCTAGATTGGGAGGACAAGCGAGAATACATGCACAAACTAATGTCTACGTTGGTTTTACTCTTCATTTCATTAAATAATTCTGACAGATTGATTAGACCATGGAATTACTAAATGTGGATTGAGGGACCGAACGTCATCTGTGCCATGTTTTTTGTGTCATCTTCTCTCTATTCTCTTCCCTTTGCATTTAAATGTAATCTGTTAACTATTGTCTTCTCCACTCATTGGACCCACTCTCTCCTATGTCGTGTAGACATACTTTACATCTCTGAGGGCAGACATTGCTGGGCAACCACCAGGTCCAGAACTTTATACGGTTTCCCTCAACGCAAGACAAGGAACGTGAAGGTTATTTAATAGCCGTTGAGCTGAAACTTGAGATCCCTGATACAATTGATTTTCAAAGTAGCCACATACAGTGTCCGCACCATCAGCTACAATTATTATTTCACCACCATGGGTTTCAATTGTTCTCCGTACCTCTTAGATTGTAAGCGTATTTGGGCAGGGACCACATCATTGGATGTTATTTATTTGATATTAAGATCCCCCTTCAAGAGACAGCACTGTGTGATATAATGGGTGCTTTGAAAATAAAGGATAATAATAAAATTAGTTGGTAAATTAATGACTCCCATGTAGAACTATGGTTTGGAGTCACCTCCTAATATCCTAAATTTCTAGGGATTTTCTACATTGTATTGATCAGTGGCCCAGTATTATTTTTCAGTAGAAAAGAAAAGTATCCACACTAGGTGGATCTCATACCAATGTCTATTAATAAGCTCTTAGTATAGCCTATTAATCAGGATGTTTATGATATGACAAAAAACATCCTGAGCGGTGCACCCATACACCAGGAATACAGTATATACCAAAAGGGAGAGAGGAAAGCAGGTGACTGAGGGGCACTCAGAACAATGGATGAGTGTGAATATTTAATTAAAATTCAATTTTATTGATATACCTTAAAAATATTGTTGATAATTCATCCTATACCCAAAAGCTGGCGAAATATTAAAAACCAAAAAAACAAAAACAAAAATAAATAAAATTGCAGATCCACAGCAAGCTTAGCTTAGGTCCTGTAATGACTGAATTTTATTCTCAATATCCTTTCTGGGCAGAATCATTCCTCTGTTCTGCGGTTTGTGTGTAATTCTCAGTATCTGTGTAGACTGCAGCACACGTAGCTCGCAAGTGCCCTCAAACAATATATTAAACTACGTAGCACATGTTTCATAAGAAACAATGTGGGTCAGCTCTAGGATTCTACAAAACCTACCGTGACAATGTTAAAAATTGTTACACAATATATGAGTGGTATGAATACCTGCACAAATAGTTTTGCAAATCTGCTGATCTGTGGTGATTGATGATTTCTGAGAATGACAAAGTCAAAAATATATTTTTGTACATTTTCGCACACCCATCACCCATGCCTGCAGGATACAGTTAATTGATTTTGAAATTCTTCATATGAAATCTACCTCCCCTGCTTCATTCCTCAATCCTCCACCCAAAGATATGATTACCCATCCCTAGACCTACCCCACCCACACCACAATCACAGAAAGCCAACTATTTCTTAATATTGCTGTGTATTATTATTATCATTATTATTATTATTATTACTATTATATATCCACTGATTGAAGCATCAGCGCCTATGGGAAGTGTTATTTTTGTGTTGGAATTATGTATGTGATGTAAAGGTGACCTCCTAGATACACCTTCAGAGCAGCTTTTGCAAGAGCGCTCTACCTGTGACTTTGTATTTTACTATTGTTCACATTTTTGTGCCTTGGCACAATAATCACCTTTAGCCACAGGCGGAGCTGCAATATGTTCCTACATAGAGATTCTAGGAAAATCCAGCTTGTTAATATCTTTAAGTATGACAAGTGTGAGAATATTGTTAAGGAAAAGGAAATAATAGAGTTGATGGATGAAGATCTAGAAAGTGCTATGTATAAATTAGAAGATTTTCTTCGAAAAGAGAATAGGCTTTGGTGGGAAATTGCCACCTTAGAACAATACCAAGCGGAAGGGATTATCCCTAAAGGTTTAAGATTAGAAAAAGCCTCTTCCTTCTCTAATGCAACCCCAACCTTTAGAAAGGAATGGGATATTCTTGAACACTGTTCTCGCCCTCTTATGACTCTTATAATAAGAGAAAGAAAACAAGATCTTCTATTAGTGGAGGAAAAAAATCACTAATCTACAAGCACATATTACTCCTTTCTCTGATTTGGGGGATTATGAGAGTTTAGAGGAGAAAATTCTCTCCAAAATTGATAAAAATACGAAAGAGCTTATTTATAAAAAACAGAAAAAATTATACAGAGATAGAAAGGGAATTAAGGAGATAGAGAATCAGATATCACAGGATATATCAGATTACTCCAAATATCTTAAGAGTAAAAAAATTCAAAAAGAAAGAGCGAGACATAACAAAAAGAATGACAATTGGGATAATCGAGAGAATTATAAAGAATATCCACATTGGTCAAAACGCGATAAGGACCATCTAGCATGTTCGCCCTATAGGAATAGATTTGAAGGAAGAAGTAGGGACAACTTTCCGCATAGAAGGTTGAACAATAGATCTGACACTAACAGCAGAACTGATTATTTGAATAGACAAAAATACTCTACACCATTTGAATTACCAATTAGAAACCGTTATGAACCCCTGAAGGAGGATTATCAGAGTCCTTTTTTAGATCGCAGGAAGCTGTCCAGGACCTACAAATAAAGGAATCTTTCTCCATTAAGACAAAAAGAGGTTGTAGAGGCAAAATATCTCGTATTAGATCTAAGGAATTAAGGAAAGAAAAAATTAAGTTAAAAAAATCTGAAATATTCAATAAGGTGTGGAACTTTTGGTACTCCTTTCATCAAGCAAATATGCCCGCTACTTAAAAGGCTATTTTATTAAGAAGCTCTTACCAGGTCCCCCCCCCCCCACCCCCCCCCACCCCCCCCACCCTCCTCTTTCTCTTCTCTATTTCTCTCTCTAAAAAATAAAAAATAAAAACAGCATCGACATAGAGTTCCAGGGCAGTTGAGTCTTCCAACATCCTTGGCTGAGTCAGCCTATCTCCTTTCCATGGTTTAACTTACTGCTTTTTTTATGTTTAGGAATTTGTGTAACAATATGTCATTTGCCTGACTTTTTTTTTTGTTTCTCAATTGACATGTTTTGGCCCTTATGTTCAAATGTTTTTTTTTTTATTATCTGCTATCTGTTTTTTGCATAAATAAAGAGTTTAAAAAAAAATAAAAAAATCTGAAATATAAGTGAAAGAAGGAGAAGAAGTACCTTGTAAAACCAAAATTTTTAATCTTAGCTCCCACATCTTAAATTCAGATGAAATTTCTATCCTGAAAAAGGGCCTCAAATTTGCTCCAACAAACGGTATAGACAATTTTGAATTGTATATTGATTTACAAAAATTCATAAGAAAATTGAGTATAAAAAAATTCTTTCTAACCAAAGCAGCCCAGGAAAATGAGAATATGTTGAACAATCCAAATAAGAAACTTAGGAACAAAATCTAAATTCTATCCCTGATTTAACAAAGGCTCATTCATTAATATCTTTTCAAAACTAGTAGAAGAGGATTTTGCCGCTATTAATAAGATTAAAAAAGGAAGTCATCACCACATCACTAAAAGGAATCATACTAGAGGAGAATTTTACGCAATTAAGGAACTATCTAATAATAGTGAATTAATTATAAAACCAGCAGATAAAGGGGGCTCAGTGGTAATTTTGGATACTGAACCATACAAAAAGATTATTTCAGATCTCTTAACAGAGACCGACACATACGAAATGATCAAATCTGACCCCCTTAAAAACATTCAGGAGAAATTGATCGCCATGCTAGACAAATATAAGTTGATGAATGTGATCGATGAGGATTTATATTCTTTTATTAATGTGGGAAAACCACTCACTCCATCACTTTATATTTTACCGAAAATCCATAAGGACCCTGTTAATCCCCCAGGGAGACCCATAGTCTCCGGAGTAAATTCGATCACCTCTAATCTCTCAGCAGTAATAGATTTTTATCTTCAACCAATGGTTCTCACTACTCTATCTTATATTAAAGACACTACAGAGGTACTTCACAAACTTTCTAAAATTAAATGGAATGAGAATTATATTTTAGGTACTGCTGACGTGAAATCACTCTATACAATAATAAATCACAACATGGGCCTTAAGGCAATAAACTATTTCTTAAAAGAGAATTTGGTGGAAAAAAAATTGAGTTTATTCCTTATGGAGTCTATTTCATTCATTCTGGAAAATAATTACTTTTATTATGACCAGCGGTATTATCTACAAAAAATTGGGACAGCAATGGGCACCAGGTTTGCCTCAAGTTATGCCAACTTATTCATGGCATTCTGGGAAGAAGCAAATATACAGATCTATGGATTTCTTGGGGCAAGCCTGGTGTCATGGGTTAGGTTTATTGACGATATTTTTTTTCGTTTGGAATGGTACAATGGAGGATTTAGATAAATTCTACCATACTCTGAATGATAATCAGCTTAATATAGAACTTACCTTTGAAAAAAGTTCAGTAGAGGTTAATTTCCTAGATCTCAAAACATATATCAAGGAAAACCAGATACATACAAAATTGCACAGAAAACCCACAGATTCCAACTCCCTTATCCCTAATTCAAGTGAACACCACCGTAGGTGGCTTCATGGCATCCCCTATAGTCAATTTGTTAGATTCAGGAGAAACTGTACAGAGGATGTGGAATTCAAAAATTAAATAGAAAAATTATCTGAGGCATTAAAACATAAGGATTATCCACCTTCAATTATTCAGACCGCTAAGGAAAAGGTGATACAGATGGACAGAAACCTATGTTTAGAGAAGAAAACTAGAAATAAGAATAAAAATGGAGAATGGTCTTTCATAACCAGATACACTAATAAACACAACAATATTGAAAAAATAGTGAGAAAATATTGGTACATTATTCAAAAGGATGAAATTATAGGACCCCATTTACCCAAATTCCCCAGGTTCATACATAAAAAAGCAAAAAATTTGAAGGAACGTCTAGTCAGGGGAGCTTTACCTAAACCATATAACACCATCTCCTCTAAAGGCTTTTTTAAATGTGGAGTTTGTAGAATGTGCAGAGAAACATTCACTGAAGATAAAAAAAAAGTTAGAACACCAACGTTGAAGTTTTAGGCCAAGACTACAAAATAGATCAGTTCATCACGTGTAATAGTAGTAATGTGGTTTATCTTATCAAATATAAGTGCAACAAATGTTATATCGGTAGGACGACTCGTCCTCTTAAGACAAGAATGGCTGAGCATCTAAATAATATCAGGAAAGGGCTTTTAACTCATCCATTCTCTAAACATTTTAAGGATGTACACAATAACTCAACAAAGGGAATAATAGAATTTATGGGTGTCTGTAAAAGTGAAAAAGATTGGAAGGAAATTGGCAAAAAAAGAAATGTTCTTAATTCACAAACTGAACACTTTAATGCCTCATGGTCTTAATGCCAACTTTGAACTCCAGTGGTTTCTATAAACTTCCATTACCATTTATTTAGATACATACTTACCTTTTGAATTGGATCTTTTATATAGATACGGTAGTAATATACACTTATATCTATTATATACGTATTTGGTTCACAATAGTTGTCCTATATTCTATTTTCTAGTTGAGTTAGATTGGTTGGTTTGCCATTTTGGGGTAACAATATTCTGCTTGGGGAGTCCTTGTTTAGATTTAGATGGCTATCCCTTTATAGTCGTTTTTGTAACTTTATTTTTATACAATATCTTTTTATCACAGTTTTTATTACATATGTTCTATTGTTATATATAATATACAGCATTCATTCCTATACTTTTATTTCTGTATGTCCAATGCATATGAATATGATTAGACCAATCCTTGTACTTTGTTATAATGTTAATATCATGTTAATATCTGAAAGAATCTTATTGTTTATTGGTATATGTGAAATTGCTGAGAACGTCTGAATATATGATTCTCTCCACCTTATGAGAAAGGGGACTGGAATAATATACGGGACTCCTCTATAAGTAACCATAGCAACAAGTGCTGCACGAACCAGGAAGAATATTCCAATATTATGATTGGAGAAGATTGGAAAGTCAATCTTATACTAACTGTATTTTGATATTTAATACCGAATATAGCGGCATATATTGTATCAATCTGTATTTTGGAGATTACACCCAGTGATATCCCTACTTCCGTCAACACTTAGATACATTTCCAACAGCATTTTATGACTTTTAATAGAGTATATTGAGAGATTCAAAGGCCACAATACACGTATTGATCGTCTGATCCCGATCCTATAAACTTTTGTACAAACACCAACACTTTTCTTTTTATAGTACCACTATTGTGTATCGTTGAATTATAGATTCCGATCACATGACCGCAATACATCTATTGCGGAAGTAAATAACGGAGGACGTGTTTGTTTTGATCGCGATCACGTGTTCTTCCCTGTCCTATGGAAGGAAGATATGAATCACATGATCGGAGTTCACGGAACTATGGAGTTTTAAAATTTATCAGCAGGTATTTAACACACATTATTTACCCGATATTACCAGATTGTATAAATGTATAAGAGATACCATTTATGTATACTGTCTGGCGGTAATGTTTTTATTGTTGAGAATCATTATTTTTATGTGATTGGTTATTGACCTATTATGACATGATATAAAGGGGACTTTTTTCCCTGGTTCTATTATACACCTTGAAAAAGACCCCTGGAGGGTCGCAATGCGTCGGTGGAGACTGGGTATAGCTGCCTGTTATTGCCATTGCTCTGCATAGAGGATCAAGCCTTGTTCCAGATCAAAGATCTTGCTATGTGCATTGATCTTCAGCTTGCTAAGGTAAGCAGCCATTTATACCAGTCTAGGATTTATTGTATGGATGTTTCTATTGTCAATTTTTTAAATAAACATTTTAAGGATAATGCACTATGAGAATTTTTATTTCTCTCTATTATATACGGTGTGCTGATACTCCTTGAGGTGATCCTTATGAAGAGGATATCGTTTAGGAAGAATTCCTACTCGCATATGGACTAAACAGTGATGCTTTATAAGAATTTGTCATCTCAAGCATTACTATGGGACATTATTTATGGACCTATGGACTAAATGGCTGATAACCTTTACTTCTATCTTTTTTGATTTACAAATTACCATGTATGTGCAATTGTTAACTCCATTTATATACTTATCATGACAACAACTTAAAAACTATTATGTGGTAACATTCACATAGTAATACTGTAATATCTACTGATTGAAGCATCAGCGCCTATGGGAAGTGTTATTTTTGTGTTAGAATCATTCCTCTGTTCTGCGGTTTGTGTGTAATTCTCAGTATCTGTGTAGACTGCAGCACACGTAGCTCGCAAGTGCCCTCAAACAATATATTAAACTACTTAGCACATGTTTCATAAGAAACAATGTGGGTCAGCTCTAGGATTCTACAAAACCTACCGTGACAATGTTAAAAATTGTTACACAATATATGAGTGGTATGAATACCTGCACAAATAGTTTTGCAAATCTGCTGATCTGTGGTGATGGATGATTTCTGAGAATGACAAAGTCAACAATATATTTTTGTACATTTCCGCACACCCATCACCCATGCCTGCAGGATGCAGTTAATTAATTTTGCAATTGTTCATATGAAATCTACCTCACCTGCTTCATTCCTCAATCCTCCACCCAAAGATATGATTACCCATCCCTAGACCTACCCCACCCTCACCCCAATCACAGAAAGCCAACTATTTCTTAATATTGCTGTGTATTATTATTATCATTATTATTATTATTATTACTATTATTATTATCATAGATCTGTATGGTGCCACAGTGCTCCGCAGCGCCGTACAGTAGGGAAAACAGTACATACATAAATCAGGGACATATAAGGGACAAAACCAATGCAGACATGAAAAAAAGGGTATGGAGGACCCTGCTCATTAGAGAGCTTACATTTTAAGTGGAAGAGGGCACAGCTGAAACAAAAGGAGCAAATGTGGCTCAGAGTGGAGATTGGGACAGTTGTGAACAGGGCCTGATCAACCAATAGGCTGCAGCTTCATTTTTTATTACCCTGTGATCGGGTTGGATCTCCGATCATCATTTAACCCTGCCCTTGGTCTCAAGGGGGCGGCCTCAACTGTGACTGTTAAGTGCTGCAGGCAGCTAACAGCAAATCGATGCTGTTAGCTGCCCTGTCAGTGCAGCTGTGGTGCTAAGCTTAGTGTGGTCACGTGAGATCTCACATCTCTTGTGACCAGACTATGCACACAGACCGCGCCGCACTGACAGGGCAGCTAACAGCAGCGGATGTGCTGCTGGCTACCTGTCAGGAGAAGAAGAAGTGCTGTAACCAGGAGAGGAATAAGAAGAGGAGCAGCCTGGGCCAGAAGAGTGGAAGGTAAGTCTTGTTGCTTAATATCAGGGCGGAGGAGGACCAGATATACTGTCTGGGCAGTGGGTTAATCATCATCATCATCAACATTTATTTATATAGCGCCAGCAAATTCCATAGCGCTTTACAATTGGGAACAAACATTAATCAGACAATACTGGGTAATACATACAGACAGAGAGGTAAGAGAACCCTGTTCGCTAGCTTACAGTCTATAGGACAATGGGAGTTTGAAACACAAGGGCATGTGCTACATCATATTGCACAAAGGACCATCTAGAATGCACAGGTAAAAGTATTGAGTGGGCTATGTGTGTGGTAATGTTGGTCAGAGGGTTGTTTTCTTGCGTTAGCTGTGTAGAGGGTGGTAATAGGGTAATCTAGGGAGATTAAGATGGTGGTTGAGGAATATCATAAGCTTGTCTGAAGAGGTGGGTTTTCAGCGAATGCTGGGGGGGATGTATGATAGGGTGGTGTGTGGGTTTAAATAAATTGGCCATTGATTAAAAGCTGAGAGGGTTAATTAATTGACTGGGAGTGATTAATGATGAAATGAGTGTTGTGTGTGTGTAGATAAATTAGCCACTGATTATTAGCTGGGGGGTTAATGAATTGTTTGGAGAGGTAATGGCTGATGAAATGGCTGGTGTGTATGTGCGTGTCTGTGTGAGGGGGGGGTAATTGATTGGCCACTGATTAATGAGGGGGTTAATGAATTTACTGGGGGGGTGATGGTATAGATCGGGGGTATGGTTGTTGAAATAGCTAGGGAGAGTCATAAATTGGCTGCTGTGCATTGAGAAAATGACTGAGGGGGGGGTGAGCAAATGGATGGGTGATGAAATGGCTGCTGGAGGGGCATGATCTCTGTATTGTGTGGCATTCATAAGGATGCTCTCAAAAGAGCCATATCATTCAGGGTTTTGTAATTTTTGCACATTTTCAAAATAGCACCCCCAACTTTCCAGGAGACAGCTAAATGACGACAAAGCTGCAAGAACAACAAGCAAGAACAGCAAGAACAGGTAAGAGAATCTGTTTACATTTGCTTGCTGAACAAATTTCCTTTAATTATTTGAGGGGCGCTACATGTGTATTAGCCTAGGGACGTATTACATCATTAGTGATGTCACAGACCTGGAAGTAACCAGCCAACTGGACGCAGCCACCCTGTTCATCGGCACATTTTGTCGATGAAAATTGCTCCTTATATAATATAAGCTATGCACATAGTAATGCCCACCAATTTTTTGTCATATCAGGGATAATCACTTAAAGTGGAAAAACGCTGTTGCAGCATATCGGAGTAGAATACAATCACTCAGTCTCCATCCAGTATGAATCTCTCGGAGTTATCTCTCAGTGGAATATATATGACTTGTCAGACGTGCATAACATTACCCTTATAAGACAAACATCAACAAATGTGGAATCAACAATTAGAATATGCACCGTTAACAAATGCTAATTATAGTCAATAGGACAGCATCTTTACAACACTAACCAGAGTCTGTGATTGGCTCTCTTATGTTCCACCCACCTATTTAATATTACCTAAGGTTCTCTAGTGGAGACAAAGAATCTCATTATCATAAAAGGATCCTATTCTGTTCCTGAGGGACAATTCTTTGTCACTGTATATAGGAGTTCAGTGTAATTGTTCAGTCTCCAACTATCAAGAGTCTCTGTGAGCTATCTCCTCATTGAATAGATATCCTATGTTAGACCTGCATAACATTATCTCTATGAAACATTTAAGAATGAATGTGGTCTCAATTATTGGATGCTAGGGACACATTTCTCTGGCAACTACATTATCATGCTGGCCTCTGCAGAGAACATACACTGTTAGCCTATGCTAATTACAGTCAATATATAGCAGTGGTTCCCAAACTGTGTGCCACGGCTCCCTGGGGTGCCACGGCGATCTCACAGGGGTGCCGTGACCAGGGCCGGTGGTAAGCAAGGCGGAGGACTACTTGGTAATTATTTTGGCTTAGGGGTGCCTTGAAAAAATTATTGAGACCCTAGGGGTGCCTCGAACTGAGAAAGTTTGGTATCCACTGATATATAGCGTTCTTAAAACACTAACCAGAGTCTGAATTTGATTCTTTATATCTCGCACATTTATTAATTACCACTTATGGCACCCTCTTGTGGAGAGTTGTTTAGGATCCTATTATTACCAAGGGACTCTAATTTGCTTCTGAGGGATAATCTTGTGTTATTGTAACACTCTCAGATTGGTAGTTTATGGTGCCTGTGTCCAGTGCGGTGGTTACTGAAGTGTTTTATTTATTTTAATACACATTTTCCTACTATTTTCACCATTCTTATTTTTAATATTTTTGCCTATATTCTCCCAATAAAGGCTTCGGCCCTGATATGTATGTATGGGTATTTTAGCCTGATATTTCGGTGGACTTGAGTGCCCGCATTTTCCACCTCTTCTTCCTTGCTCTATTTTCTATTGTCTTTGTTGGAGGTGCACCCCCTCATGAGATAACATGATATATCTAAGTGATGATCACACTTCTATTTCTCTGTATATCATTAATTAATGAGGCAAGTCCGATTCCTTGTGCGAGGACGTCCTTTTTTCTTTTCCCTAAGTATTAGCCTAGGGTGGCAGAACCCTTACTCAGGCCCTGGTTGTGAGGATGCATTAGTGTGAATAGTGTTATCGAGGATAAGGTCACCTCCAGGGCCGGACTGGCCATCTGACACTTCTGGCAAATGCCAGAAGGGCCGATGGCTAGATGGGCCGGCCGACACTTCTTGGATTCCTGCACCTCTGCTGTGCGACGGACGAGGGCTCCTCTGCTCCCTCCCCCTTATCTTGTGCACTGTGCCCTGCAATGTGGACACAGTTTTTACATTTTTTTTTTCCTGACTAGGGAGGGGATGGCGGGGAGGGGGTGGTGCCGCGATTCTCGTGTGGGGGGGGTGGTCCAGGGTTTTCACCAGTGTGGGAGAGCCAGGGGGGGGGAGCTGGTGCTGGAAGAGGGTGAGAACCATGAAGGAAGGGGGTGCTGGAAGAGGGTGAGAGCAAGGGGGGAAGGAAGAGGGTGAAAACCATGGAGGAAGGGGGTGCTGGAAGACTGGAAGAGGGTGAGAGCCAGGTGGGTAGGTAGAGGGTGAGAACCATGGAGGAAGGGGTGCTGGAAGAGGGTGAGAGCAAGGGGGAAGAGGGTGAGAACCATGGAGGAAGGGGGTGCTGGAAGACTGGAAGAGGGTGAGAGCCAGGGGGGAAGGTAGAGGGTGAGAATCATGGAGGAAGGGGGTGCTGGAAGAGGGTGAGAGCAAGGGGGGAAGGAAGAGGGTGAGAACCATGGAGGAAGGGGGTGCTGGAAGAGGGTGAGAGCAAGGGGGGAAGGAAGAGGGTGAAAACCATGGAGGAAGGGGGTGCTGGAAGACTGGAAGAGGGTGAGAGCCAGGGGGGTAGGTAGAGGGTGAGAACCATGGAGGAAGGGGTGCTGGAAGAGGGTGAGAGCAAGGGGGAAGAGGGTGAGAACCATGGAGGAAGGGGGTGCTGAAGACTGGAAGAGGGTGAGAGCCATGGAGGAAGGTAGAGGGTGAGAATCATGGAGGAAGGGGGTGCTGGAAGAGGGTGAGAGCAAGGGGGGAATGAAGAGGGTGAGAACCATGGAGGAAGGGGGTGCTTTAAGAGGGTGAGAGCAAGGGGGGAAGGAAGAGGCTGAGAACCATGGAGGAAGGGGGTGCTGGAAGACTGGAAGAGGGCGAAAGCCAGGGGGGAAGGAAGAGGGTGAGATCCATGGAGGAAGGGGGTGCTGGAAGAGGGTGAGAGCCAGGGGGGAAGGTAGAGGGTGAGAATTATGGAGGAAGGGGGTGCTGGAAGAGGGTGAGAGCAAGGGGGGAAGGAAGAGGGTGAGAACCATGGAGGAAGGGGGTGCTGGAAGACTGGAAGAGGGTGAGAGCCAGGGGGGAAGGTAGAGGGTGAGAAGCATGGAGGAAGGGGCTGCTGGAAGAGGGTGAGAGCAAGGGGGGAAGGAAGAGGGTGAGATCCATGGAGGAAGGGAGTGCTGGAAGAGGGTGAGAGCAAGGTGGGAAGGAAGAGGGTGAGAACCATGGAGGAAGGGGGTGCTGGAAGAGGGTGAGAGCAAGGGGGAGCGGCTGCTGGAAGAGGGTGAGAACCATGGAGGAAGGGGGTGCTGGAAGAGGGTGAGAGCCAGGGGGGGAGGAAGAGGGTGAGAACCATGGAGGAAGGGGGTGCTGGAAGAGGGTGAGAGCAAGGGGGGAAGGAAGAGGGTGAGAACCATGGAGGAAGGGGGTGCTGGAAGAGGGTGAGAGCAAGGGGGGAGCGGGTGCTGGAAGAGGATGAGAGCAAGGGGGGAGCGGGTGCTGGAAGAGGGTGAGAGCAAGGGGGGAGCGGGTGCTGGAAGAGGGTGAGAACCATGGAGGAAGGGATGCTGGAAGAGGGTGAGAGCAAGGGGGGAAGGAAGAGGGTGAGTACCATGGAGGAAGGGGGTGCTTGAAGAGGGTGAGAGCAAGGGGGGAAGGAAGAGGGTGAGAACCATGGAGGAAGGGGGTGTTGGAAGACTGGAAGAGGGTGAGAGGCACGGGGGAAGGAAGAGGGTGAGAACCATGGAGGAAGGGGGTGCTGGAAGAGGGTGAGAGCCAGAGGGGGAGGAAGAGGGTGAGAACCATGGAGGAAGGGGGTGCTGGAAGAGGGTGAGAGCCAGGGGGGAAGGAAGAGGGTGAGAATCATAGAGGAAGGGGGTGCTGGAAGAGGGTGAGTGCCAGGGGGGAAGGGAGTGTTGGAAGAGGGATGAGAGTTAGGAGGGAAGGGGGTGCTGGAAGAGGGGTGAAAGAGCCACAGGTAAAGGGGGTGCTGGAA
Source organism: Mixophyes fleayi (assembly GCF_038048845.1). Classification (NCBI taxonomy): domain Eukaryota; kingdom Metazoa; phylum Chordata; class Amphibia; order Anura; family Limnodynastidae; genus Mixophyes; species Mixophyes fleayi. Next base: position 120,599,815 of record NC_134410.1, on the reverse strand, counting down.
GAGGGGTGAGAGAGCCAGGAGGGAAGGGGGTACTGGAATAGGGGTGAGAGAGCCAGGGGGGAAGGGGGTGCGGGAAGAGGGGTGATAGCCAGGGGGGAAGGGGGTGCAGGGAGTAAAGTGAGAGGGACAAAGGAGAAGATGGTGCAGGGGCATAGGTAAAAGAAAATGTAAAGGGAGAGACATCTTAAGAATGGGAATGTCAGGCAAGCAGCCATCATAAAACACAAGTAGTAATGAAGAATGGGAATGCACAGAGGGGACAAGTGTTAAAAGAAAATAAAAAATCAAGCCTTCATACTCCATTCACTTATATTTTCCATACCCCCACTTCTAAATTTCCACTTTGACCACTGCCCTCGGTCCCTGCTCCCGACTGGCTGTGTGAGCTAACAGCTGCAGATCCCTCATTGCCCAGCGTGCCCAGTAGGAATACAGAGCACAGGATGCCATAATCAGGTAAGTTCATATATTTTCTCATGTGCAATGTGTTTTTAACCATCCTTTGTTGAACTGGGGGCACTACTGTGTATCCAATGATGTTTAAAACACTGTGCATTGCTCATTATTGCGCTGTAAATTTCTTGCATATTTATCTGTACAGGGACTTTTAATTAAGAGGAAAAAACACTGCTTGTCATAAAGTTTATCTGTGATTGTGTCAATATATCTATTTTTGTTTGCATTGTAAATGGTGTATTAAGCTGCTCCTGGGACTCACACTCTAGTATCTGATATGCTGTACCAATTTTTATTTGTGAATGAGTTTTTTGTCTGGGCAATACTGTATGGCATAATGTTATTTGGGGGCACTACTCTATGGCATAATGTTATTTGGGGGCACTATTGTGGCATAATACTGTATGGTATATGATTTGTGGGCACTACTGCATGGCTAAATATGAATTGAGGGTAATATTATGTGGCATAATATGACCTGACGGCACTACGGTGTGGCATAATATGAACTTCTGCCAAAGCCAAGTCTCTCATTGTTGAATATGACGGAGACCCAAAGAAGTTGCTATACTGGGTCCCAAAATTCCTCTTTTCAGCCCTGCCTGTGAGTCAAGGGGGTAGATGTCTCCAGGTAAATAATCTAAATGTTTCCTATCTAATCGAACTGATGGATCACATCCAATTATCTCTCACCCACCTCCTCTATCCTCCTTAATTAATATACTGTGTTATTTAAAATGAATAGAAAGGACGCATAACCAGTTACTGTAGTATAAAAAAATATTTTTCTCTGACATTTTTCTGTAGTTGGAAATACTTTTAATGCGGCCGTGTGGGTTCAAATTAGAGATGGTCACTGACCCCCGTGTTTTGGTTTTGGATTCGGTTTTGGATCTGGATTACCGTCGTGTTTTGGTTTTGGTTTTGGTTTTGCAAAACCGCCATTGCGTGTTTTGGTTTTGGTTTTGGTTTTGTTTGGTTTTGTTTTGCTATTTTTTGGGAAAATCCATGTTTTTGGGCCTAAATTAACCCAATTTAGTGCTCCAACTGTTTTAGAGACAAGTAATCTAATTGTTGAGGTAATAAATCATCCAAAAAAACAGTTTAATTCTTCGTTGGTAGGCCTATTCTACACACAAAACAGATTGTCTTCCTCTCCATCTATGCATATTGGCAATGCAGCCATCGTCTTTGAATGTATATTACACCCTACACTTATAGTTAAATATGTAAAGAAATGGAAAAAGCCAGTTTGGTTTCTGTCTCTCAAGGCCCCCCTCCACTTGTATAAAATACCAAAATATTCAGCCATTATAGACTGTACAATATTAATTGACATGGAGAAAGCCAGTTTGGTTTCTGTCTCTCTAGGCCCCCCTCCACTTGTATAAAATACTAAAAAATTCAGCCATTATAGACTGTACAATATTAATTGACATGGAGAAAGACAGTTTGGGGTCACTCTGTCTCTCTAGGCCCCCCTCCACTTGTATAAAATACCAAAAAATTCAGCCATTATAGACTGTACAATATTAATTGACATGGAGAAAGCCAGTTTGGTTTCTGTCTCTCTAGGCCCCCCTCCACTTGTATAAAATACTAAAAAATTCAGCCATTATAGACTGTACAATATTAATTGACATGGAGAAAGACAGTTTGGGGTCACTCTGTCTCTCTAGGCCCCCCTCCACTTGTATAAAATACCAAAAAATTCAGCCATTATAGACTGTACAATATTAATTGACATGGAGAAAGCCAGTTTGGTTTCTGTCTCTCTAGGCCCCCCTCCACTTGTATAAAATACTAAAAAATTCAGCCATTATAGACTGTACAATATTATGAAAAATGGACAAAGCCAGTTTAGGGTCACTCTGTCTATGACACCCTACCCTTAAGGATAAATTGCCCTAACAGCAGCCTTTCAAGATGGTATGTGATATGGAAATGCCACAAGTCCCTTTCCTCTTTGGGGGTAGATTGCACCCTACACTTACATAGAAAGTTTTAAAAAGATGTTATCGGCATCATCTTCAGCTTCATCCTCACCCTCATCAGTGTGTACGTCATCATCACAGACTATCAATTCATCGCCGCTTGAATCCGCCATTAGAGAACAGTCAGTGCTTGGATGTCTTGGATGGTGAAGGCCTTCCTCGTGGAAGATGTAGTTCATTTTTATAAACATCATTTTCTCCACATTTTTGGGAAGTAACCTTCTACGGCGATCACTGACTAAGTTCCCTGCTGTGCTGAACACTCGTTCAGAGTACACACTGGAGGGTGGGCAGCTTAGGTATTGCAAAGCAAGTTTGTACATGGGTTTCCAAATGGCCTGCTTTTCTTCCCAGTAAGGAAAGGGACTGTCTGACATTTCCATATCAACTACCTCTTGAAAGTAATCCTCCACCATCCTTTGCATGTTTATACTCATATTGGATGGAGTTATGGGCAAAGTGACACATTTTTTTGAAAAATCCTTCAAACCAGCCCAGATGTTAAATTGTTCTCGTCTGCCCCCTGTGTCTTCCCTGCTTCTTTTTTGGAAATTTAATTTTTTACGAGCAACAGCTTGAGAAAGTGAAGGAGGACACGTCGTCAAGCCGAGGCCCAGTTCAGCGGCCAACTTGCTGAGCAATAGCTCCTTGCAAAAGTTCACATCTCGCTCATTTACAAGTAAAGACTCAATGTAGGTTTTAAACCTTGGATCAAGCACAGTGGCCAAAACGTACTGATCCGAGTTCAAGATCTTAATAACTCGAGGATCATTGTGAAGCGAATTAAGTACTTGATCGACAAGGCCAACATACTTTGCTGAATTGCTTGCTTTCAGCTCCTCCTTCATTTTCTCAAGCTGCTTTTCCAATAGTCTAATTAAAGGAATGACTTGGCTCAAACTAGCAGAGTCTGCACTGACCTCACATGTCACAACTTCAAATGGTTTCAGCACCTTGCACAGCACTGAAAGGATTCCCCACTGTGCAAGAGTGAAATACATCCCCCCTCCTTTCCCAATGTCATGACTTGTGCAATATGCTTGGATGGCTTTGCGCTGTTCCTCCATCCTCTGAAGCATGTACAGGGTGGAATTCCACCGAGTTACCACCTCTTGCTTAAGTTGGTGGCAGGGCAAGTTAAACTGCTCTTGGAGCTGCTGTAATCTCCTACATGCTGTGGCTGAATGCCTGAAATGGCCTGAAATTTTACGGGCCACCGAAAGCATCTCCTGCACCTCACGGTTATTTCGTAGGAAGCTCTGCACCACCAAGTTGATGGTGTGAGCAAAACAGGGAATATGTTGGAAATCACCCAGCTGTAATGCTCGCACTATATTGTTGGCGTTATCTGAAATGACATACCCTGGGGAGAGTCCGAGTGGTATAAGCCATGCATCAATCACATCTCTCAGTTTGCGTAACAAATTGTCAGCCGTATGCCTGTTAGTGAAGCCGGTGATACAAAGAGTGGCCTGCCTGTGACAAATGTTACGTAGTGGTGTACATGCTGCTGCTGTTCCTGCTGGTGAAGGTGAATGACCAACCCAGTGGGCTGTCACAGTCATATAGTCTTTGGTTTGGCCACTTCCACTTGTCCACATATCTGTGGTTAAGTGAACAGTGGGCAGAATGGCATTTTTCAGCGCAATCTCTACATTTTTACACACTTTTTGGTATAGTTGTGGAATAGCTTTACGGGAGAAATGGTGTCGCGATGGAATTCTGTAACGCGGACACAAAACCTCAATTAACTGTGAAAAACCAGCTGCGTTTATTGTGGAGATTGGACGCAGATCTAACACTAACATTGCAGCCATGGCGTCTGTGATTCGCTTGGCGACTGGGTGACTGCTGTCATATTTGCTTCCCCTCGCAAATGATTGTTTCACAGTTAATTGCTGAAATGTAGGACTGCTCATTTTATTCACCTGCCTCTGGGATGACGATTCACCCCCAGCAGCAGCAACAGCAGCAGCAGGACTAACGCTTTCTTCAGAGGAATCAATAATAGTGCCGGAGTCATCCAGCCTTAAGTGGGATGCCGGGCTAACTCCGAGCGCTACTGAGGATATTGATGAGGATGGTGTGGTGGGTGTATTTTGTAGCCGTCGGTATGTCAGTGAGCGGAGGGTCTTAGCTGATGAGGGAGTGCTTGTATTCTTTTGGGAAGAACTTTCAGCTTTTCCCAACACTTTGCCATGAACTCTCGTTAAATGGCGTAACATAGACGAGGTTCCAAGATGGTTAAGGTCCCTCCCTCGACTGACTGTGGCTTCACATACACTACAAATGGCTATACAATTGTTGTCTGGATTTGGGTAGAAATAATTCCACACATAAGAAGTGGATTTTTTTGTTTTATGCCCAGGCATGACAATGGCCTTTTTCTTGTCACGTGCCAGAACTGCTGCCACTGGTGCAGGACTTACACAAACAACCTCATCAACATCCTCATTAGCGCCCTCGTCGCCTACACAAATCTCCCCCTCATCCTCTTCTAATTCCAAAGTGGCATCCTCAATTTGGGTATCACCGGCTACACTCGGGCTATTAAGGCACACATCAGCAGAATGCTCACGATTAGACATCCCACTGTTGGATGGACTCTCCACAGGGATTGTTGTCATTTGTGAATCAGAGCAAATATTCTCCTGTAATGCCTCACTGGTATCTTGCAGCTCAGCTTTGACGCGTAACAGTAGTTGTGCACCAATTGTAGCCTGGGTAACTTTTTGGGATCTGCCACTAATAGCCAAAGGTGAAGGCCTCATTCTCTCTTTGCCACTGCGTGTGTAGAATGGCATGCTTGCAATTTTTTTTTTATCGTCACTTAACTTTTGCTCAGTTACACTTCTTTTTCGCTTCAATACAGTAAAATTTTTTTTGGTTTTTTTTTTTTGCACTAATTTGAAAACACTCTGTTGTTTGACATCGCCTTGGCCAGATGACGTACTGGGAACACTAACATCAGGACTGGTGACAGAACCTGGTTGCTCATTTAGATCATATGTGGACTGCTTTGAATCCATTCTGAGCGCAAACCACTGGGGAGTGCTAAAAATTATTGAGTAGATACTGCTGACAGATATGACTTTTGACAGCCAGAAATATTAATCCACAATTAGGGAGGACACCCCAAAAACACTGAGGAGTGCTAAAAATTATTGAGTAGATACTGCTGACAGATATGACTTTTGACAGCCAGAAATATTAATGCACAATTAGGGAGGACACCCCAAAAACACTGAGGTGTGCTACAAATTATTGAGTAGATACTGCTGACAGATATGACTTTTGACAGCCAGAAATATTAATGCACAATTAGGGAGGACACCCCAAAAACACTGAGGTGTGCTACAAATTATTGAGTAGATACTGCTGACAGATATGACTTTTGACAGCCAGAAATATTAATGCACAATTAGGGAGGACACCCCAAAAACACTGAGGAGTGCTAAAAATTATTGAGTAGATACTGCTGACAGATATGACTTTTGACAGCCAGAAATATTAATGCACAATTAGGGAGGACACCCCAAAAACACTGAGGTGTGCTACAAATTATTGAGTAGATACTGCTGACAGATATGACTTTTGACAGCCAGAAATATTAATGCACAATTAGGGAGGACACCCCAAAAACACTGAGGTGTGCTACAAATTATTGAGTAGATACTGCTGACAGATATGACTTTTGACAGCCAGAAATATTAATGCACAATTAGGGAGGACACCCCAAAAACACTGAGGAGTGCTAAAAATTATTGAGTAGATACTGCTGACAGATATGACTTTTGACAGCCAGAAATATTAATGCACAATTAGGGAGGACACCCCAAAAACACTGAGGAGTGCTAAAAATTATTGAGTAGATACTGCTGACAGATATGACTTTTGACAGCCAGAAATATTAATGCACAATTAGGGAGGACACCCCAAAAACACTGAGGAGTGCTAAAAATTATTGAGTAGATACTGCTGACAGATATGACTTTTGACAGCCAGAAATATTAATGCACAATTAGGGAGGACACCCCAAAAACACTGAGGAGTGCTAAAAATTATTGAGTAGATACTGCTGACAGATATGACTTTTGACAGCCAGAAATATTAATGCACAATTAGGGAGGACACCCCAAAAACACTGAGGTGTGCTACAAATTATTAAGTAGATACTGCTGACAGATATGACTTTTGACAGCCAGAAATATTAATGCACAATTAGGGAGGACACCCCAAAAACACTGAGGTGTGCTACAAATTATTGAGTAGATACTGCTGACAGATATGACTTTTGACAGCCAGAAATATTAATGCACAATTAGGGAGGACACCCCAAAAACACTGAGGAGTGCTAAAAATTATTGAGTAGATACTGCTGACAGATATGACTTTTGACAGCCAGAAATATTAATGCACAATTAGGGAGGACACCCCAAAAACACTGAGGAGTGCTAAAAATTATTGAGTAGATACTGCTGACAGATATGACTTTTGACAGCCAGAAATATTAATGCACAATTAGGGAGGACACCCCAAAAACACTGAGGAGTGCTAAAAATTATTGAGTAGATACTGCTGACAGATATGACTTTTGACAGCCAGAAATATTAATGCACAATTAGGGAGGACACCCCAAAAACACTGAGGAGTGCTAAAAATTATTGAGTAGATACTGCTGACAGATATGACTTTTGACAGCCAGAAATATTAATGCACAATTAGGGAGGACACCCCAAAAACACTGAGGAGTGCTAAAAATTATTGAGTAGATACTGCTGACAGATATGACTTTTGACAGCCAGAAATATTAATGCACAATTAGGGAGGACACCCCAAAAACACTGAGGAGTGCTAAAAATTATTGAGTAGATACTGCTGACAGATATGACTTTTGACAGCCAGAAATATTAATGCACAATTAGGGAGGACACCCCAAAAACACTGAGGTGTGCTACAAATTATTGAGTAGATACTGCTGACAGATATGACTTTTGACAGCCAGAAATATTAATGCACAATTATGGGGGACACCCCAAAAGCGCTGGGGAGTGCCAAGTATGAAGAAAAAATAATAAACCTCTATCCTCCTCTCTGCACTAGCGATTTTGGTTAGAGCAATTGCAAGAACAATATGGTATTCTCTGTCCCTGCTCTAATTAGCCTATGACTACACCCTGCTCTCTCCCTCTGTCAAATGGCGATGGATTGCTGTGGAGGCGTGTATTTATAAAGTTGAAGTATCGCGAGAACCGAGTCCCGAGATCCGACGACGTCACAATGACGTTCGGCCTCGATTTGGATTCGGAATGGGCGGGAGAGTACCGAGCTGCTCAGCTCGGTACTCGGATACCCAAAGTTCGGGTGGGTTCGGTTCTCGGAGAACCGGACCCGCCCATCTCTAGTTCAAATGATCATTCAATAGTTATGTTTTTTCTGATATATTTGTTAGAGTTTTCTTTCATGTGGAACGATTCATGAAAATTCTGCCATTACTATTTAATTGAGGGAAAAGGGTACCTGTTACCTATATGTGTGTGTAAGTATTCTGTTGTTGCTATTTTGTGGGAGATTTGAAAAAAGCAAAACATTGGTTTCCTACAGTGGCGCCTGTATAATTGGTGGTATTGCTGTAGTATGGGGTGGCGTGCTGGTGGCAATGTTGTAGTGTGTTTGGGGCTTAGTATTGCTAATAAGTATGATAGGGTATTGCTGTAATGTGAGGATGATGTCAGTTGCTGTAATGTGGGGGGTGATGCTGGTTGCTGTAATGTGGGGGTAAAGCTGGTTGCTGGAATGGGGGTGATGCTGGATACTGTAATGTGGAGGTGATGCTGATTGCTGTAATGTGGGGGTGATGCCGGTTGCTGTAATGTGGGGGTGATGCCGGTTGCTGTAATGTGGGGGTGATGCCGGTTGCTGTAATGTGGGGGTGATGCTGGTTGCTGTAATGTGGAGGTGATGCTGATTGCTGTAATGTGGGGGTGATGCCGGTTGCTGTAATGTGGGGGGTGATGCTGGACGCTGTAATGTGGGGGGTGATGCTGGACGCTGTAATGTGGGGGTGATGCTGGATGCTGTAATGTGGGGGTGATGCTGGTTGCTGTAATGTGGGGGTGATGCTGGTTGCTGTAATGTGGGGGGTGATGCTGGTTGCCGGAATGGTGGTGATGCTGGATACTGTAATGTTGGGGATGATGCTGATTGCTGTAATGTGGGGGTGATGCTGGTTGCTGGAATGTGGGGAAGGGGGGTAATGCTGGTTGCTGTGATGTGGGTGGGTATCGATGTAGTAGGAGTGTGTGTGGGGGGTTATTTATTACTGTAATTTGGGTACTAATAATGTAATGTCATGGTATTTATTGATGTAATTGGGGTGCTAACAATGTAATGTTGAGGGTCATTAGGAGAAATAAATACCCCCCCCCCCACACACACACTCATACTACATCATGTTGTACTGCACCAGCAACGCACACTGCCCCAGCATCAGTGTGCAACAATATAGTGCATGGAGCCCACAAGAGGTGGGCCTGTGTGCTTTAAATGCCAGGGCTGATTTTTAGTCCCAGTCCGGCCCTGGTCATCTCTAAAAAAAAGTGATGTGTTTTCAAAGAGCATCTAAAGATTTGAAAGTTGTGGGAAAGTCTGATTGAGCGTGGTAGGGAATTCCATAAGTGGGGAGCAGCACGGGAGAAGTCTTGTAGGTGGGAGTGAGAGGTGGTTACCAGAGACGAGACAAGGCGCAGGTCAGAGGTAGATCAAAGAGGGCGGGAGGGAGAGTGTTTTGATATGAGATTTGAGATGTATGCAGGGGTAGTGTTGTTGAGGACTTTGCAGGTAAGGGTTAGTAATTTGAATTTGATTCTGGAGGACACAGGGAGCCAGTGTAGGGATTTGCAAAGTGGTGCAGCAGATGTGGAGCGGTGAGAGAGGAAGATTAGTCTTGCGGTAGCATTTAGGATGGATTTAAGTGTGTATATATGGGTGTCAGGAATGCCAGCTATCAGGAGGTTGCAATAGTGAAGACGGGAGATGGATAATAGTTTTGGCTGCATGTTGAGTAAGAAAAGGGCGTATTCTGGCAATGTTTTTAAGGTGGAGTCGATAGGACCGGGAGAGAGTCTGGATGTAAGGAATAAAGCAGAGGGCAGAGTCAAGTGTGACACCAAGGCAGCGGACCTGGGAGACTAAGAAAATTGTGGTATTGCTGACAGTGAGGGAGATTTGAGGGCAGGTGGTGACTCTGGCAGGAGGGAAGATAATAAGCTGTGCTTTGGACAAGTTGAGCTTTAGGTAGCGTTGGGAAATCCATGTGGAGAAAGCAGAAAGACAGTGGGTTACACGAGATAGTACAGAAGGGGAGAGGTCAGGGAAAGAGATATAGATTTGGCTGTCATCAGCGTAGAGGTGGAATTGGAGGCTGAATGAGCGAATTAGTGCTCCAAGAGAAGAGGTGTACAAAGAATCAAGTAAAGGGCCAATATTATAGGGAATAAAACCGTCCCTTTGAATAAAAGGAAATCACAAGTTCCTTGGACTGTACAATTCACACTGCATGGTGCATTAACACACATCATTTTTTATTATTTCAGATAAAATGGGCTGTTTAAAGAAATGGATTTTTGTATTGGCTGTCCTGATGGTCTCTTTCTGCTGGTAAGTTTATGAAACTAAATGTTGGAGGACAGTTGTAGGACAAGGTGTTTTGGCAAAGATGCTAAATGTACCAATCCCTTATTTAAGGTAAATAAGTGGACGTCCAATCAGGTTATGGTTTCAAGGCACAAAAAGTTTTATTTTGCAGCTAGAAGTAAGTTCATAAGTACGGCCATTATTGTGTGCAAGCGCGGCCTGTATCAGCATTGAGCATGTTATCCACAAAGCCCCTGCAGTCCAAAGGGCGTCTGCTGAAAAGATGACGACTCTGCACACTCTACAGAGATCTGCCAACGCTGCTGGTCTTCAGTGCTTACGCACTTCTACATGTGACCGACATCGTTCCATCGTTGATCGTGATCTTTAGGAAGTTTATAAAACCGAATCAAACAATACGATGTTGCAATATCTGATCAAACGGCCGTTTTTCGTGCGGACTGCGCGATGATTGCATCAGTGTGTACCCAGCTTAAGTTATATCTGGTCCTGCTTTCAGAGCAGACACTTGGACAAGCACAAGCACAGTATGGTAAAGGCGTGTGGAAACGCTTCTGGTCAGTTTCCTAGGTCAAAGGCCAGGGACTGCCCGATAACACAGTTTACTAAAGGAAAGAGCTTAGTTATTTGGTCTTGAGGCTTTTGTCTATCTCAGTGGTAACTGTGTATGGATCCAACAGCTCAGCCACTCCCCAGATACCGGTTAAACAAATATTTCCCCTCCGGCTCCTGACTATAATAAAAGAAAGAAATATGCAGCGTATGCCTTTATAGTTGTAAACACAATTATGGTTGGCAAGTAAATATTAGGTAGAACTATGCCAGACTTTAAACCATAATGTTTATAAGATACAGTTTAGCAAAATAGATACATTTAATAAATCTTAATAGCACATTAACAGCTATAAATACACTGTAGATTAATTAGCATATGAAAACAGATCATGTAACAAGCAAAATAGCCGACAATAGCAGCTTGAAATAGCCAAAAAGCTACCAATTCAGTATGTTAACATCGGTACAATCCTCTTTCAATTAGAGCTTTTATTAGTCTCCTTTAGAGAAAAATACTGTGTTTCTAGCCGGTTCCAATGGTAGCTCCCGCTGACGTTTATGTGGCAACGGCCAGAAAGAGCCAGATGAGGTTCCTATTAAGTACTGCTCACAGTTCTATATGCTGCAAATGAAGCAATACACGAGTATATTAGAGGTTATAATTACCGCATGGTGGCCACCGCGAAATGGGGATCATCGAGGAGCTGTTTCGGTCTTGCAGTATTTGCAGAAACAAATTCCTTTTACCTGAAACAAACAGCTACTGATGCATTTGCAAATGAATTTATTAGAGCTGAACGATGGACTTTATTTTTACCTTCAGTTCTTCTAACAATAAAGAGCGACATAAGCGTACTTAGTATAATGTTATACAAAGTCTGATTTCATACAAAATTAAACAATAATATGAATAAATCAGGTGTGATCGCAACAATGTATGAAACGATAGCATCTAACCGCAAATGTGTGCGTTTAACACAATCAACACAATTAACAATTGACAGTTTTAATAATTTTACTTTAGGACGTCACACATAAACATGGCATAATCTCTTGCTGCATAGTAATGCTTTGGGGGGCGAGGGGGGGGGGGTCACATTTTATCCCTCTTTCTGTTCTGATAGATTTAAATGAATTTAACCAGCCATGGAAAAGCAAATTGTTCCTCTTGCTTATAGTGATCAGGTGCAGACTGTGGGCCTGAGGTTGAGTGGAATTTTACAGCAGACTGCATAGCGTAAGTTGCACAAAATTGGCACTGCTCCTGCCCATAAAGAGAATGGATGCATTTGCAGACTTGCTCATCTCTGCCACTTGAGCTTTTACGATTGGAGTGGAGGAACGGGAGAGGGGAGGTCTGACGTCGGCTAAATACAGTAAAAGCATGTTGAATCGTAGCTCACGCAGAAACAGGCATATATTCCCGTTATCGGGGTGTGTCTTTTGGACCTGCAAAAAGGCAGGTGGAAATACACGCTGTTAATGATGACTTGGCGTAAGCCAGGCTCATTTGCTGCTGATACAGAGCTTGATGCGCCACAAGATGTGTACGGCTCTGCAGATGGGTGGAAATACGCTATTTTTGCATTAATTTTAGCATAATCTACGACAATTCTGCACCGGGTGCAGTGTGATTCTCCAACCACAAGCCTTGATGCGGCAAACACAGCCTCTTCTGAGTACTTCTTGTTCTGGACTATGGAGAAGCACCGCAGTTTTTAATTAGAAGCAGAATCTTTGTAACAATAACAGTAGAAGTAATACTAAACAGCGACACATATTGT